>NW_022280096.1:587306-686330 GCF_004355925.1 Anarrhichthys ocellatus
GGGGGTCATTAAATGAAGTGCCCATGCAGAATTAAGAGGAGTTAACATGATTTTTTAAAATTAATTTATTTTTTAACCCAAACCCCCGTTTCCTTTTTCGTTAAGTGCAGCCAGAGGAGAGTTTGGCTAATGTGTGATGTTCCGAATGCGGACAAAATGGGAGAACAGCGCTAATGTTGCTACGCCGACGGTGGAAATGTCGCAGTTGACACACTCAGGCTTAACAGAACTGTAATTAGCCTAAACACAAGGAGGACTACACCACAGAGCAGAGACATGACGCCAGAGAGAGAGAGAGAGAGAGAGAGAGAGAGAGAGAGAGAGAGAGAGAGAGAGAGAGTGAGTGTGTTGCAATATGACAAAAAAAACAAAGAGAAACAGGATGAAAAATTCATGCCGAGACCGTTTCCGGCTCCTCTAATGCTAATGCTGCCTGGCTCTTTTGTCAATCAAAGACTCCCAACAAAAGATGACTCATCAATTTGCCACACCAAATTACCCCTCCTCCTCATTCCACATTAACCCAAATTGCCTCCGCCTTGCAGTTCAACATGAACCAGATGACAAGCAGCACACTTTGCCTCTTTTTCCGACTCATTTCACATTCAGCCGTGGAAATTAAATCAGGACAGTGGTTTTTGACATTATTGTACCCTGGTAATGAACATAGCAATTAGGTGGTGGAAATTAATTTAGAGGAGGAAAAAAAAAAGTTCAGATTTAAGACCCTGGAGCAGACTGTGGTTGTAATGGAATTCTAACCCTCTGTGAGGGTGTCGTGAAGCACATCACCACTGGGAGGTGCTCTTGCACACACTCTTCTTCACACAGTGGCAGTGAAGTAATGCTGATTGATGTGCAGCGGCTCGGCCCCTCTCTCAGCTGCTGGTGCTGGTAATTGCCTCCGTCCTCCTTCCAATACCAAGGAGCGCGGCGAGAGAGCAGGAACATGTTTCCATGCGCGGCCCCTCCAGCAGGACAGCACTCTCCCCCCCTCCCGAACTCCTCCAGAAACACTCGCAGAAATATTCCGCTGCCGTCCACACCGGAATTTGACATCCACTTCCAAATCTGACAGGGCCTGACAGGGAAGTGATGAGTGGAGTTAGGCTGGGCTAAATTCCCCCACTTCTCTTGCCTGGGTTGGTGCTTGGCCGCATGGCCTCAGGTGTGGGGAAGATTTTAGCAGACGTTTGTCGGTCGGGCTCACAGACATGTCAGGCTTTAATCTGTCTGAACACAGCAGTTAATGAGGAAAAATGAATTGTCATGTGCCTCGTTGATCATATTGCGCCCGAGAGGGACAGGAATTAAGGCCACAGAAGAACATGTTCCCGAGTCACTTTGTCCAACTGTAGCAGAGAGCCATACCTGTTGTGCTTTTTCAAAAACAAAGACAGTGATGAAGACTAAAGAGAAAGAGAAAATGTTTACCACCTGTGTAATAGTGGAGTTTTAGTCATTTGGAGATCTGTTCCACACACCTATGGTCTCACTGCTCACCTAACAGACGGGGCATTTGATGTTTTTCTGCTCTGCTATATTGTGTCACAACCACAATGAGTTCCGTTCCTCCTACGAAATGATTCAGTGTCTGCACAAAAACAAAAAGCCCAAAATTCATGCTTGGAGACAAACTGTTACAAAGGCACAAAGTATCCCTCAATGGCTAACCCATTTCCTGCAGCTGCTTCTCAGTTAAAAGCTTATTGCTTCATGCCGATGATGTGGATATCTGTACTTTCCTCTTCTGGTTGGTCGCATTTGATATTTTATTTTTCTTGGAAGACATTTTGGCAGTGAGGTAAACAGAAAACAGAACAGGAACCCACTCGTTACAACATTGTTTCATAGCAGGAGTGGTGGTCAGAGGGATTTTGTTTTGGCACTCTTTGCTCCACTACTTTTATCTTTATCAATTCTAGTTACTATTTCATTAAGAGTGTGTTTACAAAATATGTTTAACTATAGAGCAAGAATTCTGTCTGTGTGTTCTTTACATATCTTGAGAACTGTTCATCTGATCTCACAGATCAGAATGAACCTACAGGAACAGCACTCTGCTATTGCAACTCTTACTGTCTAAGTTCTAACTTATAACACTGATCACGTTTCACGTTGCCACCGAAAAAATAACTCCGCTAAACCCGGGCCTCGCGGCCTGTAAGTCCCTCGGCTGTGTTGGAATGTAGTCCTACTGCATACTATATACTTAATGAGTATGTACTGTATGCTGTCTACTAAATAGACCACTAAGCGTGATTGTTCACTCCATGGGTTGACACTGAATGCTCAACTGACGGCCGGACCAGTTTCAAGGACCCCTGTAGCAACTCTCCACAGCATTAGCAGCAAATAACAGCCGTTATTGGGATAAACTGACCACATCTTCAGAATCTAGTCGTGACTTTTTCACATGAAAACATTTGAAAACTTAATGAAGTGACATATTAACAGCTTTTATTAACAGTAGCCTATTCAAAACGTTCCTAACTGAAACTTTTAACTATTACTAAAAGTATTAATATACCACGTGGTTGAAAGAGACTCATTATCATCACAGTGTACTTAAATGTCCTTAAACGTCTGTTTAAGTTGCAGCTTTCAATTCTATTATGATGAAAAAGAATGCATCATATTTTATGATTATATATTTTGTGATTCAAATCTGAATCTGCTATGTAACCAGTAACATCTCTCTGCCATTGTAGTAAATGTGCTACAATGTTTGTCCATGTCTATTACACAGTAAGTACTAAATCGTTTTTAAGTGCTTTTAAGGCCTTTTGTAAGTTATTTTGGGGTACCGTACAACGACTTCATAGAGGAACATGATTCAATACTTTTCATATCTAAACATCATAATAAATCTATATCTGTTTGGGGCCCTTATAGTAGGGGCCACAGATTGCCTTCCTTGTCATGAGTTTTTTTCCTGAACCGATGTCATGGCAGTGTGTTGCTGAGGACCCAAGGGAGCCATGTGGTCAGTTTGAAGTTGTTTGTATGAGCGGTTCTCCTGAAAGCTGCAAACAGCAACACCACAGGCACAACAGGCATGTTTTCAACTGGCACAGTATGAAGTTTAGCTCCATCTAGCTCTGCTGCGACAATGAAAATATACTTACAGTATGTGTTTTTTTTACAGTATATGTTTTACAGTATGTTTTTAATACAGGACTTGTATTCTGTATAGCAGTATTCACATACATGTATTGTATTCTGGTATTGCTAATACTGCTAAATATTTGATCTGAGTACTTCCACCACTGGAACTTGGTATCAGACAATATTGACCTAGACTTGATTCAGCCTTGTGCATTTTTAGGACCTGTACACCATTGGAAAGCTTGTGTTGTGAAGCAGCTGCATGAAGTAATGAGGATGTGTTTGTGGCCGAAGCACAGCAAGGAGGAGGAGAACTGCACCGGAAGACGGCGAGTCTTCCAGACTGTTTCATGAACAATAGAAAGTAGAAGTGGAACAACACTCTGAATGGCAGTCAATCCTTTGTTTTGGAGGAGAAATGTGTTCCTGGTGAGCAGTTGAGCAGTGAGCACAATGCACTCCCACCATCAGACTGACCAGTTCAAACCATGTCTCTGTTTTCACACCTAGGCCTACACATGGCCAAAGGGTTTAAAGAGGCAGTGCAGATTGATACGATTGTTGGTTTTGGATTTTTACAAAGCCGGTCAGACACCCCACCTCCAGTCTGACCACTGGAAACCAGCTTTCTAACACTGGGTGGCGTTCCAAACAACACGTCGTTGCAATCACATAGGAGCTTTAAATCAGGAGCATGGCTCCGTCAGTCACCTGGCCCTCCTCTTGATTTACAGACGACGGTTTTACTGCCCAGCACTCATTTTCATTACACATCCAAAACAACAGATTCAAGTGTGCAATGTCTACATACATACACATACAAAACACAGCCTCGGGATCCCACAGGGGCCCTCCGCCACACATAGCAGAGCACCGACAAAGAGTACCACAGAATATCAGACAGAGGAGGACAAGGACAAAGATGCAGGAGGAGGAAGGAGTAGATGGTGGTAACAACACACAACAAGCTCCTCCTCTGCTTCACAGGTTTTGATAGGAAGGCAGGAGGGCAGCTGACTTCATAAATCTTTTTCTTAGGCTGTGAACAACCATAGACTGTTTATAAGAGGTAGGTGTAGTTGCCTTGATGTCACCCATTGGTTTGTGGACTACACTTTTGAAGCCTTGAGTTCTTGGTTTTTGGCCATTGCCATCATGTTTTTTTGCTGTCACCATCTTGGTTTTTGACGGTCAGTATCTTGGTTTTTTGCAACCAGTGCCACGAAAGTATGGAGCTAAGTATAACCAAATGCTGAATAATTAACTTTCATTAACCGACCACACACTGTGCAAGGGTTAAAGCTGTAAGACAAAAACACGGACAACTCCCAGACCGAACAACACCTTGGTAGCAACCTGTCAATCACAAGGTAGCCCCGCCCTAAAGCATACCCTTCTTCATGGACTGTTTGACTCTAAATGGACCATCATTTACTAAATGAACATCATGCTGTATTGAAGGAGGAAATTGAGTGAATAAATCACGTGAGAAGAGTCATTTCCTCATAGACTTCTACAGAATCAGACTTCTTTTTGCAACCAGAGGTCTGTAACTTTATGCAACATGGATAATAGATATATGTAAAAGTGCATTATTCTAAGTAGTTAACTGTGTGTTTATCAAAGTTGAATGCCTTTGCATATTTATTGAGCTATTCCTGAAAAACATGATTTCCTAAAAACACGTTCACTCTTTCTCCTCCACAGATTGAATGCTACCAACATGAGTCATATGTCAAATCTTGTGTTATTCTTTGCAGATGTCTGCGATGACTTTCCTTATTAATAACTGTTATACTTGAATGAAATATGATTTTTTAAATACAGTACCTGTAGACATCCATGTTATGTGTGTGTGTAGCCAGTGTGTACAATGATCAACTTTGCAAAATCTATTTACAACATGTTGTGATTATAGGTTATTATAAGTTATATATTGCATTATATGGAGGCCTATTTCATCCAAAAAGCCCCCTATTGCACACGGATAAACTGCACCCGAGGTCATTATGATGATTGCATTAAAGTCTATGGAGGTACATTCAGTCCCCTTTATAGCTGAGCACCTGTGTACAGTATGAACTCTGTTCCATATCTCATAAAAGTCATTACAGCATGCTGATTAGCTATGACTAAGCTCATCATGATGACACAAACCATAATGCATTACGGCCCAATGCTGAAGCGTTTTAGAGCCTAAGTTCCCTCCCACTGCATCTTTAACTCAGCTAAGATACGATCAATGTCTTTTCATGTGATTATAAAATCATCCCAAAAATGCAGCAATGCCCAAAGTCATCACAACCCATGTCTATGAAATGCTTCTCTTGTATCAACACGTTTTTACCAATCTATGTGTTGTTATTGCTTTTGCTTTCGATAACCATTGTCCATATTCTTATAATGGCATTGTTAACACAAGCAGGCTAAGATTTTAAAAACATTTTCAGCTCCTTAAATCGTCCAAATTAATTCCTGAAGTGATTGTGGCGGTGCGATATTTTCAATCACCTCAGCCCTGATTATGGAAATGGTTCACTGTTCATTGAAATGTTTTAAATGTGAGTGCGTGTGCTGAAAAGCTATTGAAATGCTAATGTTCCTATTAAATCCAGTTGACTCAGTACGTTGCTGCATTCTCAGAGACGTGTGAGGCTTTCATCTGAGAAAAAAGGCAGAACAGATCCATGGAAATGGATATCAGACTTTCTGGTAATGTGGCTTCGGTGAGCATTGTCAATTCCAACTTCGTGAACTTTTCCCTTAATGAGTGTCCTGTGGGTTTTTGTATTTAATACACTTCACACAATTGATCACACCACAACACAACTCACTGAATAAGATTACTCCATTTATTGTCCGTCTGCAAACAACAGTAAAGCAGCCCTTTATGAGGCATGCCTGTCAGCCCTTTCCAGCGGCTCGCTGAAGGTGATCATTATAATCAGTCCCACTGTTTTTCCAAGGTGACCTCTGCACAGCGACGGTGGACAATATGCCTGCTCTTCCATCTGATAATACGAAATATACCCCACACCACTTCTAATCTAACAGCGCCTTTTAACCTCTGTCACGACTTGTCAACAGAGCCATGAATAACAATATGTTTCAGAGAGTTTAGAAAATGAAATGAAGGAGAAGAATTCAGCGTTGGACACACCTTCGACTGTGGCTCCTTCAATCTGAGGATGGGGCGAGACACTTAACCCCAAATTGCTCCCGTAGGCGGTTTATGAATGGGTATGAATGTTAGTTAGTCCTGATGGGCAGGTGGCATCTTACATGCCCATCACCCTGCCATCAGTGTATGAATGGGTGTGAATGGGTGAATGATGACATTGAGTGGTCGGAAGACTAGAAAAGCGCTATACAAGTACAGTCCATTTACCATTTATAACACTGTCCGATATCATCAGTTTGTCCTACTGAGTGTATTATAAGAGTTACGGTACTTCTGCCTCAATTAGTTACGACTTTTCCCAAATGAGACTTTTAGCAAACTCTCAAAGCTGCACTAATATTTTTGTTTTCTTTATTGAAAATGAGTTAGTCTGACTCACCGGTCGCAGACTGTGGATTCTAAGCCTGCAGTTGAACCCCTATTCCAGCAATTCTCTTCCTCTTCCTCTATCGGCACTATACTGGCACTAAATACTGGAATTTCAATTTCCGGGTTTGTCATGTGATGCCTTGGGGCCCAAAAATACTTTTTCCCCATAGACTTACATTGGAAAGAGATTCAGCGGATAATTGCTTTTAAGGTGAAACAACTTCCCAGTATGAAAACTTGACTTGCCCTGATTAAAGTCAGTAGGTCCTAAATGTTGTAAACGGCACTAACAGCTGAATACAGAGTGAGTGAGAATGAGGCTGGACTGAGGGCTGTGAGGCAGAGTTAACCCTTCTGCGCATGCTCTATGGTCCCATGAATGTGGAAGATCAGCGTATTTCATCTGAATACTAGCCTCAGAAGTAAGGCCATGTTCCACTTAGCAACTTTCATAGCAATGAACGGTGTGCAACGCTGTATCCAGTTCTCTTTATACATCCATGATTTGGCAAGGGCACTGTCGCTGCATTCTGTGCTTCATGCAGATCAAGACGACTGTTTTCAATTGAGAAAATAAATGAACCCAACGTACACTACTGTAGGGAGCACCTCAGGAGCTGGTGGAGACCAAATCAGAGCTTAAAGAAATATGAAAGGAATATTGGACTTAAATGTGGCTTGAAAAATGTCTCTAAATAAATGCGAACATCACTACATTTCTGCTGGATGTGTAAATAGGAAATTGTTTGCTAACATGTTTATAAGGTGATGAAATGGTTGTGTTTACTCGAATGGTAGCTTACTGCTTTAAAAGGTAAAGAAAACTGTATAGCCATATTCCTGATGTGCTAGTAAGCCGACCATGACATTTTATTTTTAGCAAATGTTGCATTTTGAATAAAAAAATAAACTTTCCATATCCCTCAAAATACATGAACTAGCTAGCTAGTTCTTCTCTAAACTGCTGGAACATGTCTCATTGTTGTGTTGCTCTCTGGTCTTTTGTAGCTCCTGTCATGGGAGGAATTAATTGACTTTTTTTCTACAATAGATTTCTTTCTGTGTAATTGTCGAGCTCTATGAAGAAATGCCAAATGCTCAGGGCTTAATTGTTTTAGTACCAGTTGTTTTGAAAAGTTATTATTTTCGAATTTTGACATTTTCTGCTTTTGAACTAAACATCGAGTCAACTACATTTGGCTAGCTGTTTGTGGAAATGGGACAAATACTCAACTGAACGCGACTGTACATGGATGTTTCTTTTCAAACTCCTTCTTTCTCTCAAACTCTAACCTCCCTTCCTTCTCAATCCCTTTCATCCTCCCTGTCAGGGTTTGAGATCTGTTCCTGTGAAACAATATAATCCTGTAATGTGATCAGAGGCAGTTCATTTTTAATTACAATTTACGAGCTTTCTGGTTCGAGCCATGACATCATCATCTTTCTTCAAAGTGCGCTCTGAAGATCTCACAGAGGAGGAGAGCTGCATCTCCCCAAAATAGCACAACAATAACCCTCAGAAAGGATTAGATGACACCAAGAAGCAATCTGGCGCTGATCAAGTGAGTTCCATCAAACGTTTGCAACGATGGTCTCCCACACACACACACACACACATACCTTTCACAAGGCCAGGAGCAGACCTGGTCTAGTGAAAGGTTGTGCGATGGGAAACAGTTGATCACAGACCTTTCTTTCATCTTTCCTCTCCTTCTTCCTTCTTCCCTCCAAATAAACAATGGCGGTAGGGTAATGAGGCCCCTGGGTGTTCTGAGGACATGAGATGAGAAGGAGGCCTGGCCACACAGAACGTATGAAACAAGGAGACGCGAGGAGAGGCGAGGGCCAGCCGCCTCATTAGGGAGCCATGAACGATGGTGGCAGCTATTCATTCTCTCCGCTAACGACTGCCGGCCGCCACGTACGCACACATGCACACATAAACACAGACACTCTTATAGCATGAGCCGGGAGACGCATACACACCTGTCAAAACACAGAGGACACGTTCAAGCACAGTGGGATGCTGCTCAAGATTATAATTCTTTTTGCTCGGCAAAGAGAGGGAGACACACAGAAAGAATGATTAAGAAAATAAGAGCTGCCTTGGGGCCCACAATCCCACAAAGTATTCTTTAAAACGTAAATCACTAACATGGTTCTCAAAGAAAAAAAGAAAATGCTCTTTAACTTACAATTTATAAACAAAATGGGATTTTTTTGGTTACGATTTCAATATAAAGGCCTTTATTACTTGTAAGTAAGATATGTACTTAAGCAAAAATGGACAAATTATGACACAGCTCAAAGACAAAATATGAGTTATCGAGTCATTTAAAAGTCATTTAAGAAGGAAAGATACCAAATATTTGCTAGTTCAAGCCTCTCGAACACGAGGGTTTTCTAGTCCACTCTCCTTTATGCCACTGTAAATCCAATATGTTTGAGTTTTGAACAATTGGTTTGACAAAACAAGCAATTTGGTGAGGTTACCTTTAGCTCTTGGAACATGATGAGTGATGAGACTAAACAATCCAGCCCTACTTCCTGGTCCTACTTTCCATAAATGTGAAAGCATCTCTTAATTTGACCTTCAGGTCTTTCATTCTGTTTCCCCAGAATGAAACACCGTCTTAAGGCTTTTACACATCAGGGGTCTTCTTTTTTTGTTTCTGCTATTAATTTGACTGTCAATATATTTTTTCAAACAGTTGGTTTTGTCATTAGGACGAGGTTGATTTTTCTAAGCTTGCGCACCAAGAATAAAGGCATCAACCAATCACGTTGTATGCTCCAGGCGACAACAGGTCGGCTTGGTAGTTCAAACCAAGACAGCAAACTTTATTTTACTTTTCAGCGTTGACAAAGGAAGCTCCACTCCCGTTCTCACCGTTCACACCTTTCACAATAAAAGCCCTCAACATTTATTATTAGCAGGAGACTATTTTGCAACGCTGCTTGTGTGTAACGGCCTTTACTCTTAAAATGATATCGTCACTGTGCTATGCAGCAGTGCACGCAACTCCTGCCCTCAAACGGATGAAATTTGAGGGCAGTTTGAATAAAAACTTTAAGCATAATTTGAAATTGCTATCTATACATTCTACATCTTTTTCATTAAAAAAAACGTGAGACTTATCAAAGTGCTCGACTTGAAAGAATCACTCTCAAAAAGGTCTGTCGACCTTTGCAGTCGCTTAACTCAACGCCGACGAATCAGATACGCGGGAACATTTGCTGCTGTGAAAAAGCTACAATGAATGAGGGCACTGACCTGTCCCACTTGACAGTAGGACCGCCATGGCTCTTTGTGCTGAGTAATAGAACATATGGAATGCAGATTACTGTCTTCAGAAAACACAGATTACAACAATTTATGCCAGACGTCAGGGACTGGGTTAGGAAACAGACGGTACAAGGCCAGTTTCTCTTTTGTTTGCCCACGGCATGGACACCTGAAACACTTACACATACACACACCTTGCATACCACTGGGTGTTGGAACAGAGAGTATTAGCCTTGGCAAACAGGAGTGTGCAGTCCTGTTTCATTTCCCCTGCCAGGTTGTGAGCCTCTGCGCAGGTCGGCAGGAGTGATAGCATTTCACCTGAGCTCCTACATGTTTAATCCCCTGCTTTCCATCCCTCCGTCTCTCCTTGCACACCTCCATCTTTCACCTCATTCTTGCGTTGTTCAAATTTCCCCCCAACTCTCTACAAACCTCATTCTTTCTCGCCTCGTCTTACCTTCACTTCATCGATTTCCTCCCTCTCAACCCACTCCCTGGTCCCCTTCCCTCCAGTCACCCGTCACTCTTCTTCTTCTTCCATCTCTCCTAAAGACAAACACTCCACAGGTTCCCTCCATCTCCTCCTCCCTCTCTCCGTAGACGGTGTGTTTGCTCGGGGATTAAGCCGGGCTTCGTGCCGTTGAGGAAGGAAGGAACCAATCAGACTCGTATTTGTCGTGGCATTCCGTGTTTTATGGCGAGAGGGGAACCTGACCTGCTGGGGGCTTACACACACACACACACACACACACACACACACACACACACACACACGCACATGGCGAGCGGACCGACCAGGGTGAAAGCCGAGAGGCAGCCAGATACAGCCCGACACCCCGCCTGCCTCTGCTCTGGAGTGAGCGTGGGCGTGCATTCGGCCCTGCTCGGTTCTCTGCTGTTTGTATGTGTGTGTGAGTGTGTGTGTGTGAGCACACGTGTGTTGCACACCGCCCTGCTGCTCTGTCGCTGCCTTTGCTCCCAAGGCAGGCCTGTTTTCTGATTGGCCGGCTGACGCCCGGGATATGGACCTGTGTTTTTCCCCTAATCAGCAGCGGCTCTGATTTGACAAATTCTGTTTTCCCTGCTGTCGGCGGGCGCGCGAGGTTTTGGCGACGGGAGGCAGCTGCACAAGGCTACTGCACAGTAGAGTTGTAATGTTTCCAGACATTAGCACAGCGACGGACGTGTATGTGCATACAAAGTCTCAGCCACGCACACATTCTGTACACACCATCGCCACCTTATCCAATCAGCAGGCTGATTAGTCATTGCTCACACCTCCTTCTCCACTTGTCCGCTCCATAATTCATGGATACAACAGATGGGCTTGGCTTGGATCAAATTCTCTCAAGCTCTTCATGATAGACATACCGGCTCTTTTGTCAGCCTACTCAGGTATTAAGCATCAGACTACAACAGGTGTCTTGAACTCCTATTCTCTTTCCCAGACACATGGAGTGGTAGTGCACCTGAGAGAGGATGAAGAGTAGATGCCCCTGTCACTGTTAACACAAATAATTAATGTCTTTTCTGAACCGGCGATGTGAGGGGAAATCATTTATTGTGCTTGCATTGATCCAGTTTGTACAAAATGTTTACAAGCTGCATGCTGTGTCTCTGAGGAGACCCACACTACTCTCATGTTTACTCTGTTTCTGTCCGTGTCTTTCTTACATTGTGCCTAACAACAGAGGAGGTTGCATTTGTGTAAGGCTGTTCCCGGATCAGAATTTCTTGATTTGACTATTTGTTCCTTTTTTTTTTTGCTGGCAATCCAAAATGTAATTGGCATGAGTTTCAGTGATGAACACATTAACAGAGTCAAATGCGGTCCACCACAGTTTTCATAATTCATTTACACTTTTATAGACTACATTTTTAGACCACACAATCTTTTTCTTCCCATAATGCAACTCAATGGTGTTATTCATTTGACCTTTCAAACTTCAACTCCCCTAGTTTTTAAATGCAGACTTTTCCCTAAAGGTCTGACATCTTCAAGGCCAAGCCAAGAATACCCTGCTGACATCACTGTGACATCACCAGGGTCACTTTCTTAGTTTTGACAAAGCTGCCCAAGAAAGAACTGTTTTCACAAAGTAGTACTTCCCTGAGTGTAATGCCCCTTGAAAGAAAAAGGTTTGCATTCACAATGGATTCCAATGGCAGCTCAATTTCAAGGTTGACCCTCTCAGGGTAATCCACTTCTTTACTTTCCATCCATATTCTCAGTTCCTAATATCTATTTGTTGCATGTCATTCGGCAGCTCTCTCTCCCCTCATTTCACATCACCTCTCCACAGTTAGACAAAGGCATCATGAAGTATCTTTACTGCGTACGCATGTAAAAAACAACAACAACAACAATAACAACAAAGCAAAAGTCTAAGAGTTGCAAATGTCAAATGATTGTGAACAGGCCAAAAAAAGAGTGACTCCCTTTTCCTTGTTTTATTTGAATAATTAGACCTCGACATGTAAAATTCAAAAGTAATTCATAAAGAATATTACTTAAAGAACATATGAAAACGTGAATGTATTTTTGTGCTTTCTTATACTGTCAATCATCTCATGTGTCTCCTTCATGGAGGTACCGACATTCAGGTTGGAACCACTGTCCTAGAGTCACTTTTTAAACTATGGGTCGGTGTTAAAACCTCCTCACTCCTGAACCTTTCCACACTCTAAACGGGGGTTAACTTCTCTTTTAAGCTCTTTTTATTTTTCTTTCGTTATTTTCCATGTGAGTGCAACCGCATGTCTTTGAGTCCCCGTTTGTTAGCATTCATTGTGCAGAGACTACAAAGACTTGCAAATAACAGAGAGATCAGAGAGGCAGTGTGACGCAGCCAGGGGGAGACTATGGCCTTTAAATGTAAATGTTCAGAAACGGGAGCGATCCCTCCTGTTGGGTAAGAGCAGGTTACTTATATAACACTATTACTTCTACTCTATTTAATCTCTGAAGTTGTGAATTTACAAGACAAGTAGTAAGACTGATTATATTAATACAGCACTATGCACAAGGATAACAATTCACGGTAGATTATGAAAAGCAGTTTGGGAAACGATCACTCCATCAAACACAAAGCTTCTCTTTTAATGCCTTTAACCCCAGGCTGCTGATCTCAGGCTGCAGGGAGCATAGTTCAGTATCTGGCTCCTTCTGTCCTGCACACTCGCTATTTCTCATGCAGAGTCTTCGTCGAGGAAGGACCAATGCGGACCACCACCTGGGCAGCTGCCACCCGAAACAGACCCAGAGAAGCAGCGGGCCCCTCACACACACTGATACAAATACACACAAATAATGTACACACATTTGTTTAGTTCATCATGACAACCATGTGACCCTTGCTGTTATGATTTTCTCAGAAATGATTAATTAGGGTAAGATCTAATAATGGAGAGCAATGTGACTGTCATATGATTATGGCCAAAGGCACACACTGAATGAACATGGACTCAGAAGGCTGTATTAAATAAAATACATGATGTATGATGCAGTGGTTGCTGGGTCTCTGCCCTGCCTTGCCCATGCATTTGGCAAGTAACTCAAAATAAAATGAAAAGAAATTCTATGACAGAATGACTAAAAAAAAAAAAACACAACTTCCCCAATACACAGAGGCCTTCAGCATGTACACTCGCTGGTAAACCTGGCCAACTGTGAGCCCGAGTGAGAGCACAGCTTGGGTTTGCCCATGGAAAGAGTGGCATCATTCCATGGGTCCTAATATAAAGTGGAGACAGCACGGCGATGGGGCCGAGTGACTGCGGGGACCAGATGGAGGGCTGGACACAAAAAGCCAAAAGCTGACAAAATCATCGTCACGGAGCAACGAGTCCGTGTTTCCAAGGGAGGTGGGACATTGTCATCGCATTTATCTGTAAATCCCTCGGTTGTATGATATGATGCATAATGTGCTTTTAATATTCAGAGGAAGAAACGGCTAATAAATGGAGGGGCCATTGTGTCCAGCTGCCCCGTTTCCCGCCATCATTAACGAGCACTTTATGGAAAACTTGGTTGTTTTCTTACCAGACTGGACTTGCCAGCCTGTCGGAGGTTGAGTTAGTTGGCTCTGAAAGCTGCAATTTCAAACACAGTTCCTCTTCGCCAAATATCTCACACACATATTTGTCACGGGTTTGATCATTAGCTCAGAGCGGCGTGCCTCTGCCGACATGCGGGTATGGAAAACGCTATTGGATCTGACATTTGGCAATGCTGAGCCAGTAAAGGCATGTTGTGACTCTGAGTTCCTATTCCTGACAGCTTGTTCGCCTTGATTAATGACCCTGAGGTGAAACAGAGTTCCCCCGTCCACCTCAGAGAGAACAAACTAATGAACCAAATGCATTATTTATTGTTGAAAAAGGCAAAGTCCAGAAGAAAAGCTGAGGTTGGGGTAAAAAACACTGCAACCTTCCAAAAGCAGAGAGCGGGAATGCATTTTCTTCCTGCCCTCTTTATTTTGTTCGTCAACCTGAAACCTTTGCCAAGCATAATATGGAAGAAAGGATTGTTGCAGTGCACGTGGTAATGTGAGTATCTATGGGGATGGCAGTTCCTACGCTGTAATTCAGGAATCAAAGTGATTGTTGCTTATCTTGATCAGCGGTGGGCTGGCGTGCTCGCTGTGAGAGCCGCTGGAAGAGATTAGATCTTAATTGTCCGACATTACAGCGTGATGGGAACCTGAGAGACACTACTGTGCCTTGTAATAATCCTCCGTGGTGTTGACACTGACGTCCAAGTTAAAATAAAATTCACAAGCACTGAGGATTGTGTCATTCCTTCTCTAGTTACATTAATGAGAGAGGACTTATTCCTGTAATATTACATTACTGCTGCCAAGGCCTTCACCGAGCTTTGGCACCAATGTTTCAACCTTATTTTCTGCTGGAGGAAAGTTAAGATTCTGAGGCTTTTCGGGGAAATGTGTGCACCGGTGACTCGCTGCTACACTACATGTTTGTTTGAAATGTTGTCAAGATCGGAATCTGTGGTTTTTTGGCGTCTGTTTGACCATATCAAAATGATAATGACCTTTCTGTCATTTCTGTCAAGGCGGCATGTAAAACTTGCAGTAAGTACAGTCTGGTTTGGTAATCTGTGGGCTGTACTGTAGAAGCCATTCCCACAGTCACACAGAGATACAGCCAACTAGACAGCTAAAGCTTCTAAACCAACTGACCCTTTCAAATGGTCAAAATTGAAATCAAAACTCGGCATCAAAGGTGACATTTTGTCCTCTCATGCTGTTTAATTTCAGACTTGAGGTAAAACTATATACAGCATTTCAGAAAATGGAAAAGGATTAGTGAAATGCCTAAAAAATGTTAACAATTTAAAGGAACACAGATGTGGTTTTTGCTGTTTGCTGTCTCGTCTATCATCTTGCTGCGACCCCTTGCAGCGACCTACCCTCGCTGGTGAACCGTTGGTCTACAGTATGGCCTTTACAGATCTCACTTAACAAGTGTCAGAATAATGTAGAGCTGGTGGGATATACAGTATACAGATATACAGTAGCAATCAAGTTAGAAACAACTAAAAGAAGGAGACAAAACTCTTTTGGACACTTGACCAAACCTAAATGGACCACAATATTTCATTTTCACTGAGACACAGAGTACAGTAAACACAGGAAATAAGTTAGCGGTTGCTGCTGCCAAGTGGGTCTCACCCTTGATATCTCCGTTTATCTTTGTTTTCCCTTCATGTGATAAGTCCGTCCTCTGGCCTACAAGCTGTTGTTCTAGCCATGGACATCATCAATCATGGCAGCGTTTAGTAATCCCCTCGCATTAATAACAGTACTTATTTATGTCAACCCTTATTGGTTTGACAGCAACAATGAAAGGAAATGTGTATAAGTGTGTGTGGGTGTGTGAAACAATGGCAGAGAGGCTGACACTGTAGGAAAGGTCGTTCCTGCCAGAAAAAAATGATGAGAAATAATAATCATTAATAATAATAATAATAATGTTATTATTATTATTATTATTATTATTATTATTATCAGAATAAACTAAGTAAGATTTAATGTTTATCTTTTATTCACTAATTTTGCCTTTTCATGGCAGAAATGAGGCTTTCATAACAAAGATATTGTTGAATTAGGATTATTTTAATTAGATTTAATAATAATTGTTTTTTTTTTCTCGGCAGAAATCAGCTTTCATCACTGAGATATTCCTCCATTAGTTAATTAGCTAGAAGGCTCTGGCACGTCAAAGAATACGCCCAACATGTCAAACTAAAGATCTGATTGGTTGAAGATTTTGTTACTTAGAGACAGCATAGGGGCGAAATCTGATTGGATGAAAGCTCCACTTAAAACAAGTTGTGGAAGTGTGCTGGAAGCAGAGCAACAGAGGAAGACAGTAGCTATGCAATGAGATAATAAGATAATGAGAAAAATATTGAGAATGCATGTAGTGTATTTATGAAAATAATTAAATTATAAAATAGCTTTTCCTTTGTGATCCTGTCTCGGCCAGCAGAGAAGGCCTTCCTGGCCCTGACGACCCACCACTGCAGCAACATATCCCAAGGTTGCATGCAAAGGAAATTCACATTAAGTGTGTGGGAGGCAAAAATCCATCCTGATATGAATCATGTCAGAACACACTCCAATAATGTCAACCTCGTCTCAGCCATTGGACCCAAACAAGCCTGCTACACTTGAAACACTATCACACATATTTCTTCATTCATATTTACCCTGGCAGAGGTCCAGGACAGGGTTCTTCCCCACACATGCAAACAGGAAATACCTCCAGCATGCTCAAACTTTATCTCAACATCAGCACGACGCCGTTCACTTTGCACTGATGACAATGGAGAAACACACTTGATCCTTGAAATCTTGTCAAGAGTGGCAGCAAAGCTCATCGCGGGTGATTACAACGGGACGGCGACAATGTACACGTGTTTCATTCCGTTTCCCGATGACGCTGGGTCCGACATCGAGTCAGAAGATAAGACAGGGATCTCTCTTGACTGCTAGCCTGGCTAATCTGCTTCGACAGATGTGCGGTGACACTGGGAATTAGTCGTCGCTCATGCAAACAGAGTGCATATGCTAATACTGGAGCTAATTGGTGGAGAGGGGGTGGGGATGGTGGGATGGCTTGTCAATTGGAAGTGAGCTGGATGGAGACGGTGTGCCCGCTCCGCACTCAGCAGCCCTCATTACACAAGTGGAGCAGACTAAGCGCTGAGGAAACACCATTCACATACACATCCTTATATCACTACCACTTTGGGCAGGTTTGAATCCCTCCGCATAATGGATGCCATGAATACATTGACATTTTTAATGCTAATAATACGATTATGAATAAACCAGTTAGGCAATAGCTGCCATTAGCAACACGGGACTACTTATTTTTACATGTGTTTATCTATTTATTTATTCTACAACATTTCCACATCAATGTACCAGAGTTAGCTAGCTGATTAGCACATTTTATTTTGTAGTCCCTGGGCAGATTATTACACATTAGTGGCCTAATATTATCAATTCAATGCTTCAGAAAGCACTACAGTACAACACAGAACAGAACAACACGACACGATACAATACAATAAAATATGAAAGTGGCAAATAGGTAAAAACAATTGGAGTGTGTGACAGCAGTGTCAGAGATGATGTTACTCATGATTGCAGGTTTGGTTTGCTTTAATCCGATTCTCTTTATTTTTAAAGGTTAGGGTACTAGAAGTGTCATGTAGGCTGTATTCTGTGAAAACAGTGCTGCATACTGTATATACATAGTAAACAAGCCGGTGCTAAACATGTGGAAAAACAGCTTTCTCATCACGACACGACCACAGCTACAGATTTGGAAGAGTGGCTAGTTATGGGAAATCCTGTAAACTCCTGCTTGTAGGTTTTCCCCTCAATGATATCCTCAACACAAACACTCCTGGATCATTTAATAACACTGTGTCATGGCCATCAATTTGAACAAACATTTTCCAAATTACAAATGCTTTGTTATTGCAGTTGTGAACAAAACATGGCACCATAGTTACAGAATTCATTGAATATCGAGCCAGAATCCAGACGTGATCTGAGGTAAACTGAACAGGTTTGACAGGTGCAATCTTTAGCTTGTTGTTAGCTTGTTAATTGGATACTTGTAACCTAAATGCTTCTTATTGTAATGATATGTCAATCAGGGCTTCAGGGCTTTACTATAGCCAGATTAATACCAATGACCACAAAAACTATGTACTTATAAATGTCATGTCACCTTTTTAAACCCCTTTCTAAAGCAGTGCTCTATGTGCGTTAAAGCTAGCCTATAGAACTTTTCTAGAACAGCGGCCACTGTAACACCCGCTTTGAATGTTATCAGCTGATTGAATGGCCGTTATCAGTGGATATCCCTCTTAAATTAGGCAGGGGCTACTTAACCTACTTGTAGGTTCAGAAGGACGTTGTGGTCAATCTCCGATATGGATGCAAGCAGACAAGCCGAACTCTAGTGGCCGTAGTAATAATGACAGGAGCAAAGGAGGAAGTCAGGGGACGTAGTATAAGACGGGACATAGTCTATAGGAAGCACGTCAGGACCTCAAACTTGCCGTTTGTGTCCCGTGTGAAACCAAAAGTCAACGTTGAATTATTTTAACTTACGTATGTGCATAACTAAAGTGACATACCATATTTATTTTAAACCAAAACCATGATCTTTTCCTAAACCTGACCAAGTAGTTTTGTCACCTAAACAACTTGTTTTGTTTAACATTAGCAACGTGTTTAAAACTGGGACTGTTTTACTTTTACTGCAAAATCAAAATCTTACCAAGTTTATTTGTCTGATATAGTCAATATACCGCATATCACTTTATGTAAGACACGTTGCATTTCAGTGAAGTATAGAGACTTGTTTTTAGATATTGCAAGTTGGAATTCTTATTGAAGTACTTTTGAGTATTACAGGCTATTTGTGTCGCAACAGTTACTAATACTAGTGAAATTTAGCTCAAAATTATTTTCAAGATCTCTTTTCTTCTGTCAATCACAGTAGCCCCGCCCTAAAGCATACCCTGCTTTATGGTCTGTTTGACTCTAAATGGACCATAATGTACTAAATGAACATCATGCTGTATTGAAGAAGACTTGAAACTAGAGATTGAGACCATAAACTCATGTTTACAATGTTTACTGAGGTAATAAATCAAGAGAGAAGTAGAGTCATTTTCTCATAGACTTCTATACAACCAGAGGAGTCGCCCCCTGATGGACAGTAGAGAGAATGCAGGTGTTAAGACACTTGCGCATCGGCTTCAGTCTTTAGAACCGAAGGTTACCGCCTGGTTTCATCCACACATTCTCACACTAATGCGTCAAACACTGTCGAAGGTTATCACTGGCAGCAACACTACTTAGGTTTAGGAAAAAAGCGTTGTTGATGTTAACTTGACTAACAACTCATGTCACTGGAGAGTATCTAATGACTCAGGTGAGTCACAAGACACTAACGACTGAACAGCGATCTCTTGGAGGAAAGTCCTGTGCTTGGTTGAGCCACCCACCATCTCAGGTGAATGTTCTATCGTATGCTTCCTACTGATTCACAACAAGCCACCACACTGTAAAGTTAGTACTGTTGTGTTGTCAATCCTCACTGTCAGTTTAGGTACAATAAATAAGGAACATTAATTCTCTCTTTTAGCTTTTCTTCCCTATAGAGTGTCTGCTTTTTCCTCCCTCACTCCTGCCATGGAGTCAGTACTGTTCACAGATTCCTCTCATCATAATGGACAACTATCCTTCTACTCTTTATATATCCCTGTGATCAAGCCCCTACCTCTGCATCCCCACCATGATCTCCGGATTGTTCCACCAGCATCTAGACTCCTGATTGAACTCATTTCTTGAGTAGAACAGTAGAGGGTACCGTGACCTGCTGTACTATACGGACCACCAGCCGCTCAGCCGATCAAAGCACAGACCTTGGCACCGTCTTGCTTCCTGAGTTCACGTTTCCAGTTAACCAAACTGTTTGTAATTAAGATGTCTGCCTGAGGGTACAGAGGACAGAATAGGAAAAAGATATGATCCTGGCTGGAGCTCAGTTTCCATGAGACCGCAGACGTATATAACGGCACAAATGTATGCACGCTTCTTTTCTTATTCTCTCGCTGACGCACTTGAGTTAAAATCACAGAGCCTGTCGTCCACCAAAGTCTCCACTCCAGACCACACGGACCTGGATCCTCTAGAGGCCCGGCCCCCGCACCCCTTCGACTGGCTAGTCGGCCCGGCCACAGAGCAGTGCTGGGGGTCAGAGTTCAAGCGGTAGCCGTGTTCCTGGCAGCTGAGGCGGGGTTGACGGGCAGGGAGGAAACACCACTAGGCTGTTCTCCAACCTTCACCCCTCAGGGAGTGTCGGGGTCAGGGACTACATCCAGTCTGGTTCCATTGGACATCAATGAATGCACATTGTCTCAGTGTGTCCAAGGTCGTGTGTCGCTATTTAAAAAGAGAAGACTCCAAGTTCATTGCACGACATCAAAATGAATCATAAGCATAAAAAAGTAATATATATATTTTCACAATTTTAACATCATTGAATATACGTTGATGTATTCCGGAACACTTTATAATTAGAGCTGCGAAATAATTCACAGTCACAAGAGAGCAAGTGTATCAAATCATTTTCCATACTTGAATAGCGACTGCTCAAATGTTGACACAAACACATCAGCACTGTGAACAATCCAATTTCAATCAGTGTTCAAAGTCATCCACGTAAATTAGACAGAAACAGAAACACAAGTTACAACAACAGGAAGATAAGAAGGAAAAGCAACACTACGACGTTGCACTGCTGATTTATTCGATGTCCACCAAACCATTTGTAGGAAGTAACTTCTGATTGTCACATTTTAAAGGAGCACTTCTCACCTCTGTGGACTACTGAGGATTTCATGGGCCACGCTTGAAGTGTCCCTCAGGAAAAAAAACAAAAAAAACACCTCTCCTTCTGTGTGTGTGTGCTGAGCAGGTGTTCTAAATGAAAGGAGATGTGGTGGTGAAGTCTGTGCTGATTCAGCTCTTCTCGTGACACATCCAGATGTATTTACTGAGGAGCGTCTTTATTCTCACGTACTTTTTGTTCTTCCTTTTTAGATACACTTCCAAATGCTATTTGACTCAAGACTGATTCTATTGCACTATGTATTCCTCTTTTTGTCATGTTTTACTATGGCCACTGAAAGACTTTCAACTCTTAACCATTGAAACCCTCTTGTTGTTCTTCCCACAATTTCCTAGAAAATAATAGGTCATTTTAAATTCATAGGAAGTTTTCTGGAAAGAATTATGTTATTTGTTCCTACTTTATAGTAGAGTCCATTTTGTTTGATTCCATTTAATTAAATCAGATGAGATGGTCAGTGCACAGAGGTTCCAATAAACAAGAAACAATGTGGGATTTGTCTAACGGCAAGCACACAATTAAACATTTATTAAGAGTTACGTTCACAATTATTACTTAATTATTGAGATACTTACTTTACTTACTTTATTAATCCATATATTATATAAAAGATGGGATTCGCAGCAACTCTAATTAAAGTCCCTCATCAACATTATGGTATGCATATATCACACTCATGAATGTCACGGCACACATCTGAGCAACATATGTGCAAGCTTTCTGCCGGCTGTCAATGTAGTTTAAGCTGTCATTATATTTTATATTTAAAGCAACAGTGTGTAGCATTTAATGGGATGTATTGGCAGTTGTAGGAATATAATGTTTTCTAGTGTATAATAACAAATAGTAAATAGTTTTTTGTTGGCACATGGGAGAAGTTTCAGTTGGTTGCAATCCTTAACCTCACCACTGGATGTCGCCAAATCCTACACACTGCCATCACACATGCAAGAATTGACTCCTGATATGTAAATGTTTCCGTTATCAAATAGTGACTCCAATGGAATTAAATTTAAAAGAATTAAAAAACAAAAAAAGCACAAATTCTCAAAATGGAATCACACATATGTTGATTAAAAGTCCAGTCCATATTCAAATGAGTTAATTGAAGAGTCTCAAGTCAACTGCAGCCTTTGCATACCACACCTCTTAATAGGTGCTTACTAAAACTGGGATGTAAATCTCCTCATTGGAGAGCATATCAGTCTTCCTCTGCTGCTGCAGGAATCTGGGGACGGCCTGATCATGTAAATCACTGAGTGTTTTTAGTATGTGCATATTTTAACATGTTAATCTATCTGCCAGACCAAACACAGTGCTGACGAAGGCCTTTTCCCCTCGGTGCTCTATAGGCCAAGCCTGGTAGCATGCAGGCTTTGCACTGTCAAAGCCGAAGCATAAATAAATCATTTAATTCATTAATAATCAAGCCAGACCTCGTCTATTTCACACAACATTGTCTCAACAGTTACAAATCTGCGTTACCCCCCCTTCTCTGTTCTGTCAGTGCTCCAGCTGCAGTGGTTGGCAAAACTCTGCGCAAAAAACTTAGCAAATTTGTCTTTATTCTGCTTCTCTGATCTCAGTGGCTCTCTCAGGGGAGCCAAAGTAGATTCTGGCTAAACAACACTTGTTTTTCTTTTTGTGCTTTTCACATCCAGCCCCAGAAAGTGTTCCATCTGCACTGGTTGTCAGGTAACTGTGCCGACACATCTGCGGCTGGTTTGGGAGTGGTGCAGCTGTGACCTCTGGTTTGATGTGCAAAAAGAAAAACATCTAATGTGGCATTCGCCATCTGCAGACGAGTGGGGGAGACGGGGAAGGGGGTGAGAAAGGGAGAGGGTGGGGGAGAGGAAGACAAGGGAGAAAGAGAGGGGGGGGGGGGGGGGGACATTTAGAAATCCCTGCCATTAGTTCTCCCTGTCACTTGCTGCAATGGGAGGGAAAACACTGTATTTGTTTTTGCACTCATGCATTGGCTGCCTTCACTTTCTCTTCAGTGGAATGGAAGCTTAGACAAGATAAACAGAATCCTGTGGCCGTTTCACTGATATCCAATGACAGATCTCCTCTTTCTTTTCACTGGTACATGGGAACACTTTTTGTAATACGCAGCTGTTGCATATAAATTTGATTTTAAACAATTTACTGTATCAGAATTGACTTGCCAGACTTGTCAGATTGCAATTCATAGTAAATTGAGTGCCTACAGATTGTTTCTCCCCCTCTTGATAACGCAATCGATGACATTTTTGGCTTCTCCAGAGTAGATAGGCTTTATTGCTGACATGATGTACGATGACACATATCAGTGTTTTTAAAAAAAACATTTTTTAAAGGTGATTGTGAAGGTTCAAATTGTCACATCCAGTGGAATGTATGTAAAGCATGTGAACCCGCTGCTCTGACATGCGTGTGGAATGTCCGCATTAGTTTTGGATTCAGAACGACGCCACAGAGCAGAGACGGGGTCTGAGCCGTCGGGGCCTTTGGATGTATTGGCTCCCCACTGGGCCTCCTACGTGTTTCCATTTAGCCGCTTGGGAGTTGATGTGGAGGGGCTGACGGGTAGGCTGATGAGAGTCCCTGTGGTACCGCCTCTTACATAGCAATGGGATTAACGAAGCAGTAGAAACATGCTGCACACACACACACACTGTTGTGTGTGTGTGCGCGCCTGCGTTTTAGGTGGAAGGGAGGACGGAGGGTTGAGCCGAGACCAGACACCCTGTGGTGCTGGCGTCAGACTGGTACCGACTCTAACACACACACACCCACACCCACACACACACATACACACACACACAAGGTGAAAGCTACATAAAAGCCCAGGTCATTATCTCTCCCCAATGTTGGTCAACAGCAGCCATGTGTTCAGGTTCCACATGTTTAAGTATAAATTGAGAGAAGAACACAAATCCAGACTTTGGGGAATACATACGCTCATTTTTCCAAACCACAATTTTCAACCTGGGCAAGCTAATAAGCGGCTCAACTACTTTTGCAGATGTGCAAAAATAATATCCTATTAACAGCATATGTTGGAAACTACTTGTGCCTCCAAATTAACTTTAATGATTGCTGTATTATGGCTGTGCATGCACATAAAAAAATCTGGTTTTAACGAAGTAAGGTCTGGCCCTCAATGGTGGGTCAACATTTAAAGTTGAACTGAGATTAGAAGGCGTTTAGCTCAGAATACAGTACAGCTTCGGCATTTGTTTTGAATTACTTGGTCATAATTTGGATTAACATAAAGAGGACTTTTTTTGTATTAAAGTGTTGCAGTGCAAAAACACAAGTAAGCAAAACATACAAAAAGGAGAGGAAATAAAAAAAAGGACAGAGAACATACAATTAAAAACAGGAAAATAAATGAGCAAATAAGCAAAAGAAAGAAAATGAATTTTGAGTTTGACTTCACTCTGTTGACAGTTACACAGTGTTCTTTATATGTTGAGGGCTTTTATTGTGAAAGGTAAGAAAGGAAGGAGTGGGTCTGGTATGCTTGCCTTTGTTAAAGTTGAAAGAAGTTGCCTCCATGTTGTTGTTTCATACATGTAGGTGCAACAACACCTGTACAATGTGGTTGGTTGATATCTTTTTTCGCAGTGTGAAAGCTCATAAAAAAATCACTCTGAAAAGTGACTTTGTTTTT
This sequence comes from Anarrhichthys ocellatus, assembly GCF_004355925.1. Lineage (NCBI taxonomy): Eukaryota > Metazoa > Chordata > Actinopteri > Perciformes > Anarhichadidae > Anarrhichthys > Anarrhichthys ocellatus. The sequence continues at coordinate 611,880 of NW_022280096.1, forward strand.
TCTGCCGCAATATAAACTACAACTCATGACTAAAACAAAAGTTTGAAAAATGTATTGATGTAGGACTTAATTACATGAACAACTGAGTAAAGGCCTTTAGGTTCAGGTTCTGTTACTAGTTTTCTCTAGCGTGATATTTAGCTTCTACCCACCATTAGTGGGGCACATAACAGTCTAAGTTCTGTGTTTGGATATGCTTTTGCCAAAATGTACCTTGGGAGTCGTACTTAACTTGACCTTTGCCTCAGTTCATGTTTTGTACTGATGATTCAACAGGGAGAGATTCAAGCTCATCCAAACTGTAAAAGTGCATTGAAATGATGGAGAGACTTGAAGCTGAGGTGCTGTTTCCAAGAACATCATCATTTTGATTTTTTTTTTAAATATGTACAAAGGCTGCAGGTTTATTATAGTATAAGTAAGTATATTTTTCACAAGTAATTTAAATTTCTGCTTGACTTAAAAACAAACAACATACTCTACTTATTCTGTGTAAGTACTGAAACACACACAGACCGAGGTTTGCAATGTCTTTTTCCACTATAAATATAAACACACCTTAATGGTTTTCTGAACACGACGTGCGAATGTGTTCTGCAGAAGTGAAACTGTTGACATCCACTGTTGGGAAATGCTGTCTCTCAGCTTGAGTCGTGGGATTGTCCCGGCTGAGCCACTGTCATCATGTCTGTGTGGGTGTTGACATTAGGAAATGAAGCTCCGTGACTTGGCATTAAATATTCAGCACAAACAGAAGAGAGACAACCCGAACCTGAGAAAAAACTAACAGCATGAACATTTGAGTCATGATGACTCCTCGTGTGTCAGCTGAGAGGAGGAGGCGTTGATCATAGCTGAATGTGAGGATAACATCTACTCTATCACGGGCCGTTTTTATCAATAGGGCTGACGCTACGTGAATGTTTTGAGATGCTCAATTAGCTGCCGCGTCTTGACACCAGGAGTCATAATGTGCTCAGAGGTACTTTGATCACAGGTTTGGCTCCATTTTATAATGAGCCGATCTCTAACTGAACCCGCTGAACTTGTCTGCATGCTTTTTGTACAAAGTCACCACATGTGACTCACTGTCTGCAGGAGGGAGCTGTTTGTGTAAATGGGAAAGTACACTTAATGAAATGGGCTTAGACTGGGGTGTATTCTGAAGTCGGTGTTGGCACTCATCCAGCGGTGACGTATAGTGCATGGGACCTTTGGCTTCTCTGTCTTGGACTAGGATTAAAGGTAGCCCATTAATAGAGGAAAGCTCTGGACAGCCTCCCTGCCAAAGCTTCCACAGTGAGGGCAGGGCCCTGAAGTCTTCACTCTGACGAGAAGGCAGTTAATTAACAAAACTGTCTGAAGTCCAGATCCCCTTCAGCCGGGCCACACCGCACGCTGCTTCTTCTCCGAGTCTAATGGAGAACGACCCGCGAACATCCATCTGAATTTGTGGGGTCGTGCTGTGAAATGTACATCTTTTCACCGCTCGGCAGCAAAACAGCTGGAAACTTGGTACAAAGCAGCAGCTTCTTTATTTCGTTACATGCGCGCTCCCAATAGCTGTGACCTTACACGCTTACCCAATTGTACATTCTTCTTCTCTAGCCTTTTGATTATTTTCAGGGTCATAACTGACACAATCAGATCCTGGCTAACGTCGGACAAAACACAGAGTGATACCATGGAAACAGATGCTGAGGGAAAGTTGTTTTGATCCAATGTACTCTGGCTGATCTGACTTGCTTTCAAGAAACAGAGGCGAGTTTCCAAATTGTAAAAACTGGTTTAGAACAACTGGTTTAGAGTTGGCAAAACACAGGTAAATCTTTGTTGTCCAGATGTGGAGTCCAAAAAAAACCAGGGTGAGGCAGGGCCAAATGTGGCAAAGCTGAGTGGAAAACACAGAGCCCTCTCTCTGTAAGTTGATATCTCTAAGCATGTGTTCAGAAACAACACAAGGCCAATCTTTGCCTTGCATTGCCTTTATATGGAGTCACGCTCTTACATTCACTTTGCACTGGATTTGAACACACCTTAAGAGGTCATCATTTTCCCCTTTTAGTCCAATTACCTGGCCCTCAATGTACACAGTATTCTCACTGATGAGTATCAAGGACAATAGACTCTTCTGCTTTCATTTCCTCTTTTATCATATTGGCCCCAAAATAGGATGCTATTTGTTTCTGTAACTACACTGAAGAAAACGAGGGTCACATTAATTCATACCAGGCGGGAACCTCCGGTTCTGAAAAGTGAAGCCAATGCTGAAGTATCTTAAAAGCTCCATTCTCTCTAATGTCCAGCAGGGGGAGAATCTTGTTGTTGTATAGAAGTCTATGAGAAAATTACTCTACTTCTCTCTTGATTTATTCCCTCAGTAAACATTGTAAACATGAGTTTATTCAAGTCTTCTTCAATACAGCATGATGTTCATTTAGTCAAATAGACCATGAAAGAGCCATACATGGCATCTCTAAATAACTCCTCCTCAGTCCAAACAGTCCACAAACCAATGGGTGATGTCACAACGACCACGCCCACTTGTTATTTACAATATTTAATTCATACTATGACTTCATTCATTCTAGACCTTTCCAAATTTCATTTGATCACTTCTTGGTGATCTCAAAATAATGTAGTATGTGATGTAATAATTGGGGAAAAAGATGTTATTGAGCCAGTGTGCATGACATGATGGTGTGATACCAAGTATGGCCACCACGACAAAATCACCTCACTGGTTAAATTAAGATAGTTACCTCAACGTTGCTACATCAGCAGGTTTCTTGAACTGTTTTTTGGAGTACATCAGCCGAAAAAGCGTTGGGAAGCCTCATTTCTGACGGCTTGTGAAAAACGTTTAGCTGCCATGGGGGAAATACATTCCTGACAAGTAAAAATGAGCCAAAAGTGTCTCTTGATGACTTTATTGCAAAAATAAACTGCCATCTAGCAGCCAACAATTACCGCTGTCACAGAATTTCATAGTGAGGAGCTCAAGAAGATGGAATGTCTGAAATATGCTACATTCCAGAGAAACTTCTTCTGGCCACTTCAAGTTTGACAGGAGAATGTGAAAATGTGACTGAAGAGTTGACGTCAGCCACACAAATGTGAGAAGTACAGTCTGCTTATGTGGACGTACTTCATGTTACACTTCTACAAGAGAAACGGCTTCAGGGATTTGGACCCCCTCATCTTTGGACCACATTTATTGCTCTGAAACTTTTCCAAATGAACTATCCTGATTCTTGCTTTCAAAAAGTCTCTTCTCAAAACAGGGTTTGGAAAATGAGGCATTATCTTGTAATCAGGGTTGTTTTCTAGACCACTTCACAGTTATCAATGTGAACTTCCCAACTGTGTCCCAGTTTATTTCCCTGTATAAAGAGATATATAAAATAAGGAAGGGTAATTACGTCATCAGGTTCCAGATATACAGAGGCATATCAAATTTGGCAATTAGCGCCATAAGTTTTTGAGATCAAAAATATGCTCTACATTCAGATTCATGTAGAATACCAGAGGCTTGGCTCTAATGTTCAGTGACGCAATGGCCCTTCCTTCTTTTATAAGTCCCTTTTTGCATTGTATGTAAATGACATCAGCTGACAGGAAGTGAAGATGGACCCAAGCCTTTGCCTAGCAATGCTACTTCGTTGAAACGGCCTATATTCAGCTCATTACCTTAAACAATCCTTAGGCTTCCAGACACCTGAATTGTGGAGTATGCTATGAGGCTGACCTTAGCTTTCTGACAGCCCTCTGGCTGCTGTGTTCTCACTCTTGTCTGACATCTAACTGAGTCACAGTACGAGACCTGTCGGGGTTCAGCCGGAGGGAGCTCCTTGATGGATTAGGAAACTTGCTGCCCACTGCAGGACCAAGGTGAAAAAGATCACCTCTGATGCAGGGTGATAACTCATGGGATTACTGTAGAATAAAGGCAGGGATTTCGGAGTGGTGGACATGAAAGGCCCGTGATGCCGAGGAGGCTGAGCTCTTCGTGGGGGACGGTTTCAATCCATCGACATCGGGGTTACAGATGGGACTGTGAATGTAATCCTCTGTAAGAGGAGGCCAGCACATTATTGCTACTGAGGCAATAACAGAACATATTTGCACTCGAGGGGTGTTCTGGGTCAAAGATACAGTGCAAGGTGAATTATACTGTATATCATGGGCTTTGTTGTGTTGACGTCCTGCGACAGTGTTAAGCTTACCGACTGATAGAATACAATCTCCCTGAAGAAACACATTCAGTGAGGTCTGCTGAACTGCAGGATATGTTTGACATCTTGATTAACAAAGGCCTTTACTGGATTTATTCATTATTCTATAAGGATATTGCGTTTCAGGCAAATATTATTTCCAAGGTCAAGATTGAACTCTTATTCTCAATTTAAATATATTCAAATAATATGTTAAATCTGGAAAATTAAGAATCTGTGTCAAAACACAAAAGCACCTATTTTTCCTTACTTATGTACCTTGTATTCTGTGATAAATGGTATGTTTCGTTATTCATAGCGATAACAGTCAAATGTAGACGAGGCGAAATTGCAGTAAAATGCCGACAGCCGTAATAAATCAAAGCTACAGTAGAAAATGTTTCAGCTATCTCAAACAGCAGTAAACATGATGCAGTGTCATCTGTTCAAGATCAAGAGACGAGGGTGTCTTTAGAGCTCCTCATTTGCACTGACATTGTCTTGAAATGCTCCACTGCTTCAAATGTTAAAAACAACTCTAATATCTTAAGAACCAAAGCATCACTTTTCCTCCCACATTTAAGGTCCCATTCATTTCCCTAGTGTCCAGTTTTCACTGTGAACTCTGCTCAAAGATTTACAGACAGATACACCGCCCTAGCTTAGCTAGTCCACCGGGCTCATAGTTACCAGCCATGACAGAGTGTGGCTGCTATTGTTACGTTGTGGGTCTTTGTGTTAGTCATCATGGCTTAACATGGTGGAGACACCTACTGTAGCAGGAACTACCACAGAGGAGGTCTTCAGTATTGTGCCAGGTCTTTATATGTCTGTGGACTATGCTTGGGCGGTACCAAGGTATTACAGTATACCAGAGTATTTAGAAATCCTGTAGGTATGAGTTTCAATACTGTCAAAAATGCAGACACTCCTCTTTCTATTGAACTGATACAAAGATGGTGTTCAGGGTTTCAGCCAGTGTATTGAAGAGGGATGAATGTGTTTTTAAGATGGTTCTTTAACTAGATTATATAATTCAAGCACCAAACTCCTTTCAGGAATAGTTCAGTGCAGCATTTGCACGCAACATTATAGCAGCAAACTACAACTCCTCAAGACCCAAGCCAAGTTCCTGTGTCTTGCTCGTCACCTGCTGCTGAAAGTGAAGGTTTACCCCGAAGTTAGCCACAACTTCAGCCCAGGCTCACTTAAGGTGATCTATTCCTATTCCTATTTTAGTGACAAGACGCTCGTGACTGCATGTTTTGTGTAGCACACAGTTCTTATCAAACCTCTTTGACAGCATAGATACACACACACACACACACACACACACACACACACACACACACACACAAACATATACCACTGACCTCTGACCTCAGGACAGCCGCAACGGCAACAGGGAATTCCACCAGAGTCAAAGAGGTAAGCTTGCTAGTATTTATGCTAATGTTACCGGTTAGCTAACGTCACACTGATGGTAACGGAACGGTAATGTTACAGGTTATGTTAGCTAACCAATCAACAGCCAATGTTTGCATTTACAGGTAGTGAGCTGACAGTAAAGTTAACTATGAGGAGTTAACACCACTTTTTTACTTCTCTTCATCCTCTATGGGAACAGAGGCTGCAATGAGATCGCTCCATTGTATTTTACATGCTGCTCCTCTCCTCGTGACACGTTAGCAGAATGGGCCAAATGGAACACTTACACCGACATATACGTAAGTAGTGCCGTGTTGATCAAAGACATTGAGTGTTATACAATGAATATTTGATAAAGGTAGTTACAATGTTCAGTATCTCCTGAGCTTCACCTGTATTGATTTGAAAAGAAATTAATAATTATGATTCAGTCCTGCCGAAGAGACTGATAAATGTACGTGATACATTTTTGTCCATATCTATCCATAAGCTCATGGAGTACTTTGAAATATCCATTTCAATTCCTCGTGACTCTACTTCTCCTGCAGCTCGGAGGGTTGATTTGTCATTATGACTGTTAAATTTGCCTCGCTGCGTTTTACCCGCAGTCATGATCCATCTTCAAAAGTTCCAAGTGTGTTACCTTTGAATTTACTTAGCAGAAATGTCACCCCTGCTGGGTGATTAGTGGCACACCTGAACACCGCTGAGTGGCCCCACTGACATTTCTACAGATTTGTGTCATTGTTGCAGGAGTGCTTCTTGAGGGGAAGAAAATTATGCATTAGTGTGTCTGCTAAATAAAAAAAAGTCCTTCACTGTTTGTTCTGTCTTACAGCCCTCTTACATTCATTGAAAAGCACTTTGAATGATGAAGTATTAAGCCTGTCATTGCCCTTCAAACAAAAATATTCAAAAAACATAATATTTCAAACTGAAGTTATTATTAGCAGTGGTGATTTAAAAGAAACAGCAAAAACAGTGCTGTTTAACTTATTCTGCTTCAAATCAAACACTGTCACAACAACAAGCTTGAAGGGGAGGTCACTTGTTTAAATGCAAGTTTGTTGCTCACGTTGCATTTTTTTAAGGGTAATTTTTGAATGCCGTGAGTACCACAAATAAGTTCCTCTCAACGCCACTATATTGGGACAGTGGCAGAAGTCTCAGAGACATAAAAACTTTGGCAAATATAAGCTGTGTTTTATGATCTCTGTCAGATGACAACTCATATATTTACTTTTAATTCAATGTGACATAATGTGAGAAGAACATTCGGATGTCATACATTTTTACTTGACAGACACACATAATAGCTTTTATATGTTATTGTGCGAAGCACTACAGATGTTTGTAGTGTAGAAATAAAGAATGACATACTATTACTTTGAATTGAATTGGATGTAGCCTCCATTTATTAATAAAACATAAGTAATGTCAGATGAAATGTCTTTAAGGAATGCAGTTAGAACAGAGCCTTACGAGGCGCTACACAAACTGTGAAGGGCAGAAACTTCCATAACTACAATACAAAAGGAAGAGCATATAGAGCCCTGCTACGGTTTTAGATTATTGCAGCTGTGTGTCACGCCTCTTTCTCGGTGCCAAAAATACTTCCACAAAGATACACCGAGTATCCTCTGGCATTTTAAGGATCGGGATGTCGTCCAAGATGGAGAATATGTTTGTTCTTCTGGCACTTTAATAAGACACTGTATGTCTTCATGTCTATTTGCACAGCAGGAGGACATTTTCTTGTTTGTTGGGTGGTGGCTTATAGCATGAGGCTATGGCAAAGAGCCATTGAATTCAAGCAACAGACCCTTTGGACCCACACACATACACACTATGGCTAAAGAATGTGCACAGGTAAAGCCACTGTTGAGGGCAAATCCTCCACTGACAGTGACTTCCCTGTTTATTCAGAAAAAAAGCAAAGGGCTATAACAAGTAGAGAGCCTTTGAAGAGCACAAAGGCCACCACCACAGACATGGAAAAAAACGGAGATGTGAATGGCGAGAGAAAGAGAGACATCTGACATGACATGCAGAAGAAATAAACTGCATTTTAAAAGGCTATTGCGGCCTTTGCCTTTTACAAGACCTAAGCTCCGGAGGGGCATTCGTCCATCATCTGCAGACCCGCAACTGCCAATAAATCCCAGACAAGCTTTTCCTGTGGTATGACACGCCGTCAGCTCAGAGAGAGATGTTTTACAGGAAAACCACAACCGTGTAAAAGATCCCTCTGCCTCCCCTGGGGTGAAAGCTGGAACAATGCTGTCTCTTTCCTCCATGGACTTGGAAATACAGAGATCTTTAAAGTGTGGCTGGGCATCGTACGCTCACATGAGGAGGGTAGTATTCAGGGGCGATAACCTCTAACGTCTCTCCCGGGGGCAGCTTGGGGCCAGATGTGATGGGCTTCAGTCAGCGTTAAGCTACTTTTTAAGAGGAGATGTTGCTGGTATCGTTTTAGTATCAAGAGACCACGAAAGAGCAAAGCCTGTTGATAGAAAACTGATAGAGACGACTACTTTTTGTCATATTTTTCAGTCGTCAGAAGCAACCAAGAGATGTACTTTACAACCATACGGTCTGAAGTCAAAGCAAACAGCAGATTTGAAACTCATCATCTCACAACAAAATCAAAATCAATGACGATCCTCTCATATGTTGCAAGTTCAAAGCAACTAGAAACAGATATTTTGGTTCAGAGGTCAAGAAAGCTGACCTCGGTGTGTCTTTAATGTACTCCACAGGAAGCTGTGCTCCCCCAGCTGGACTCGGCAGGCCTTCTCCACTTGGTCACAGGTCACTGGTGGATACAAGTTTTACAGAAACACTAAGTCAAAGATAGAGAGGGAAAGGTGGAAATGCGGTCAGTTCAAGGTGCTTTCACTTTTGGAGGGGAGGAAGAGAGAAGACGAGTGAAGCGAATTCTAGGGATTAGGGATTTACCAAAAGGGGGCCAGAGGACAGGACAGTCAACAGCTGCAAAGAGTTGAAAGAGGAGAAGTGATGGCAGAGGATGTGGCAACACCGTTTCATCTTGGATCAGAGATGGCCCCTGAAAACCCCCCGTCTGAGCGAAAGACGAGGAGGGGAGGAGGAGACGGGAGGTCAGGGTGGGGGAGTGTGTGCTGACTAAGCCATTCAAAAGGTCGTGTTATGAACTCTGCATCCTGTAGGGAGGGGAACTGGGGCCTGGGAATCCTGTTGCAAACCCAAAGAACGGCTCTTATCCAGCCATAACTCAGCAGAGGACAGCTACGAGTCTCCGCTATCAAAAAGCTTCTGGAGAGAGAACTCCCCAATATACCCAACACAGTCTCTCTACCTCCCATGCTGTTTACGTTGCAGTGTTTTGATGTCGGAAATCTAGGCCGACGACGATTGAGTTAGAAAGATCTGGCAGCAGGCCTGGCATCCCCCCCAGGTGTAGACACAGCAGAGGTTGTCAGGGTTATAAGCAGCCGAAATGCTAACAAGCCTATCTGAGGACTCTGAGTGCTCGATAGCACTGATATTAATAACTCTGCAGCTCCATCCAGGCTGTCTGTTTTCTGAGCCATATTAGTATCGGCCCGTATTGACACAGTTGCCGCATCACGACTAAATCAATACCCAATTTACTGCACTGCATGGATCAGAAAACAAATCTAATCAGATATTCTAGACCAGTGAGATTGTCTGAGAGTATTCAGTATGTGAGTGCGAGAGGTACTTTTCATGTTAAGAGGTGGACGCTGTCGCAGTATCAGTCTGAAGCAGATGGTTGAGTAGACTCTACTATCGTCAGACTGAAGAGTGCGTTTGATACTCCCAACATCAAAAACACCTTCAGTGCATTGATAATGTGGCTGCAGGTCGTATCCAGGAAGGCATACGCAGCATCAGCTTTGGTTCTAGTTGAAGCAGTTTTCTGTTGATGCCACAGGTGCATTGTTACAAGTAGAGAATCTGAAATATCACATTTTGTGGATTTGCATTGTGTAACGATGATATTAGATCATCTTAAAACGGGTTTTATTCTATTTTTGAAATACATTGCTATGACTACTGTGTGTCTATGAAGAGTATGGCTGATTTTTTTCACTTTGGTAGTAGCGTCATCTTTTTTCATAGATACCATGGTATATACACACCATAACAGACGGTATACATACCTGATACAGATGCTGACTTATTTTAAGTTTAATAATGAATATCATTAGTTTAAACAGTTGTAACATTTCACCAATCGTTAGTCATCAATGACACAATACCATTGCTTACACAACTCAAGGAGTAATGCTTAAATTAGCATGCTAACATACTGATGTCTAGCAGGTATAATGTGTCACCATCTTAGCTTAGGGTGTTAGCATGCTAACATTTGCTAATTAGCATGAGAGCTAAGGCTGATGGGAATAACATTGCCTTTAGTGGTATTTGGTCATAAACCAAAGTGTTGGAAATCATTTTAATTCATCCTGAGGGGAACATGAATGTCGGCACCAAATGTCATGTCAATCCATCCAATAGCTGTTGGAGGAGATCAGAAGTCAGGGGAGGACCAAAGTCATGAGGATTCGTCAACGAGGCACCAAATTTCATGAAGTGAGGAGCGTGTTAAAAAAACACAGGTTAGCCAGAGTTATACAGAAGAACAAATCAATGCAAACCTTAAAATATCCCAACTGTGCAGACCAATTTAAACTCTGACTGACTGCATACACACAGTTATCTTTGCAATCATGGCTTGCTACCAACATGGGTGCGTTCGCTTTGGCGTGTTCGTGTTGACAACCTGTCTAATGATCCGGTCTATATGGTTTCTGCTTTATTGCAGTGATGTCACTGTGTTTCCAGATCTCAGCAATTATTTTGGTGAGTACAATATTATCATGGCCCAAAAAAAACAAGACAAAGTTGTAATAAATCGGAATCATTCTTTTAGTATGGCATAGATGGTGGTTGGGTTTCAGATTAGGTGAATGAAACTACCCTCCCCCCCCCAGGGCACCATTCATATCCGACCTACTGTTTCAGCCTCAAGACAACCACCTGGGAAAACAAACATACTTCTAATGCATGCAGTGCACATTTCCATTTGAACTCGACTTATTCTATACCCCCCTCACATCCCTGTGTAATGAATGAGACACCAGAGTGTGCACCAGACAGCCTCTCACATCTTCTCCCTCTATATTGTGAGTCACCACCTCAGTTCCTACCCTCCCTACCTGTCATCAGGCCTTAAAATAAAGGGAGCCGGGAGCAGGTGATAAAAGAAACACACACGCTCCTCTTGACTTAAAACACGCTGACTGAAGCCCACGCACATTACTGTATGGCACTCCGATTTATCTCATCTCCCACTCTGCTTCCAAATTCACTGTGCCACATGCACACGCCTCCACACCACATACTGTACAGGGTCTACAACTAATCATTCACTCCTGTCTTTGCTCCCAATGTGTTCAACATTTTGAACTCATCCTGAGAACCCGTGTTTTTTCAGCCTCCCCTCTTCAGTTAATCTGTCTTCATGAGCTCTCAGGAAGCGCGACCGGGTTGTAAACCTCCTTAAAGACATTCAGCGATTTTAGTATTTCACTTCCATAAAACAGGGGAACATATGAGGGACAGATTTCTTAAAATGATGATCAAAATTAAAGCAGCAGAGGCCAAGTTTTTATATACCCTTCTTGCTTGGTAAATGCCTTGTCTTTCAAATTTCACACCACCTGTTTGTAACCTATTAAACAGGAAGTCTCTGAGTGACCCAGATGGCAGTGGTGCCAAACAAATGATCCTAGGGCCTATTATTCTGAAACCTCAATGTCCCATGAGACCAAAAGCCCATTTGTCCGACAGCCCGTTATTACGAAAACACACGCCTGTTGTTCCTAAAGGCCCATTGATCTGAAAATACACACTCTCAGTGCAACAAACATATGGCTAATGATTACGCAGAACGACATCATTTAATCTTCATTTTGTAACATTTTTAAAGAAAGAGCCTAAGTTAACTCAAACCATGATCCTTTCCTAAACATATCTTAGGATTTTGATGTAAAGACTAAAGATCTGATGATGTCACTCTATCTGATAATTTGCCATGTGCTTCCGTTTTGTTGCAGGGAGTGTGTATTTTCAGAATAATGGGCCTTTGGAACAATGGTCAGTCCTTGATGGCAGCACTAGGGTTATTTCACCAAGCCCCTTTCAGATATGGACCTTGTTACATAAGTGTGGATGTTTTTTCAAAGATATTTAATATTTGTATTTTTTGGGATAGTGGAAAGACAGAAAGGGGATGACAGTCCATGTCGATGTGTCCTTGGGCAAGACACTTAGCCCCAAATTACTCATTAGTTTATGAATGGGTGAATGACATGTTGTGTTAAAGAGCTTTGAGTGGTCGGAAGACTAGAAAAGCGCTGTGCAAGTACAGTCCATTACCATTCATTAATAGATACTGTAAGTAAATATGAGAAATGATTTACTCTCTAGATCACAAACAATCCAACACTAACTTTAAACCAAAGAGACCAAAAGTAAGAAAGAGCTACAATGTGAAATACAAAGAAATGTGATTTGCCTCCAAAACCCCTGAATCAGCAACTGTTTTTCTTGTCATTTGGTTTGCTTTTCTTATTTTCGTGATTTTCTTAAGATTTCTTTTTGCGTTGCTGATAACTAATTGATCAAATGCTCTAGCGCTTTGAATTTTATTTGGTGCAGCTTATGTCCAGTCAGGAACTTTACAAATTGACCGTAGAGATCCTTCAGATTCAGGCTGAATCACCCCCGAAAAATTTAAATTAAGATTATTTCCAAATTCCGTTTTCATCATTTATGAATCCCTACTGTTGAAGACAGAAAAGCTTCTGGTAAGTAAGTTAAGATGTCTTCAGTACTCCAAGTTATTGGCATTTATTGTGCGCTAACCCCAACAAGCTTGCCAAAGTCTGGAAATGCTGTTTATCCGCCACAAGTTTTCACGTTGTTTTGGTAAAGATCTTTGACCACACAGAAACGCCTGATCAGTGGAAACAAGTCTGCCCTGTTCCTATTAATTTGAGAAAAATTGTTGAAAGCACTTTTGTCCGAATGAATAAGAAACATGACTTTAACACATGTGACAGAGAAGACATTATCCAACTGTTTTCACAGACGGAATACCCCGCCTCACAACTGGGCTCTAAAATGTGCTGTGTGGGTAGAATCCTAAATATTACATCAGAAGTAGAATACGTTCTCCACAGCATGTACTTATTCTACATCAGCTCTCTTTAATCCTTGATGGTTTCCCCTTCAGGCTTTTGATTAGCTTCATTACTGACGGTGACTCAGGTCAGATAAAAAGCATTGTTCTTTTCTTTTTGTTGTTACTGAAGGTGTTCTGCTCACAAGCCACACTCAGTTACTTTCTGCACCATTGGCTTTCCCTGCCTGCACCATTCAGGGGGGAAAGGACATCAATTTACCCTCTTGATCTCTGAGTGGTTGCTGAGGTAGAAAAAAGGAGAGCTCTGTAAATTCAGCTGCTCTCTTATTTACATTAGTGTGTCAGAGGTCCTTGCGCTAATTCAGCTGCTTCCAGTGTTTCTGGGCGGGGAGTACATCACAGTCTGGGTTACGCATCCATTACTGAAGGCTGCTGGCCTGGAGGTTTTAAATAGTTTACACACTTGCCCAAACTTATCGCAAACCCCTATTCTTCTTCTTTCCCTGGAGTAACTCACAGGCTTCTGAGGCCACACTCGCTTCCATCTGTGGGTTCTTTGCGGACAGTATACTTCGGACAGTATACTATACTACTACTAATTACATAATATTGCAATATCCAGAAGACTGGAATATACTGCCTTTTCAATGCTTTTTGATCTACACTCTCACAGATGTGATATTGCATTACAGATGTCAGTGTCTGGCTTTCAAAATACATTTTTATATCACATACTGCACTGCATGTCAAAATTATTCAGATTGTCAAATGCCAATCAGTGGTATTCCTGGAATTAAACTCAGCATAGCAGTATGAAAGGAAAGCAATTGAACGTACCCATTTTTCACATTCATTCATCCATCTTTGGTCACGCTAATGGAATGGTGCTTTGGGTGGCAGTGTTGGTCTGAAAGTTGATTGGTCCTCCACTGTGGTTCAGACTGTAATATCTCAGCAACTATTGAATGGATTGCGATGGCATTTTGCACATACATTCATGGCGCCCAGAAGATGGATGCTAGTGACTTTGGTCATGTTTGGGGATTTGAGTAAAATATCTCAACAGATATTAGATGGTTTACCATGACATTTGGCGTAGACATTCATGTCCCCCTCAGGATGGATTTTTGGAACTTTGGTGATCACCTTACTTTTTCTGTGGCGACAGCATCAGGTGAAATTTGTTTTTCAATTCTCGTATCACACAAAACTAATCCAATCAGCCTTACCTGTGCATTGTGCTCAGTTCTGATTAGCAAATGTTAGCTTGCTAACTCAAGGAACAAAGTTGTGAACATGGTAAACATTGTGCGAAACATCAGTATGTTAGCATTGTCATTGTAAGCATGTTAGCATGCTGATGTTAGCATTTAGTTCAAAGCATCGCTGTGCCAATGTACAGCCTCACAGAGCAAAGCTGTAGACTCTTAATCTTATCCTACTCAACCTTTACTGAAAGTAAACTCAGAATAGCAGTATACAGAAGTAAAGCGAAACCACTGAAAGCACCAATTCCACACTTGGATTCATGGTTTTGAGCAGGAAAGCACATAAGAAAGCATTGTGAGAGTTACATGAAGCATAATATCAATAATCTAACTCCTAGTTGTGCCAAGACTTCAAAACCTCTGTCTGTCATCGATGGTGGTGCTGTGATGGACAGAAATTAATAACCACACGTTCAGGCTACTCTATCTAAAAGGCCTCCCATAGGGGCCAAAATCAGAAATAGATTACCAGGACTTACTTTGATGGCTCATATTTTCAATATGTGATGCGTTGAGTGCCTTGTCAGAATAGGTCTGACTCCTTAAGATGAGAAATTTACTCCATGATTCAGAATAGGGAGTGTGTGAGTAAGAGAGGACCCATTTTGTAGAGCTCAGTAAGAAGTATTTGAAGTTAAGATCTTAAAATGGGTCAGTAATGGAGGCTGCCACTTCATTTTTCCTCCCCTAAGTATGTGAAAGCCCACTAAAGATACTTTTCTGTGACTCCACCTTAAAATGTTGAAACACTTTTCATGGAGTCCTCCAAATGGAAACCTGATTGATCGTACATGAAACTTAAAGTGTGTCATCGCTTTCAAATGTGCATTAAAACCATGAAAGCTGAACTGTTTGACATCACAAACAATTGTAGCTGATTTTGTCAGAATATTCGGCTCTCCGGGGAGCAAAAACTGGATATAAGTGACAAATTAAGATACGTATTAGTAAGAAAAAATGATGTAGCGCGAATAAATGGAACGGACATATTTTCTCTGCAATAGCCTTGAAAATAGACATTCCTCTACACTTTGGATTGTGGCTCAGGTATCATGTTTTAATTGATGTTAATACCAACAAGTGTAGGCTGTGATTAAAAAACAAAAAAAAGGGGGGGGGGGGGGTAAAGACATTCGATTGGCAGCTGTACATGTACTTGCCAGGGACATCAGGTCACTCTCAACCCACTTGATTATTGCTCAAACTGAAACCCACATTGGGTGTCCCTCAGCTTGTCATTCCACATTAATCAACATGTGCTTCATTATGAACAAAAGATAAGAGATTCAGTGACATGGAAATGAATAGTGTTCATATTCACATGCTTTTGGGGGCCTTCTTTTCAATCGCTTGAATAATGTGATTAAATAAATGTATATTATTTGTATTTCTTCAATGCACAGGTCAAATAGTCACGCATAAACAGGGACTTGATGAAACATTTTGAATGGCTAATGTTTGTGAAATCCTTTATTACAATCAAGAGAGGGTAGAAATGTCAGACATGGTCGCTGTCTGAAATATACAATAGCTGGTGCCCTGATTACAATAGCCTCATGCCACCCTCACTTTGTATGGCTGCTGGTGGAAGGCCACACAGAAATATGGAGTTGAGCAAATGGCAAAGTTCTATGCAATTCTTACGACTTTACAGAGAAGACTCTGGCCTACTTGGGGAAGAGAAGATTAGTAAAAGACAGAACATCCCACATGGAATTAGAATGGTTTCCTTCCCCATCATAGTGCCCACAACTCGGTAATTGTCTGTGCATCCAGGCTGTTAAGGGAAATGGGACAAACCTCATTCCAGCCCAGTGCTCTATTTGTCCCAACTTTCAATCGGATGAAGGAATAATGTTCTAAGCAGCCTCAATCTTCTGGTTTAAGAGAGGGCGATTGAAGCCCTGGTGGCTTAACAGACGAGATAGACTGCTGAGTGTCTGCATGTTGTGTAATCTGAAGTCCCTCAATTTCTCATGCTGCACAGGCCAAAACGTTCTCACTGCTGTTAATATGAATGCTCATAATAATAATCAGAATCACAACTGGTGTTTAGGGGAAATATTTCTTTAAACTAGGAGTCAAGGAGCAGAGTGAAGTTCTCTATTTCAATATGATCAAGCAGTTGTATTAACAGCATTACAATTGTCTCCTCTTTCAGCTAAAACACTGATGAATTGTATGTGAAACAACTCCTTTTGTTATGAAGCTTTCAGGTAATGTGAGAAAAATCTGCATTAGAAGTTAAGTACGAGACTTCAAGGCAATGCAAGTTTATTTGTATAGCACATTTCAACAACAAGGCAATTCAAAGTGCGTCACATAAAACCATTAAAAGCATCAAAACATAAGGCAAAAGAAAAGGAGATTTAAAAACAGTTAAGAACATTGATTGAAACATTAAAAACAGACATTAAAACATTAAAAAGCTAAAAATAGAATAAAGGTTGCAGTGCAGTTTAAGAAATACAATACAGTAGTAAAATGCAGGAAGTTGATTAATATCCTTGAATCTGGTTCAATTAAAGGCAGCAGCAAACAGAAAAGACTGTAGCAAGGGTTTTAGATATAAGGAAGTCCAACATCTCACCCCCATGAACCACAAAAGAATGTATCCATGTTTTACTTTTCAAAGAGCTGTTTACTTATATGTTTGCAATTTTTATTCAAATGGAGCAGTTCTTTTCATAAAATTGTTTTCAAAAATCAACAACTGCTTACAAAGTCAACACAACTAAGTAAACTCAAATTGTCTCTTTTTTCATTAATTAGTACCAGAGAACACAGTTTGTTTCAGCTTCCTAGAATACAAGACGAGATTATGGAACTGTAGAAAGAGTTTTGATTGCGCAGGCAAAGGAAAACAGTAAATAAACAAATAAGATAAATAGAAATGGCAATATAATTCTGGTTTGTTTGCAGCAAACTGTTAACTTTAGTAGGGGAGACAGCAAAAGATTATTTTCTTTAAAGAAGTAATCAACCAATATACTGTATATAATGCATACACTTTACTAAATCATGATACAGGCCAGTGCACCCTGGTCTTTGTTTGTGGACGCAAGGGAACATTGTTCATCCAAAGAACAAAAATCCAGCCATAATGAAAATAAAACCAAGCAATTACTGAGTAAACAGCATCAGACATTTCAAGTCCAGGCTTATCTGAGTAATAACTCTAAGTTGATAAAAACCCATGATGTCTGCCAAAATTCAATGTAAATCAAAAATAACCCTTAGATTTTTTTTTTTACATTTTTCAGTTATCTTGCATCACAAAATATTAACATCTAATTTATGGGGCCAGCGAAGTTCAAAAGTTGAGATTCATTAATGTTCTTTCCAGCTGGAATAAATTCTAAAAGTACAGTGTTTAACACCAAAATAAAGATGGTCAATAGGTCAGAGGTAAAAAATGTTACTATTATAAAGATTTGAAAGATGTTATTTTATAGATGCACAGACAACAATGTGTATTTAACCAACATATAGCCATACCAGCAGCTCTATGAGGCTGAGCAAAATGCTAACAGCAACATGCTAACAAACGCTAGCTTGCTGATGTTTAGCAGGGAATATTTACCATGTTCACCACCTTAGCATGTTAGCATGCTAACATTTGCTAATTAGTAAAGTGGTAGACTGACCTTTATTGCTATCACACATTGCTGCTGGCCATCGGGCCACTCATTTTCTTCAGCAAGCTAGAGTTAGCTGGCTAATTTACCATTTTCACCATGATTTAAGGCTACACTGGTTACAGAAAATTAGACCAACAAAATTGTCACTCATCCAGCGATAGCAATGTGCTTTTCTATACGGTGACAAGAGCGTGTGGATTTATTTACACACTACACTTCGTAACATGGAGTAGTACCACTGCCAGTTTTTGTCATTAGTAAAAAAACTCACACCAGTGAGTCCATGACTTGCTGTAAGTTGGTTTAGTTTATATAGAAAGTAGCCCACTACGAGCTACAGTGGCAACAGTACAGATAATAATGGCTGACCCTCTGACCATCCTGCTACATTGATTTAAATGGGATTGTCCGTTCTACTCCTGTTCTATTTCTATGTGCATTCCTAGAGCCCCGCTGCTAACATGGCTATTAGGCTAAGCAATTCAGAGTTTGATGGGTTTGCTGTCACGTCACAGATATCGCTGTAGTACCACTAATGGCCCTTCATTGTCCTCCTGATAGGTGAATGGACACAAATGATTATGGACAGTTCAGCAACAATCTATTTCCTGAATCTGATGAAGAGCAGGCCGGTGTCTGACCTGGTTCACGACACCTCTGCTGATTCCACAAATGTCGGCATCCAGCATCCAGCACCCATCAAACACCATCCCCATCAGCTCCAAACCCATGCCAAAGCCATCCCCCACGGCCTGCTCCACCCTCTGATAACCACAGCTGTCACTGAATCGCTGCCTTTCCCCCTTAAAGTTCAGCCGGAGACGACGTGAGGCTCTGTCTGCTCATTTCTGTTTTGCTCTGCGTAGCTGCCGCAAAAAACAACCCCGATCAGCACTCTTTGCAATTACAGAATAGACTGAGGAAGCAGCGGCTTGATTTAGCAGACTGTGGGGACTGACATTTTCTATTATCTTTGGGTCTGTGATGATTTATGCTGCATGTGTGCTCGCCTCTCATTCTCTCTCACACACTTTCTCCTCTTCCCTTTCCTTCCTGTCTGTCTTTACCTCTCGCGCTCTCTTTCTCCACATGCTAATATCTCATCTTTTCTCCTTAGCGGGGCCCCTGACCCAAAGTCCACAATGCCAGATGTCTGCACAAACGGAGCAGGAGGAAGTCCTGGCTACGCGATCTGAAGATGAAAGCTAAGATGGTGTTCGATAGCCCTTGCGCTGTGCTGCTTAAATAAACAAGAGGATGAAATATACAAGCGTACAGGCCTTTTTCTCAGAGGATGCAAAGCAAATAATTTCGCCAGTGACTGTTCCATATATGGTTACATACTGTACAGAAGGGACCCCGGTGCATTAGCTACTCAGTATCACACAGACGGCAACAATGGCAAGCTGTTCACCATTGCCCGGGGGAAAAGAGCATGCACTGCACTCTATAATAAATCACATTTTCTGTTCTGTAATTAAAGTATCTCAGCACATACAGCTAAAAACAACAGAACAGCTAGGGAAGGGCATGTTGCGTTAATATTCATCACTGCATAGCTACAAAGCAAAGAGTGAAATGACAAATAACCTATTTGAGCCTGCAATCAAAGCAGCCTAAATACATGGTGTGAGCTGCTTCCTGGTTCGGAGAGCAGAGCTGCAGAAAGACACAGAGACGAATTTAGCCAAAAGCGTTGACACACTAAAACCCTCCGGTAGCCACAAGACCTTCCATCCTGCTCCCCAAACCCCGACCCAGCAGGCCGTGCTGTTCCAGTAATTGAGTGAGTAATGGACTTATTCCGCTGAGTGGTTCTCTTGGTGTACTCAATACTGGGATGTAAATCCTGTGGCAAATGGCAGATTAGAGGGGGTAAAAAAGGGAAATAAATTAAAGCAAAAATAAATAAATAAAGTACACGAAGAAAAGAAGATCCATACTACAATTATTCCCACGCAGTAAATTCAGCCGAGGTCTCAGCTTGAGCTGTTCATCAGCGTTAAAGCGGAGGAGTCCACTGTTCTGTCTAGATTTTGGGGTTGTGTGATGGTGCTGCAGCAGCGAGAGCTCTTTCTCTGCCCTCACATTTCTCTCTATCTCCCATACCCACCTCTTTGTTTGTCCCTCTGTCCAGACATGCTGTCCTCTATACACCCAGGCTGAAACACTGGACTCCTGCCACATGTTTCACCAGTGGGAAACACTGAGCGGACTAATCCTTTTTCTCAGAACGCACCATGCGGCCTCGATCCTCAAACAATTAGCGTGTACAATGAACCCATTATCCATAAATCCATCAGAGGTCTCCGCTCCAACTAAGGATTGTGAAATTCTCAGCCGATTCCGATGCTTGGAATAACAATTTGTCCAACAGCCGATGCTGTTGTTTCTGTTGTTGTTTATTATGTTTTTGCTGTTTATCTATTCCTCTTTTGTGGCAAGGAAAAAAAGACATCATTATGAGAAAACAACTGAGCTGTTTTAAAGTCATCCAACAGTTCATTACACTGTCTTTGAATGAGCGTAAATTAAAAAGTACTAAGTCATCTCAGAAACCTTTAACATAACCTACTTTCTCATGCAAAGAAGATTCTTTTTTCTTTTTAAATAACTGCTTTTTAGCTGCTGTACAACTAAGTAGGTTTCAGTGGGCTACTTACATAACCCAACAACAACATTCCTTCTGTGAAATACAACTTAAAGGTAAAGCGATTTGAAACACAAGCAGTGTTTCCCACACACATACTTCACTTTGGTGGGGGGCCCATATACTAATGACCCGCCCAAGTATATTTGTGACCCATTTTAGTTTTTGTAAATTTGAATTTCACTTATCAGTCCAAGAGAATGACGGCATCCACGATTGATTAACTAGTGGACTAGTAGCTGCAGAACGCTGTTGGGAGCCCAGCTGTCTGGGCTGGACCCACAGTGGGACTACGGTACTATGGCTATGACTACGGCATGGAGGATGTTCCCACGGTAATGTGCTGCAGAGCCCTCGTTAGACTGACAGGCTTCTATCAGACCACATTGATTAATTGGCAGTCGACAAGGTGAATGCCGGCCAATACCGACGTTGGGCTGATGAATGGGTGCATCACTAGGTCCAGCCCATCCCAACCTAATCTTCCCCTCAACACAACACAGCCCTCTACCCTTTTTTGTGGCTTTCTTTCACTTTTAGCTAACAACACATTGAGGTTTGTGTCTGGATTACCACACACCCTAATGACTGCACTCAAGTTGCCTCATCATCTCTCCATCTGTCCACATCTCTTTCATCTCTGTATGATTTGATTTGTAAATTATTCTTATGTCTCCCCCTCTGCCTCTCTCTCCGCCTGCCCAGCAACCACCATGGTTAAACAGTGAGCCCTGGCCATACACTTCACCGGAGGAATCCACTGACCGAAATAATCCCTCCCGTCTTCCAAACATCATTCTGTCCAGACCCCCTCACAATTAGCAGCCCACAGCCAGATAGCCTATAGTGAAAATAAGCGCCCTCGAGTCAAAACAAACACATGCAGGCGAAGGGTGCAAAAAGCCACAGCAAGCCGCCAAGCGAAATATTTTCAGGCAGCCTAGTCATGCTGATGCTACAAAAGAGATCGTAGCAGTGAACACATCTGCTAAATATTGTTTTTGCCATGTCGGCTACAGGTTTTTTTCCCCCTTGTTCTCCACACACAAACGGGGTGTATTCTTCGCGCCAGGGTTATAAATTAATGTTTTTGTGGGAGCCTGTTACTAGGGGCTGGAAAGGGTGGGGGACTGAATGAAGGGCGGGGGGGTGGCCAGGGGCCAATTAAAATACAGATGTCTGACTGTCGGTGTAATTCCATTCAGCCATGATTTACATTTAGAACAGTCACCCAAGCCTGCCACTCTACGCTCACAGAGGAAATCGAAGCTGACTCCAACCTAATGAGAAAAGTGAACCTCCCAAACTTTTACGAGACTCTCGTCTGAAAGGAGCCCTGCAACTTTGGCCATAATATGAAAGCCCTTTCAGCTAATCAACCATTGACGGGGGAGACCTGTGCATTAGGAGCTTTGGGCTGCTGGTGTGAAAAACACACGGCGGGAAAGTTGCCTTTTGTTAACACTCTAGCTTGGCAGCCTCTCCCAAGGATAATCTATGTCAAATAGTGTCCCTCGCTGAAAGCAACGTGTTCAAGAATGTACTGAGCTAAGAATAAAGTTTGTTGTTGGGTGGAAAAGACCAAAATATCTTGTTTGTTGCTTTATTTTAATTTTTTTTTAATTAGCATATGATCCCCAACGCTGTAACGATGGCATTTAAGAGTAGTAGAACCCTTGATTTCTACCTGCCTCCTCTCAGATAGGATATTATTAATAAACCATGTCGGGAGCACAATGTAAAATGTTGCGGTGCCGAGGGTTGGTGGGGGACATGGAACAGAGACAGACAGAACTGAAGGATGATCGGAGGTTTAATTATGTGCTGGAAGATCCCGAGTCTTACCGGTTTGAAACCTCTAGCAGGGTCCACACGTTCCCAACCCAAGGCTAGCGTCAGCTAGTGCAGGGTTCTCCTTAGGTGACGGTAGCCATATAGAGCCATTTTCAAATTGAGAATATTTTTGTAATGCTACCCTGACAACTGCAGATGCGGGTAGGTTAGTAGGTGTTCCACTTGTTATCCTTGCTGTAGCAACTGCAACCACAGTTGAAGGAGGATCAACAAATATACTTCAGAGTCTTGGCTTTTTCCGTGAGGTTGAGGAAGAATTTGGTCAATTAATGGAAATGTTTGACATTTTAGGAAAGACGCATGTTTGTTGATTTGCCGAGAGCTTCGTAAGAAGATTAATGCCACGCTCAGCTCTGAACGGAACCTTAAAAATGTAGCTGGAGCCAGCAGCGGGTTAACTTATATTGAGGGCAGGAAAAAGCAGGTAATCAACTTCCCAGTAGGAAAAAAATAAATAGCCCTAATTTGAATGATTAGGTCTTAAAAGTTGTGAATGAACTGGCGTCACGTGAACGAGAGGCTGGGAGGCGGGGTTAGAGGAAACGCTAGCTCTTGCTCTACAGGGCGATGTATGTGGAAGAGCCGGGTTATTTCATACCAAGGAAGTCGAACAATTTCGGCTTCATGAGCAACTTTTATAGGAATGAACCGGGCCCCACCACTGACGCCGTTCTTTAACATTCATGACGTAACCGCCCTAAAATGGCGAATTGTACAATTTACATTTTTTGTACAGATTAAACCTGAGATATCATATAGTTATTAGTGAGCATTAGAAATGCTCGTAGACAGATTCGGTGGCCCTAAGACATACCCAGGCTAGCTGTTTCCTCCTGTCTTTGTGCTAAGCTAACTGGCTGCTGACTGTAGCCTCATATTCAGCTTAAAGACACGAGAGTGGTACCAATGTTCTCATCCAACTCTGTGCCAGAAACATAGAGGTATATTTCCCATGAACTTTTCCTTCAACTCCAAGGAGATGCATACAAGCTAGTTTTTGAACTACTACACAACACATGTATTGTTGTAAATTCACTTACAACATGCTACACCGACAAGAGCCCATGTGGTTATCTGTACAGCACAGAAATAGAGTTCCTCATTACTGTGGAGTGATGGTTTGACTTTCATAGACACTTAGTCACAGCATTGATTTGGTCAGAACAAGACATAAGGCACAGCGAGAACACATTGTGCTGCGCTTGTCAATAAGAGTAATCCTATATATGGAAGGGAACAGGATATGTTCTGTCCACGGCGATAACTCACAACTTTCTTTACCCTTCGCTGCTTTATGCCGGTGCTTTACTGTAATACCCCTGTCCGTCGAAAGCCTTGACAGTCTTTCCCGACCAAAGCAGTCTCATCGTTTATGCCAAGCCTCCCGTGCAAATCAGCTCTGGCTTTTGATTCCCACTTTATAAGGAAAGGTCAGTACAGCAGTGATTTATAATACGTTCTTCTGTAAATTCAACAGGGTGATCCATCAACCGTGCAAAAAAAAGAGAGAGCTCCGTAATAAACATTTGCCTCCTCAAGAGTCTGTGAGTGAATACACAGGAGGGGTTTTTATTTATATGCAAGTAAGACTGAGAAATATTTGAAATCCAACAAAACCGGTCTGCACCGGAAAGCCAGCAAAGCTCCCGAAATCATGTGAAGACAAAGAAAAGAAAAGGAGTTCAGGAGACTTATTGCTTTGTTTCAGACATCTGTTTATTAATTTTAGATCCCCCTCTTATCTTCAAAATCCAATGCATGACCAGTGTAGGTATTGCCAACAATTCTTCTGCAGCTCATCCAGCTGTAATAAACAGGATACTCTCCTCGGACAATGCAGCCAGGAAGCAGGCTCTTGTCCTCTTTGTCTCCAAGGAGTTCATCTGGGGCACGGTGGCACAAGTGCTCTTCGCGGTTAAAGATGTGCAAGTCATGCTCAAAAATACAGGAAACGCACAATGCTGTCGGAATGCGCTGGCTTTCAAACAATACCTCTGCCCTGACCCCTGGAGTAAATCATGTGGGGCTTTGACTCTGTGGAGAACAAAGAGAGGAGACCTTATGCAGTATTTTCTTCTTTGCAGTCAGGAGAGGGAAGCTGCATTTTCTCACCAAGCACTTATGAAAGAGGAAACATAAAAACTGAAAAAAGTTGTGGAACTTTTTACTGAGCCTCTTCGCTGCAGTCATGTAGAAATGACCTCCTGTGAGATTTTCCCCCTGCTGCACATTCCCGCGGGTGGGCGGGTTGTGGGATTAATGCAAATGGGTGACTTGTCCTGATGAAGGAGGAGAGCGGCTTCATTGCAGAGAGTCAACCTCCAAACATAATATGACTCCTTGGATAGAAGAACCGAGGCCCCACTTTGGCACTATATATTAGCACCGGAGTGGGGGCCCTTTTTTAAACTCTTTTTGCTGTTGCTGTGCCATGCCGCACGGTGCGGGGTGGCAGAGATGGACAGACAGCGACAGCGGTATGAAGAGGCGGGAGGGAGGCAGTTCTGAGGCGAGCCTCGTCTCTAATAAAAGGGGCGATCAAACATGTACTTTGCCTATGAAAGAAAATATTATGCTGGAGAGCGGCAGCACAGAGGGATGTAGGAGGGGAAGAGCAGCTAACGGGCCAATTTTATATGATCGCTCTGATTTGGTTTTCAGGGATGGTAACGGGAAATTAAAAACAAATGTGCAGCCTTTTGATGACCCCCCCCCTTATGGAGCTTTCTCTGTCGTTTAGCTTTTTTTTCACCCCCCTCTCACTGTCGCTGTCTTTCCTGGCTGCTCTTGAAGATGTAAATGTTGCATTCCTTGCATCCCACCAAGAGCAAAAAGTCCACTCCAAAACACACATTTTCCTATAAACAAGTACACAAAGATCTCAGTCAGACGGACAAACCGTGCAAGCAAACAGAATAACCATGGAGACAAAGTCTTTCTCCTCCCTCTCCGGACTGGAGTAGAATTACCCTATATTTATAATGTTGAAATGAAGTTGCCATGGTGACAGTCTGGGCAGCAGGTAGCATACATTTACTCAGCGTGATCGTCGATTGACAACTGGAGGTCATGTGGCAGGAAATAGCGTTGAATGCTTCCTCATGTGCTCTCTCCAATGCCTTCATGGTTGTCAGTATTGTTAACACATTTTCCAAACGCAAACACACTCACACACTCACACACACACACACACACACACACACACACACACACAGTACCTACACCCGGCTGACTCAGCAGGATGGCGGAGGCGATGCATTCTCCCAGGCAGGGACACATGTGTGCTGGGGAGCTGACTGGCGTTCAGCATGCAGCGGGATGACATCATCCCCAGGGCGCTAATGATTGGGTGACCACGCTCCCGCTGGCTGCGCCGCCTGCCGAGCAGATGTATGGCAGACTGTTTTCTCTGCTCGGCCGCCTCTCTGTGTGACTACTGTACTTACTTTATCCACCGCATCAACTCGAGGGCCGGCTCGGGAAAACCCCGTTGCTGCCCGGCCGAACAGCGCTCCGCATAAGACTTTATTATCTCCGCAATCTGAATCCAATTAACAGCAAACCCACATAGAGTTCAAGCGCCAGGAGTGGACAGATGAGGAGGAGGAAGAAGGGTATGTGTGTGTGTGTGTGAGGAGAGGCAGCGGGGGAGATATCGGGTAGATGAAACAGCAGGAGGGAAACAAATTACACCGTCTTTCCTTCGTTTTATTGAGAATTCTCGTGCCCCTTTTGTGACATTCAACAATAGCTTTGTTCTGTGAGAAGGGGAAGGTGGCGAGGCTCACCTTTAGCTGCTGAATTCACAACTCCCCCGACGACACCAAAATGTCAAGGAAGAGAGTCCCCCCCCCCATTCTTTTATTCAATCTCATTTTTCACTCATGTAGGGTCACCGGAGCAGCAGGGAATGACTCCTCGCCCGATGCCAGAGAAATTTCAACAAAGCATTGTTTGCACGCAGAAAGTTATTTTTTTCTGTTCCTTTTATCCTCTGTTGATACGGGGACACGGCCATCACACACAGAAGACATTGAATGGACGATCGCACAGACAGCCGGGGCTCCAATGTGCTGCGGCAGGATATGGTAATGTGAACCAAATGAGTCTCATGGTGAGCGGCCGTCGAGACAGACCCCTTCCTATGAAAAGGGTGTTGAAACATACGGTAATTGCTTTCAGTGTCGTTTGGCAGCGCTGCACCTCCTGACTTCAGGAGCTTTTTATAGACAGGGTAATTCTCCATTGTTCTGCCAGCATTACAGAGGGAATGTGGGGAAAACCGGGGCGACGGAGCACACTTAAAAACTTGAGAAGTATTAAAAAAACAAACGTGAAATGGGGAGAAGTTAATGGCAATAATTCATGCACTCGTTTAGTCACAGCGCAGGAGGGGCACCGTGACGCAGGATCAAACTGACTTTTACCTTTTTTTGATAGAAATCAAATGTTTTGAAAGGAGCACTGGGAGCCGAGTGTGCATACAAGAAGGTGCGATGGTAAGAAACGCAGAGATAAGTACAGCAAACATGGCTGCCTTCTGTCTTCCAGCTCTGAATTATTAAAGGACCGCAGGGACACAGCAGCTGGTGAGTCGAGCAAATGAAAGGCATTTAATGTGAGTTCGGCGAAGCCGCTCTGGAACTCAATTTTCCTCGGCCCCTTCCGTATCTCTGACACACGTCTAGAGAATCCCTCCGGTGGCTGTCTCCAGACGGAATGAGTGTCGGCCTCCTTTTCATGGCAAACTGATTTGTGGTGAGATTCTTGACACGCGGATCCATGAATCAGCCAGGCGGACCGACAGGTTGCTGACGAATGAAGTGCCTCCACTCCTGCCTCTCCTCCGCCTTCACATTCTCACATGCCTTCACCTTGTGAAGACCACCTTTATGGTTCCAATCATAATGCAATCGGAATAACAGTCGGCGGTTAGCGCTACATCTCATCGTGGCTCCAAAGAGAAAGTTTCGCCGCACATCATCAGTCAGCGGCTCGGCCCTGTGTAGCGTCACCGCGTGTCACTGTGTGAGGGGTTTCATTTCAAGAGTCCTGGTTCTCTGTTCGTGACCTTGTTTACATGTTACTCTCTTCTTTCTCTCCTCTCCTGCTTTCTGGCTACACGGAGATGACTTTGAGGTATTTTCATTGTTTTCTCACAATGACACCAGGAGTGGAGAGGAGAAGTGCCTGGCAGCTTTCTCTGAGGCTGCGGTTATGCATGAGTGAAGTTCAGCTCCTCCAGACATGCAGACTGGGAGCCAGGAGGCACGAAGAGACACAGAGTGACACGTTCACCACTCCTATAAAGTATAGATACTATAGGAGATAGACACTTGAGAGGTGGGCATTGTGTCTCCATTGTGGTATGTGTGCAATGTTACTAATTCAATAACAGTATTTTTTCAACTCAGCTGGTTGCAGCTCTTAAAAATGTGCAGTAAATGGAAACATGGGAGCAACCGATCTCATGTCAGTAAGTGCCTTTATCTCAGTGGTGATATATACATCAGAACTATGGTCCAATCCTATGCAGGTGTTGAATAATATATGTTGGTGTTCACACTGGAACAATGATATGCTGTGTACTCAAAACACAGCCATTTATTATATACGTATACTGTCACTGATCAACATGCAAAAGAAATGGAGTAGATGCTAGCAGCTGAACAAATATAATACATCCCTGAGAAAGAAGAATGACACAGATCCAGAACAATCTAGAACTAATAATCAGAAGTAAAGAACATTTTGCTGTCTACTTGTGGAGTTTGATTTGACATACAAAGTTACATATATCATATATTTGTATGTACCACCTACTAAAATAGTGTATATACTATCAGGATTAGTATGTAGTACATACTGCATAAAACTAGTAGTATTGATTTGGGACACAACAGTTTACAGTGCTCTGTGAAGCTTTCTGCTAAATGCTAATGTCAACATGCTAACATGCTCACAAATGAGCAACCTTCCACTTTAGCCCCTGATGGAAATCTCATGGTGGCGCTAAAGCAAAAGTCAGAGGATCACCAAACTCATTAGGCTTTATCCTCTAGGGTCCATCCAATAGTTGTTTAAATATTTAAGTGTGGACCACAGTGGCGGACAGATGGACAGTAAGGCTGTCCCTGGAGCCACATTGCTAGCGTGGTTAAAAATGCAACAGTACAACCAATTGAGCTGACTTAAAGATCTCCAGTAAGTGGCATTTTGTAAACTAAAGGTTTTAAAGAACATTTACTCCTGGGCTGTTCTGTCGCTAAGCTTGTTCTCCAAATTGCATTGTGTGAGTAAACATAGGATTTAGCTTAATGACAGAGTAAGAAACTGCCTACTTTTAATTGCAGAAGAGCTTTTGAATTTTAAAAGGGAAAGACACCAAACTCCCAAGAATAATTTGAGGATTCTATTCCTGTCCCTGGAAATGCGAACGTGTCCCCACCCAGCCCCTGAGAGAAAAACACTGTATTAGATCATCACAGCGCGCCTATTAAAGCCAAATTTGTAGAGGGACCCAAGGGTGGAGATCAATTGGATAATTCAAGGGCATACCCAGTTGGATATCTTAAAGTTGTGTGTGTGTGTGTGTGTGTGGGGGGGGGGGGGGGGATGATATTAGACCGGATGTCAGAAAATGTCAGTTGTCTGAGTGCAATGCAGACCCCATGCTATGCTTTTACACTTTACTTCAGCTGAGCTAAACAAAGAGAGACAGATATTAATTTCTTCATCGCGTGCCCTACTATCACACATGGCCTTGTAACTGCCAAGTATTGGGGTGGAAGGGATGGAACTTTAGAAAAGCTTCTAAATATCTTCTGTGCGGTGATGGAGCAGCTCTTTGACTGACTTTCACAAAGAGCTCTGCGACAGCACAGACGCTGTGAGAGAAGTGGAAAAGTGCAACTGTGTTTGTCAGGGAGATTAGTTTAACATAAACAAGGAGAATAGCGAGAGCGAGAGACCGCTCACAAACGATTTTGGCTGCCGGCTGAAAAGTAAAGTTGACCAGACCGATCACATGCTGATCATTCAGTGGAGAGTAAATCTCTGAGGCTCAGAGGATTTGACACTGATCCAGGTAAGAAGATGCCAAACTATCAAAACACTGCAGTCCAAACCGCTTTAAAACATAAGAAGGAACCCATTGTTACAATGTTAACTTCCTGACAGCTCATGGAAGAGATGACTCACTGCAGTGGGCTATTTTCCCGCTCTTTTTTCTTAATTATATGCTTCTGTTTTCAAACTATATTGTAACCCTTGTGTGGTGTTCATATTTTTGTTATTCAGTCAGTGTTCGTGGGTCTGGTGGAGCCGCTGCATTTTGGGGTTTTTAATTCAACACAATCAAACAATTTTATGTTAAAATACTCAAAATATGTTTACTTCATCCCAATTACAAGCAATATAAACGGCATATATGGTTAATATTTGCCCTTTACCTTTGTCACATTTATGAATTAAAGCGTTACTTGGTTTTTGTTTAAAATTGTCGCATGTGATGTGTCCAACTCTCATTCCTTGATTTTTCTCAGGGCCTCCTCCACCAGGCTTCCCTGTGTAGACTTGCAAGTTCTAAGCATATGAGGAAGTGGCATCACAGGCAGCCCAGATCTTTACACCATATTTTGCAAGTTTAGATGGTATATACTGCCTAAAGGGGCAGCGGCCCCTAAAGGGCATCAGCTGCTAATCAATGGTGACATTAGGCCCAGGGTTGTAAAACAGGATGAGGCGGTGCACCCACTCGTCCCACACTGTCCTGATGGCAGCTAGCTTGTCTCTCTGGCGTTGAGCTGGTCTGTTGTCTCGGTTATCAAAGCAGATAATAAGTGGCTCATTTCTTTTGCAAGAAGACCATTCAATTTCACAATTTTTTGACATTCATATTTCTTCACTTGCTAGCTGATGACGGGCTTGTTCTGGTCCTGTGGCTCGTCTTCGTTTTGGAACTAGCTGATGCTCAATCTCATCCTCTTCTTCAAAGTCACTGTCAGACTCTTCCTCTACATCATCATCAGAAGCTTCTCTTTCTTCCAAAATCAACTGCAAGGCCCTCTGAGCAGAGAATCTTTTGGCCATCTTGATCAGTTGTGATAAGGAACCACGCTGGCAAAGCTATATTTATTGTGTCCCGCCCCCAATTTGCAGCTGGGATAGAGTATGAGCAAATAAAGATGTGTTCCTGCAAGACAGAGGGTAAAATGTGCGGGAATGTGAGAGCAGACAGGTGTCGGTGCTTGATTTTTTCAACAATATTGCAACCTTGTGCAGGAATGGCAGGGGCAGAAACACAAAACTCACACTCTCACACACACACACACACACGTATACTAACAGCAGGCCCAGACAGGAGGACAGAGTGAAGGTACACAGGACCTACAATTTCCACACTGCCTTCACTGGACCCGAACATCCTGTATGTAATGTAAACATGTAGGGGGCGTGTACAGTGTGTGGTCATTGAAAATGTGTTCTGATATATGTTCTTCACAGAAAATGAGCCAAGGACAATGAGTTTGAGTTTGAAAAAATAATTAATTGTATAATTTTTCTTATGATAAATAATGAAAACGGGTCCCACAGACCTGAACACCATACAGGCGTTGGGAACTAAATCCTAACCTGGTCTTTGTTACTGAAAAGTTGTAGATGTTATTTCCTGACATATTCCTCTCATAAATGTAAAGCCCGTGTTCATAAAAGCCTGACGACCCCCATATCTACCAGCAGTTCCAACAACTTCCATCATGGCTCTGCTATCTTTTCTCCGGTTTATTACTTTCAGATGCTATAAAACTCTGCAGCCCAGTTGCCACCCAAGGTGACGCTTAAAATGACACCACGGCTCCAAATAGCTGTGACGGACCGTCAGATGTCGGGCACAGCATCAGAGGCGCTCTCTTATCAGGACTCGTCATTGACGGCCTCATTCAGAGAGATCCAGCTGGCTCTCCACCTCACACACTCACACACACGTTTCCATGTGCATTCTGTTATTGCTCCCGCTTTTTGACAAATGATGGGTCTGCGTTTGTTTTTGCATTGACTGTAATATATGTATATGTGCATTGGCATGCATACAGAGTAGTGTGTGTGTGTGTGTGGTTGGTGCGGTTGGTTTCTGCCCGCTCATGTGGGAGTGTTTCTCTGCAGTACAAGTATACAAATGTGTGTGTGTGTGTGTATGGCCCTCTGTTTCCTGTCAGGCTCTGCGGCTCCGTGGAGGCAGAGTCCATCAGGCAGGCACTGCTGTGGGCTTATTGAATGTTGGTTCAGGCCTGCAGGGAGGGAGCTCTCGGGCTTCCTTAATCACAGCACAAATGCCTTTATTCATCTTCAGAGCGGTGCAATTAATTTCTGTGCCGGTGTCAGAACCTTTGGGGAAATCTGACCTGTTATTGCCTCTCAGAGCTGCGCATGTTCTTTCTCTCGCTCGAGGTGCCAGACAGGCATTCAAAACAAATTTCATGGGCTAACAATGTATTCACATTCACAGAGAGCCACTAAAGTGTCTTTGTTTTACATGTACAATAGAGCTGTTCGTCCTGAACTCTGCTATTGTATAGAAATACTTAAGAGAACTCTCTGTTAACCTAAGTGGTCTGCCTGACTAATTGAAAAGTCTGCGTATTGTTAATCTGGTAACGCTCTCGTCACGATCACAAAATAAATGAATATTTAAACCACGTCTTATCGTCTTATTGTCTACTTTCCGTTTTTTGTTTGAACAAATCTATAGTTTCATTTGAAAAAAGGCTCAGTCATTTTCTGAAGCAGATAAGCACTGTAGTATTCAGCAAATTGCTCAGAAAGGTATACATAGTGCACTGGGGACTATTCTCAGTGGCAAATGAATAATACACATTTCACCATTCTTACAGCGACAATAAACTACAGCGCCAATACAGTACATCTCGCTAGGGCCTTTTTATTGGATTTGTTGTAACGATGATATACAGTCACCCTTATCCTTTACTGGTCATTCATGTCAACGCGTTGCAGATAATATATTAACAAATTGATTATTAGATGACTTCATACAATGTAGAAACTACTACTTATTAACTTTAACTGCTAAACATGCTAATAAATATATATTTATTTTTTTATGTTTCAATACAACTGCCAAGAACTTCTATTTTGTTCAACATGTTGATTTATATAGATAATTAAATTAAAATGAATGAATTTAAATCTTAAATCTTTAAAATAATAAACGGCACAATGCAGTAGTAGCACCATGTTTAAAATGCAGACAGTGATTGGTAGAAAAATAGATGGTTTGAAAAAAATAAAAATAAACATCATCTGGATTCTTATAAGAAATGTTAAACTGATCAAATGTGCTAGAAATGAAGAAAACAAAATGAAATAGAGCTCGCTCTTTGTTCAACTTATTCTGAGTTTGTCATTAAACACTCAGCTTCATCAAATGCACCACGTTTTTCCATTTCATTAAAACTGAAAGTCTGTTGTAAAGTATCGTCAAGTCAAGAGGATTATTCTGGATACAATCAAACACAACTTTCCAAACTCACAAGAGTTTACAGCGCTGTACTTGTGATCCTCTGGCCGAGTGGAGGAGCACATTCTGATACATGAGCTCTTTGAGGAGCTCCGAGCTGCTGCGCTGGTTCTCAGGGTGAATCATGACATGGACTGATTTCAACCTGAAACAAACCAGATGCAACCACAGCAGTTGTGAATAACTGGGAGTATTAGCGGGCCCAGATTTCTGGCCATGCGTCTTCAATAACTGCCATAATCACCAGTGCTCTTAATATTAAAGTGCTTCAAGAGGGTCATGGTCATCACACAGATGTGTTATTTATAGAACATGATGTGCTGGAGTTTATCAGTATAACTGCCATGGTTAGCGTTACTGAGATGATTAATGCACTGCAGAATGAACATGCAGTATGACAGGACCATGGAATATTTCAGTAGTATTAGTTTCAGCAGAATTGGTTTTTTTTTGGTATTAGGCTCACATAAGCCCTTTCCCTCTCCCTCTTTGTCACTGTTCCACTCTGTAAAAGGTAATACCAAGCTTACCTAAACGACATTGGTGTATTTGACTTATTTCTCACTACTTGTTGATACAACTCATGTAATGTGAGGAAAGGGGTAAAAAAGCTCAAGGGAACTCAAGTTATAGACTTGTAACTTTGAGTTCCTGGAGTGAACGCAGAGCTCAGGTGTGCAGGAGAAGGTTCCAGATCTGTGGATGTTTTCAGACTCCCAAGGTAAGTTATTCAACATCACTGGATATTTACATTTGTCGGCTATCATTTAGTTGTTACCAACTGAATTTTGTCAGGTCATTTTTTCAGTTTAGTTATAACTCAAACTCATGTCAGGTTAACGCTAATGTTAGTTTACAGTAGCGAGAGAGCTAACCGAAACCACCATGTCATTCACATGAGAGCCTGTAACATCTGCTACATCCTTTACAGCTCTGCCCACATTCATTTACTTCATTTTTAAACATTAAGTTGATGCAGTTACACAATTAAAGAGTCAGAGTGTTCATCCCCCCTCCGCAACACTTGACTTCATTTTTAAAAGTTAAAATGACAATTTGATGTACAACATTTTTGTTAACATGATGTGCACATGAACACTCTTTTAAATTCTCACTCTGTCACACCAAATGCAGCACATATGAATCAGCCGTCTTCCTCATTAAGACGCAATGAAGAGCAACCTTCTCTGAAAAAAAAACAGTTGGAACTCTGGTCAGCTCTTTTCAGAAATCCACAGGTAAGCAAACTAGTATATTCAATAAATAGAATGTCAGGATGATGATTGCTACGGGGAATTAAGAAAAAAATATTTCCAAGTAAATAAATTAACACAAAATTGCATAAACTTCCCAAAATTCAGTAAATACAATTAAATGCAAGTAAACTTAACAAGTCGATATAAAGTTAACATGACTTATATTTACTGACATGTTTCAAGGCTTTCGGGCTTCCTAGATGTATTTTAATAAGATCAACTTGTCAGACTTTACAATGCATCTAGAAGTTTCAGGGCGACAAGGAGATCAACAATCTCACTGATTTACAGCAATTGATCTGTACAACAAGTGAGACGTAGCGGTCCTTGCTTGTGTACACTTGACACAAAGCCACACATTACACTAAGGCCCAGACCAAGCTAGCATATATAAAGTCAACAACAAGCCACAGGCAAACCACAACAAAATCAAAACCATTAACCAACGACAAAAACACGATCTCAACCATCTATCAAGCAACCCGTCTCCATTAAAACAAACAACCACAAGCAGGCTAACGCGCCTCCCCTTCAATCACAAACACACTGCTACGCTATTTCATAATATCATATGTTGGCACATGTTTTGTGTTATTGGGGTTACATGAATGCAATTTATGGTGCTGTTAGACTGCTGCTATAGACGTCCTCTTAATACAGGACGGAGTGTAAACTGTTTCTGACTGCAGCGAAAGTTTTGTTTTTGAAAGTCTAAATGGCAACAAATACGACCTAAAACTGAAGATTTTATTAGATTAAAAACCGGTGGACTATTGCATGCAATGTAACTGTAAGTTATTAATAATAACTTGACTGTCAACGATATGAATGTAGTTTCAAACTGTTCTGTACAGCCCTAGTAATTACCCGTGTAGCCCTAACTCCTTCAGGAAAGATGTCTGCTCTCGTTTGCAAAAATAATGCAAATTAGCCTATTTGGTGATTCTTTGAACGAAGAGAAAAAAGGGAACCTGACAACATGAGTTCATGTGTAAGCTGTGAGAAAAACAAGTCGGGGCTAAAGAGGGAAAACACCACAGATCTCTGGTGCCATCTTCAAACTCACCATCCAACAGAATATGCACGTTTGCCTCCGACTCCATCCGCAAAGAGCAGCCGGACCAAAGCTGATACCACGGTGAGCTAATAACCCTCAACAAAATATAGACGTGACAGTCAACACTAACGAGTCTGCACAAGAGCAGTTCCTACCAGCTGATTGATCTGAGTCATTGATCTTACTTGTGTAAAATAGCACTTACTGCCTTTTTCAGTGGGCGTTGCAACAAATGCGTCTCCAGTGCAGATAGTTATATCTATGTGCGACTCTCTCTTCAGCTTCCAATCATTTCGTATATAGATGTTTTTCTTGAAAGCAACATAGTCAATACACACATTTCAATATTGCCCAACTCTTGTGAACACACACACAGATTTAAGCTAATAGCCTCCCTCCTGTGAATAATCTATTTCGTCACACCAGTTTTGTGTTTGTGTTTGTGTTTGAGCCTCTGAGATTAGCAGGGAGTAAATTCCAAGTAAATCCCATTTCAACATGTTAAATATTTGCTACAGTGTTTGAAGTGCTTTGCTCAGGTCCGTACGGGAGCCAGCCGTCGGTTTAGAGAGCTGACAGGACAAATATCAACAAGCAGCAGCACTTCCCCCACTGACTCCCCGAGGATGTCAAGTGAGAGTGTCTACGTGTGTGTGTGTGTGTGTGCGTGCGCACGTTGCTGTGGATGTGCTGGTTTGTACGAGCATCTGTACTGCGTAGGCAGAAGCATGTGTGCGCAGGCTGTTTATTAATGCGCACACGTGTCTGCCAAACATCTGGGCTCACCTCAGTGTTTGAACATTTACACAGTACACACAGGTCAAAACAACAACTGCCAAATAAGTCATTAGGAGTGAGTCTCTGAAAGGAGCAGCATATGTTCCTGAGAGCCAACCGTTATTCATCTTCATCAGTTTCCTTCCTGCGACTTTTCCCCCCAAATCACTCATGGATGACCCCGTTTGCATCCACCGAACAGATTTCATGGCCTCTCCCGGTGCAGTCTTCCAATGTTTACGCTGTAGTGGAAGGCGATCCGGCGCTTCAGTCCAAACGACTCTGTCTCCTTTCAGACAAATGATTTTTGCTCGGCGGTGTTTGCCACGAAGTGTATGAAAAGACATTTCATCTTCCCGCTGTCATGGCACAGATCCCACTCATTCCCTCGTCTCTTTCTAATTATGCAGCGCTATGTATTTTAAATTGCTCCATAAAACGTGTTTCATGTAAAAAGTAAGGGCGCAGAACCCAATTAGCACCGGAGCAATGAGAAAGCATGCTGTTCCTGCTCAATAGAGTACATTATATGTGGACATGGCGGTATGTGTGTGTGTGTGTGTGTGTGTGTGAGTGAAATGAGCCACGTGGGACTCATCTCCACCTGAAATGACGGAATCACACAGCCAGTGCCCGGGCCATATTTTCACGGGGCATTAGCAACTGGTATTTAATTGGGAGCAGAGTCAGTAAATTGATTTTGATTTAAATTGACCCGCAAATGTGGCATTTAGCACAAGAGATGAGCATGAAATAGCTTTTCAAAGCAGCATTCTGCAGCATCAGTAATTCATTCTGCATTGATAATATATGCCTTCTACACTGGACGACCTTGTTCTTTATGTAATGGTTCCCATCAAGTATAAGCGGTAAGAGAAGGCTGCTAAAACACTTTAAAGTAACTCAAGTTCTTTATGATTCGCCTTATACACATGATTTTCCATCATTCCCATCAGTAAAGACAACATGATACTCACCAAGTGAATTGCTGAAATCTAAGTATGCAGTAAACTCCCCCAAAAAAAGATCCAATATTTCGGTCTGCACACTTAAGAGTTTACCTCCAGTGAGAGTTGAAGTAGGATCATGCATACTGTATCTCTTGATCTGTCGGAATCTGTTGAAGCGGAGCCGTCGTATTATTTCCAGTTCTTTGCTCGTGATGTGATATTAACTTAATTATTCT
Source organism: Anarrhichthys ocellatus (assembly GCF_004355925.1). Taxonomy (NCBI): domain Eukaryota; kingdom Metazoa; phylum Chordata; class Actinopteri; order Perciformes; family Anarhichadidae; genus Anarrhichthys; species Anarrhichthys ocellatus. The sequence continues at coordinate 648,967 of NW_022280096.1, forward strand.
TAACATAAGATATTAAGTGCAGCTTGATGAAATGAAAAACAGTACCTCCTTCTGTAAAACGAGATGTGACGTGTGCTAATTAAGAACCAAACCACTTCAACCAATAATATCGTTACATCCAGACACCAGTCTGCAACCTTTACTGACACACACACACACAAATGTCTGGTGGTCCAACCAAATGCAAAGGATTTTATTAAAATTCCTACACTGCTCAAATATTGTGTTTCACTAAGGAATATGTCCCAGTTTAGAAGCTTCAGTTTCTCTGTGTCTTTAAGGAATGTTGTGGGTAAATGCTAAAAATGCCCAAACTGAATAGAGCCAGGTCAATGATTGACATAACGGCCTCCAGCCCATTCTGTACTTATCTAGACCTAGTCCATCCATCCCAACGTGAACTTAACTATACAAACCTTAGTCACTCTTTAGTTGCCAGTGGAGATTTAAAGGAATGGGCTTTCATTGTATTTCAACAGAATTTCTTGACCGAAAACTGTTTCACTTGTTTGCTGTAAAAAGAATATGCTGCTGACTTTCAAAACGGACTTCTTTCTCTCCAGCACCAGTAGCAGACACACTGTGGCGATCACTGATTTCAACATGCTGCTCTGTCTCACCCAGTAGCACACACGCACACGCACGCACACACACACACACACACACACACACACAGAGAGAGGCTCACCGGCAGCCAGATAAGTTGTAGTTAGGCATTCTCAGGTGATGCGTTGTCAAGGACTGCTTCGGCTATCGATTTCCACTTTTCAATAACTAATGGGTCTCCTGACCTTGGCTACATACTAAGAAGAGTTTGGGAGGAATGAAGCATCAACAACTGGTTTGGCACAAACTGCCTCACGGAAGCGATTAAAGCTCCAGATTTCGATGAGCCATTTAGCCCCTTTTCTTAGCTTTGGGGTGGAGTGCTCAATGTAAGATTAATTGTTTTATCCGAGCCAGAGTGCTGGAGGTGACGACAGCTTGCCTCTCTCTTCCTCCGCAGCCGTGTGGACTACGTTTTGTTATAAATCTGTGTAAAGATCATCTTAATAGAGGACAAATCTCACAAATAATGTCAACGTACTAGCCTGCAGACACGTGTCTCCACTGCTCTATATAAAACATCATACTGTATACTGTATATTTAAATTTGTACTGTATGAACACTCATGAAAGACTTATTTAATTCCTCTCATCTCCTTTCATATTACCTTACAGAATGAAGAGAATCAGAGGCTTCGGTTCATCTCCTGACCCTGAATGAGTGTTTTCTTTCTGTTTGTGTGTGAGAGACAGCAGACAGCAGCGGGTCACCCATGTTAATCACGGCCTTTCATTCTTTCTTTCTTTTCTTCATTTCACAGCTCACTTCATTCGCAGGTCAACAGCACTATTGATTCACACCCCTCACCTAATCACTTAGGTAACATTTCCCTGGCGGCTGCTTTTTCCCTCCCATGATTCATAGCCAGACGCTGAAATCTCCCAGTTGCCACTAATTAACCGTAAGGTCAGCCTTTAATCATCACCTGCTGCTTGTGCAGCGTGAGGCGGCCGCCCTCGCCCATTCCAACGCCGCGCTGAGAGGCTCCGATCTGCTGGAGCTGCGATTAGTGATTATAAGTTTTGTCACTTTCGTGGCTTGAAAGACTTCCTTGTTCTTATTGTAGAGCATGTTAGGGAGAGAATGCTGAGCAGAATCTCTTGGATATACAGCTTGATAATTGAAGTTGATGTGAGCAGATGCTTGACTGAATCATCTTTCTGTTTTTAACCTCTCTCCGCTTCTTACACTGTACTCTCCCACAAGTGCGCACACACACACACACACCTCAGTATATGCATATTATACCGGCTTCCCAGCACCAACTCATTCCCACTGACGTTTATGTGCTATAAGTGCCACTTTGGTCCTATGTGCGATGATTTAACCGCTCTCGACACTCTCCAAGAACCGCCTCTCCCCCAATTCTCCATCCCACCGCCACATACACACACATGCCAGCCGGTCCCCACATGGAACTACTGTATAATGAGTGACTGTAGGCAGGAGTTTAACCTTTAGGTGCGTGTGTGTGGAGAGAGAGAGAGAGTTGCCTTTTGGAGGTATTTTTGATCCTCTTAGTGGAAGTTCTCTTCTGTGTTCGTCACTCCAAGGGGAGGTCAGAGGTCACGCGTGGCTACGGAGGCGATCATTGTTGTTGGGGATGGATTGTTCTCTCTTGTGGATTCCAATAAAAGCACCATCTTCCTCCTTAGCGTGGAGCTCATGTGAGGCATGTGTCATTAACTCCAGAGCAGAGCTCGTTTCGGCAACGCGAACAATCAACATCTGCCACAACCAGACATGTATGACGCGCAACAGCTTGCTTCGTCATTAACAAACCGAGCCTGGTCATATTTCCTTTCAGATGTTACACTCTTCATCATCATATATCACGCAGTACATTTGCAATTGCTATTCTTTACCTCTTAGCGCGGCTGCGAGTCTTGCCCTGATAAATTGAGGCTGGAGTAGGAAAGCTAGGCACTTCAGAAGATTTGTTTCTCATTATTCTCGAGCTTTGAAACCTGCTAGCAAATCCGACCGTTTGAATCGAAGCAGAAATATTTTGCTCAGAAGTAGGTCTCCTTCAAAGTCCTCATGGAGTTTGGTCGGCAATTCAGTTCACACGTCATTTTTCAGGAGGTCAAACGTGGTGCTTTATGGAGGAATAATGCACAGGTGTAGGGGGCCATCACAATCAATTCCTGTAGTGGACGGAACAAAGAGAGAAAATGCCCACTTGCATCCTGGGTGATGTATCCTGTGCAGAGGGTAGGTAGCACAAGAGGGGCGGCATCCGGTAAATGGGTGTACGTGGACTCTGGTGAGAGGACCGGTGATGGATGGGGTGAAGGAACACCACACTACCTCCAAGAGATTGAGAGACATTGTTTCGGTGGCAAAGTGGCAGGAACAAATGTCTGAGAGAGCACGGGTCGCATTGTTATGGACTCCCGGACACCGATGCCTTTGAGGCCGCGTCGCCTCTCTGGAGGTTTGAGTGAGACCTGGTGAGCGGACAGCCGGTTTTGCAACCTCTCTGAGTGGCTGAGTAGAGGCTCACATCGGCCTGTCGAGACTCATCACAGCCTACCAGCAGAGAAGAAGCCCAGACCCGGCCTGTAGTGAGTGCAAATGATGTCTTCATAATCAAGACCATTTCCTGGCAACGGTTGTGGGGGGAATGTTCTATTATTTTTATTTTTTTCTGAAAGTGAAAATCCACATTAAACTTTGCATGTGTTTGTCCTCTGATCTTAGAGAGCTGAGCCGATCTTTAAACACAGGAACAAGCTCACCCCCAAAACTAGAAACAGGAGAGGGCAAAACTAGTCTCTGAAGGAATGAAACGACCGCACGTCTTTGAAAATTGAGTGAGAATGATTTTGTGGCCACTGAGATGCAACTGGTGACTGCTGGTTGGATACCAGATATGACTCTGGCTCGGGCTTGTTAGAATCCAACTCAGTCAAGTGTGAAAGATCACATTACTCCTCAATGTAAAATCTGATGTCAAATTCAAACTCTTGAGTCTTTTTGGGTCTTCGGACTCTTGAGAGATTTACTCATTCTTCTATCTAAAGGTTCTCGTACCACCATATGAGAGCAGTGCAGAGCAGGAGCTGTGAGCTAACCAGTGGGGCACGTCACATCCACCAATATGCACTAAAAGATATGCTAAAAAAGCACAGAGAAGCACGGATTACTGCCTCAATAGGGCTGGGCAATATGACAATCCATATCGTGAAATGAGACATTTTGGATATCAGGATATCATAATGAGGCAAAGGCTGCATTACCGTAAAGTGGAGTCATTTTCTGAGCTTACCAGACTGTTCTAGCTGTACTGATGATTATTTATTTAAAAATTTGAATTGCATAATCCTACCATATCATCGCAATATCGATATCCAGGTATTTGGTCGAAAATATTGTGCTATTCGATTTTCTCCATGTCGCCCTAGCACCTCTAAAGTTATAAAGTAAAAGATTGGGATTAGCAGTAATGCTGAGAATGTCTTACTATTAGATGTCTCAGAGTTTCAGTTGAACTGGACAACTTTGTTATAGTCAACATTTAAGTTAGAGTTTGTAATAGTTATATTTGCTCATAATTATTAAGTAAGAGCCAATACTCAAAGACTCACCTGATCTGCTGACTGTGTGGGTGCAGTAGATTAGATTAGATTAACAGTGGCCTGGCAACATGCACAGTAATACCATGACATCACATTTGTCCAACTGAGCCAGTGAGAAAACAAAAGAAAAAGCAAAAATAAAAAATCTCTCATGTGAAATAACCAATTATTTACAAATTCACATTTTGACAGAAAGAGTTGTGGACCCTATCAGTCACAGTAAAAAAAACCTGATTGAGAAAATATGTTTTCCAGACCTTTATCAACTAAATTGGAACTGGAATTCCAATCTGCTTTCAGTTAAATTTCCATTTAAAATGTTGCGGGATTAGCCCCACAGGACAAACCAATTCATTAGCCCAAAAAATGAAAAATCAAAAATGCGCTGCGACCGTTTCCAGGTGATCATCTCCACAGCATCTCCACATTGGATTCCTATTCTATGGGATTGATTTCACTGGGAGACGTGTCAGTTCTCATTCATTTTTCAATTTGCAACTGCGTCAGCAGCGCAGGCCCACAGCCTTTGTTGAATCATAAAAGGGCTGTTTTCCTGGCCGCTGCCCCGCATCCCAAATCCACACCTATGATCTGGCTGCCAAATCGACCATGTGATGTATTGATACGATGCAGTATTGTGACAATTTAGCGATAGATAGCAGGCTGTCCGAGTATGCAGCAGAAGTGGGGGGGCCTTGATTGTTCTCTCTGACATAATTATGCCTCTGGTTTATCTTTTATTCTCTGGTGAGTATGGGTGCTGTTAAAAAGTCTGTCTCCATTCCCCCCTCCTCTTTCTTGCTCTCAAAGACAGACAGGCTCAGAACAGCCTCTGTCTTGATGTATTAATTACGTGACACTTCTTCCTCCACCAACAGGAAACAAAGAGGGAAGGATGGGGGAGCGTGTGGAACAGTCCCGTCCTCTTCCTCTCATCACGGCAGCAGAAGGTGCAGCAGATTAGGTGTCAGATGATATTTAATGTGAAGAGGGCCCCGTCTCTTTCCCTGACATCCTCTCCTGTGTGCACCTGGCTGCACGGCGCCGATACTCCACCGCTCTCAATCCAGGTCTCATCAAATGGCACTCAAGGCGGAGGCAGAGAGGAGAGGACAGCATATGGCAGGGAGGAAGAACAAAGACAGCGCGGGAAGGAGAAAAGAGGCTGAAGAGGGGGACAAGATGTGAGACGGGGAAGGGAAGTCATTAACGGAAAGTGGAAGTGTGAGGAAGTGTAAGAGATGTGAAGGGGATGCATGCTGAGATGGCAAGCAGAGAAAAGATGGAGGGAGAGAGAGAGAGAACAGGAGAATCACAGTTTTTCTGTAAAAATCACTATAAGCTCCGGCTCCTCGCTGATGCCTACGGTAGCTGAACAGTTGTGACAGTGTGAATGATAAGAGAATGAGAAGGGGATGGCCATGGTGGAACTGTGAAATACCCCCAGATCAAAATACCTTGACGGAAAAACGGCGGGGAAAGACTAGTGGGTTCACTCAGATGTGCTCCGTGGCTGGGGATGGCAGAGGACGGGAGATGCAGGGAAGCGTAACAGGAAGCAGGCACGCAGGTCGTGGAATCAATTCAAACGCTAGCACTCCGCCCCTTCTTTTTTTTCTACTTCTCCTCCTACTCCACCTCCTTTTTTTCCGTCTTCCACTCGTTCAGCCTCACAGCCTCTCTCTTCTTTGCCCTCTGTGCTCGACTCATTCCACTGTTATGTAAAGCGCTGCAGGAGAGGGAGAGAATGCTCCACGGTAGTGAGGAGAGTAGTGTCGCTTTGAACGGTGAATTTGCTGCTCTATATTTTAGAAAGACATCAGGGTAAGACGTACATGCTGGTAAAGTAGGGTGTGGGCATCTCTGATTTTGGATTTTCTGCCCTTTTTATTACAGACACAAGACTATTTTGGGGTAAATCATAATTTGAAACAATTATGTACATTAAATCCAAACGGAGTTCTCTGTATCAGCTGGTGTTAACAGTTTACTTGGTAATGGGTTGTTCGGTTCAATACTTTTGTCCAGATTGAAAAATAATACAGATCACATTTTGTCTTTGAATTTTGTGCAGACATTTATGATTCCCTGATGATGAATAGTGATTTTATCTACTCTCAGCAAAAGGTTAGAAATTACACTTTTCCAATACGTTTCTTCATGACAGGTTAAAATCTGCTGACTGAATTATTGTGAACTCCAGCTGTACGTTCCAACAGTAGCACATCAGTCTTAAAGGGAAACTGAAGCTGATGAGAATTAACTCCGATACTGATACCTAATACCTTTCTAGTCCTCTGACCACTCAAAGCGCTTTAACACTACATGTCATCACTCACACATTCATACACTGTCGCAGAGGCTAGCATACAAGGTGCCACCTGCCATCAGCATCTAAACTAATGGCACACATGGTTCAATATGTTGCCCAAGGACACCCCTAATTAATGATGTTGGTGTGCTAAATGTAGCTAACTACAAATTATTTTAGTACAGATATTTATCACTTAAAAAAAGTATGTTTTAAAGTAAATATACTGTGTAACGTCTGAGAACCATTACAATCACCCATGACAGTGGACATTTGAGTAACTGGATATGATTAGAGTACTGATACAGTACATTACACATATTTAGTAATAATATTTAATTAATAATAACTTTCTAACCCTGCAACATAGAGCGACACAATCTAACAATGCTGCATTCTTATATAAGATTTCCTAAAACTGCATGTCATGGTACTTTTGTCAGAGACGTGTTCCAGTCTGGATGCACTGCACAGAGGAGTGACACCTTTGGCGTTACTAGTGATCTGGCAGATGGTCAACTCTGATTGAATTCCCCCCCCCCCATCTAATTTCAGCCTCCATAAGCTTCACGGCAGGTCTAGCATCTTGGCCAATGCTGTCCCAATGGCAAAGGCCAGCTGATCTACACACAAGTCAATGCCCGGCAACTCCCTGCAGTTTTGGGCACTGTCCTGAATCGACGGAATAAAAATCTTTGCACTTGATTCCCCTTTATTCCTCCTGACAAATTGTCTCAGACTGCCCCCTCTCTCTCGCGCTGGCCCGAGACGGCATTGACGTAAAGCAAAGCAGAAAGCTATATCTTTGTGTTAATCCTCTGAAACAGAAAGGATTTGTCTTTGTTCTCAGCTTGTTTCTCTGTTTGTCCGCCACATTGCATTCTTAGTGTTTTTGTGCCTCAGTATGTATTCTCCATGATTATATAGCTGCTAGTTTGTGTGTGTGTGAGTGCACGTTGACGTGCTCACGCTAGCATCGAGAGGCCGAGTCTGCCAGCGGGGCGTAGCCCTGTCTGTCCATCTGTCAAGGTCCCACTCTGAGACTCCTGTGACTGTCAGGGCTCTTTGCCCTCCACAGTGGGTTGCTCTCCTCCCATCCCTCTCTCTCTCCTCCCCTCCCCTTCTCCTTCCACCTCCTCACAGCTGCCTCCTCAGCTGTGTCCACTGGCCATCATCCCACTCCTCGGAGCATGTCCTGTTTAGCTCACACCCCCACGTTAACGGAGCTCTAATCGACATTCAGAACATAAATATAGCAGCAAGCAACTGTTATCTATGTAAAGATATATGGAGTAAAGTCTACCTGAGCAGAGAATCAAGTCTTTCTCCCTCTGTGTGTTGTAATCAGAGCTTCTCTGTGCTTTGTTGACAGCCATGCCATGCATGCTTTTAGTGCATGTAAATGCATGTTAGTGCATGCGAGTGTGTCCCACTGGCTAGCTCACAGCAGCTGCTCTGCACTGACCGACCAACAGCGTTGTCGTAGAAGCGTAGCAGCCACCCTCTGGTTCCCCCTCAGGTTAAACACTGTTAGTGCAAAAGCACTGTAGAAGCTTTTGCACTGTTAGCGTTGTTAGCAATGTTAGCCAAGAGCTGCCGGCTCGCCGTTGACATGTTAAGAGCCGGTGAGAGGCAATTAAATGCTCCCAATCTTGCACCTTTAACCCAAATGTTCAAATAATGTCTGCATGCCATCACACAAATGAAGACTCAGACACACACACACACACAAACAACCACACTGTCATGTATTTCAAGAGATTTCTATTTTTGTCTTCAACATAATTGCTGATCCAATTTTTGCTCTGGAGATGACCCACAAAGACCAAAGTTGTTCCTTTTTCCCCAGGTGTTGCCACCTCAATCAGTGTTGGAAAATAACAAAGTACAACTTTGTTGTAATTTGCATACTTAATATATCAGCTACACTACATCTCAGTGGGACAATTTGGTACTTTTGTAACGGGTGTAGTTAGGACCCAGGAGCAGTACGACAACACCAGGACTGGTTTGAGTTCTTTATTTGCAACACACGACAGGCAGAAGATTCTCTGGAAGAATCCGACAGATTTCTCGTGGTCAAGGACAGAAGGGCTGAGTAAGTTACCAGGGCAGAGGCAAGGCAAGGTAGTCCGGGACAGGCAGGGTCGGCAACAGGGAATCAGTCCAAGGGTGAGTGCTGGAAAGTTGAGCATGAATGCAAAGAACGATCTGGTAGTGAGTGTGTCTGAGGCAGGGGTTTAAATAGTGAAGAGGCAGAGTGAGCAGGTGAGAGTGATGAGGTGAGTGTGACTGGCAGGTGCACTGAATGAACCAATTAGGTGAGTGAAAGGTGGATAGAAGCGACAGAGCTGTGACAGAGCTGAGGACCTCGGTCGGAGACAACGTCGACTGGAATTCCATGCAGGCGGAAGATATGCAGACAGATGAGTTCAGCAGTCTCCTTAGCAGATGGGAGTTTGGGGAGAGGAATAAAATGGGCCAGCTTGCTGAATCTGTCGACCACTGTCAGAATGACGGTGTGGCCCTCAGATGATGGTAGTCCGGTGACAAAGTCCAGGGAGATGTGAGACCACGGACGATGAGGCACTGGGAGAGGCCGCAGGAGGCCGGCCGGAGCCTGGTGGGAAGGTTTATGTTGGTTGCACACAAGGCAGGCGTTGACGAATTCCTTGGTGTCCTCATTGAGCGAGACCCACCAGAAGCGCTGCCGCAGGACGTCCTGGGTCCTCTGGATGCCCGGGTGGCAGGTAAGTGGAGAGGAGTGTGCCCACTGGAGGACGTCGGACAAACAGGCGGTTAGGAGGGCACGCGCTGGGACCGGCTTGACCCCTAGTCGCGGCCCTCACCGATTCCTCAATCTCCCAGGTGAGAACGCCTACTTGACAGGAGGATGGATGAGGAGCCAGAGGTGGATTCCTCCTCCCCCTGGAACTGATGGGAAAGGGCATCAGGCTTGACATTGCGGGAATCGGGGCGATAGGAGAGCGTGAAGTGGAACCGGGTGAAGAATAACGACCACCTGGCCTGTCGGGAATTGAGTCTCTTGGCTGTGCGGATGTACTCCAGGTTCTTATGGTCGGTCCAAACCAGGAATGGGAGCTTGGTCCCCTCCAACCAATGCCGCCACTTGTCCAGGGCCAGCTTCACTGCTAGTAGTTCTCGGTTACCAATGTCAGTTTCTCTCGGCGGGGGAAAGCCGTTGCGAGAAAAAGGCGCAGGGATGGAGCTTTTGGTCAGTGGCCGAGCGCTGGGACAGGACACCCCCAACTCCTATGTTGGAGGCATCCACCTCCACCACAAACTGTCTGGATCCGGGACTCGGAGGATGGGTGCAGAAGTAAACCTGGACTTCCAAGTTCTGGAAAGTCTCTTCAGCTGCAGAAGTCCAACGGAAAGGGGTCTTGGAGGAGGTGAGGGCAGTGAGTGGGGAAGCGACCGTGCTGTAATTCCTGATGAACCTCCGATAGAAGTTGGCGGACTGGACGTGGTGCACATGTTCCTCTTGGTTCTTGGAGAAGATCAGGATGTCGTCAAGGTAGACGAATACGTGCCGGTCCAACATGTCACGGAGCACGTCGTTGACCAGGGCCTGGAAGATGGCGGGGGCGTTGGTTAAGCCAAAGGGCATCACAAGGTACTCGTAATGTCCTTTAGGTGTATTGAATGCAGTCTTCCACTCATCCCCTTCTCTGATCCGGACCAGGTGATAGGCATTGCGGAGGTCAATCTTGGAGAAGATGGTGGCTCCTTGAAGTAGCTCGAAGGCCGTTGCGATGAGTGGCAAGGGGTACCGGTTCTTAACCATGATTTCATTTAAGCCCGGGTAGTCGATGCAGGGTCTGAGAATCTTGTCCTTCTCCACAAAGAAAAATCCAGCCCCTGCAGGAGAGGACGAGGGGCGTATGATACCGGAAGCCAGGGAGTCGTTAATATAATTGTCCATCGCTTCTCTTTCAGGAGCAGACAGGGAATACAGGCGCCCCTTAGGTGGGAACATACCAGGATGGAGGTCGATGGCACAATCATACGGACGGTGGGGAGGCAGAGACATGGCCTTGGACTTGTTGAACACCTCCCTAAAGTCCAAGTATTCCGCAGGAACCCCCGTAAGTTCAGGGGTGGAATTGGTGAGCGCGGCACCTCGTGGAACGGCAGCTTGCTTCAGGCAGACTAGATGACAGGACTGGCTCCAACCCCGAAAAGCCCCGTAGTCCAGTCGATGTGCGGATTATGTCGACGCAGCCAGAGGTATCCCAGAATGAGGGGGATGCAAGATGTGGAAGCTGATGGTCTCATGATGGTTGCCGGACAGCAGCATGTGTACCGGAACGGTTTGATGAGTCACTGTGCCCAGAAGATGACCGTCCAGGGTGCTGGCTGGAACAGCCTGGGGAAGAGGTATCCGGTCGATCCCCAACTGTGTACAGAGGTCCTTGTCCATAATAGATGCGTCTGCTCCAGAATCCAGGAAGGTGGAAATAGTATGGGAGCCCCCGTTTAACAGTAGTTGGGCGTGGAAAAGTGGCCGTTGACAGGCGGAGGATCGGGAAACTGCTCGGCTCACCAGTACTTCCTTCTTTCCTGGCGATCCCGGGCTGTTAACGGGCAATTGTGAGCAAACATAACCCGCCTGGCTTGACTGTTCCCAGCGCCTTGTCAGCCACCTGACCTGGATGCGGCGATCCACTCTGGAGGTTGCCTCGATAAGTCCATCCAGGGATGTGGGTAGCTCGAACACGATGAGTTCATCCTTGACGTAATCCGCTAACCCGAGTAGATACGCGTCACACTGGGCGTCCATGTTCCAAGAGCTTAATCGTGCCTGAGTCCGGAAATCAATGGCGTAGTCCGTGACAGATCGGTGGCCCTGCTGGAGCCCCATTAGCCCTCCGGTGACGTCCGGTCCTCTGGACACCAGTCCGAAAACCTTGCGTAGTTCGGCGGAGAAGGACTGGAAGGAAGCACAGGCAGGAGTCCGACGATCCCATTCCGCTGTTCCCCACAGACGAACTCTCCCAGTCAGGTGGTTGATGGTAAACGCCACCCTGGCATCATCCTCTGACGCGAAGGTGCGGGGCTGCAACGCAAACAGGATGGAACAGTTCGTCAGGAATGCGTTGCAACCCTCAGGATCCCCAGCATAACGGTCGGGCTCCCCCACCCGGGGCTCTGAGACCGCCGTAGTTACTGCTGGATCCATTCCCGAGGGAACCGGAGCAAGTGGCGGTGACGCCGTCGGGTTGGTCGGAACTGCAACTGCCGTGAGTTGTCGTACCTGGTCAATCAACGTGATGAGCATCTGGTTCTGATTCACCAGGTTGTGGTGAACCTCGGCGGTGTTGGTGACCACCATGGTCTCGGTTCGTTGCATCGTCTCCTCGATCGCCTCGAGCCGGGTCCGTGCCGTCTGCTGGATCCATGATGTGGCCAGATCGTACTGTAACGGGTGTAGTTAGGACCCAGGAGCAGTACACCAGGACTGGTATGATTTGAGTTCTTTATTTGTAACACACGACAGGCAGAAGATTCTCTGGAAGAATCCGACAGATTTCTCGTGGTCAAGGACAGAAGGGCTGAGTAAGTTACCAGGGCAGGGGCAAGGCGAGGTAGTCCGGGACAGGCAGGGTCGGCAACAGGGAATCAGTCCATGGGTGAGTGCTGGAAAGTTGAGCATGAATGCAAAGAACAATCTGGTAGTGAGTGTGTCTGAGGCAGGGGTTTAAATAGTGAAGAGGCAGAGTGAGCAGGTGATGAGCTGATGAGGTGAGTGTGACTGGCAGGTGCACTGAATGAACTAATTAGGTGAGTGAAAGGTGGATAGAAGTGACAGAGCTGTGACAACTTTACTATATTTACCTGACAGCTATCGTTACCAATTACCTTACACATTCAGATTTTGCATGCAAAACATATGCTCATCTTTTGAAATATAATGCTTTAAGTAGTTGAAATTGTCTCCACCTCGAGCAAAAACCAGACTAAATGTTTCTTACATGTTTATGCAAATCCTCAGACCTCACTGTGAACGGTTTTTGCTTGAACCGTTTTTTTTGTTGTTGCCAAAAACACTCAGATGAAAACAAATGCAAATATGGCTTTTACTGGCAAATTTCTTTCTTATTTGGTTAAGTGAAGTAAAATGTAAGAGTGATTGTTAAAGTGCTGTTAAATGCAGCATAATAGCTGCGCTGTATTATGTTATGGGATGTTTCATCAGTTGGAAAAACATCACATTAGAAATATTGATTTCATCAGTTGCAATGAGGCATGTGCATCCATTTGAGCACACATTACTGTGATTATCATTGGCTTAGAAATCGGACTCAGAATGTATGAAGACAAAAGGAAGAGGCTGGCTGAATGAGGCTCGGCAATGGAAGAGCAGGCTCCCACAATGCAGCAGGTTTAATGTCCGGCTCTTTCCCTCTGTGTTTAGAGAGCACGTCTCCTCCACAACCCTGAGCGGGGAGCGCTCAGCCCAGAGGGAGATCGCCGCATTCATCTCCAAGGTAAATAAACACCCGGTGGAGGAAACAAGAGAGTGTAATATATGGACCAACTTGCCTTGAGCCTTCTTATCATTGCAATAACAGCGTTTCCCATGGTTAGAAATCTGTGGCCCGAGTTGTGTTGCTCTGCTTGAATGAAATGTCTTCCTGGGTGGAGATGCAGAGAAACACACAGCGAGGGGGAAGCACACCAGCCAAATTTGACGTGTCATAAATTACACACATATTCTCCACTCAGCCTGCTCTGATTAGCGGCCTTGGCAAATACATCACGCTTTCCAGCGGAGGCAAACTGGAAGAGCAGTTAGTGCGCTGACACAATCTCACTCCCAGTGTGTTAGGGAAAGCACTCTGTTCGGCTAAACTTCCCTTTGTGACTAACACATGATGACAGGAAATTAGAATGGATGAAAACAAATGCAAATGCACAACTTTAAGCTTGGTAAATATGTCAGTGAGCAGGGGCTGAGGTTCTGTGCGCTCGAGATGCATTCTTTTAATCAAGAAATGCATTGACTTCTCGATGCACAGCGGCAGACTAAACTGGGCCGGGGCCTGTGTTTTTATTTATTTATTTTTTCGGGAAATGATAGCAGACTTTGAAATGCTACACTAGCTCATTGAGAATTCGGCAATCATGCTGACTTCTTCTTGGCTCTGTTTCCCGACCGCAGCGTGATCACAAATCTGAGCCGGAAAACGCAGCTGGATTTGGCAGATGAAAAACTTTGAAATTGAGTTTGACAGTGTTGGAGGAGCAGTGAGTGATACTTAATACCGCAAAGAGGAAGGAGAGGACAAGACGACGAGGAGAGGGATGCTGCAGATCTGGATTGTTTGTGCCTCCAAGCTGGGAGGCATTTCTGACAGATACAAATAAACACACACTCACTATATGCACAGGATAGATGGATTACTGCATCTACTGGGCACAGGTCCCACAGAGTAGAGGGGCCCCTGTTTGAAGTTATTTACATGTGTAAAAAAAGCTCAATCAAAGTTAGGGACCTCATGATCTCATTCTTTTTTTTTTGCATAATGAAGCAGTTTACAAATGTTTGAGTGCAGGAGAGCTCTGCTTTGAAAATACAGCTTTTATCACTTGCTTCCTTTGTCGGTTAGTTAGTTTCCAACCTGGAGGTCGGGACCACTAACGGGGCCACAAGATAAATCTGAGGGGTCTCAAGATGATTGACAGCAGAACAACATATTTCTGCGACACAGGAAATGTTTTTTTTTTTCTTCTTCTAATTTTCTTTTCTTCAAAGTTAATTGAAAAATCATTGAACCTGTATAGACAATGGAACATTGCAGCGATGACTAAAGCGAGGCAACAGCAAATAGGAGGAGAAAATAAAGAGGCATGTGACGTTCCCATGCAGTCAGTGAACTAGCTGTGGGTGTTGTTTTAGCCTGTATGTGTTAACATAGTGGAAAACTAATAGCATTACAAGTATGCCGAATTAGCTACTAGCAGTTCCTGTTTGAAGATGACTAACTATGACTGGATTCATTTTAATAAAACAACCTTTTTAACGATTGTCAGTTCTGGAATTATAAAGTGTTTTTTTTTCTATCATTTCAAAGCAGATTTATGGATATTTATTCAAAATTGAGATCAGATATAGTAATGACTCTAAAAATAAGATTAAGATGTGACAGTGTTGAGACTGCAGGAGTACACATTTTGATGCAAATACTGTGACTAAGAGTTTTAAGCAGGCCCAGTATTGCCTCCATGACCTAATGCTGCTGCTCCAACTGCTGACTGAACCCAACACTACGATGATGAACATTATACCCACTAAACATCAAGTTAGCATTGTCACTGTTAGCATTTAGCTCAAAGCACTGCTGTGACTCACAGAACCACTAGCATGTGTGTGAACTCTTAAGTCATTTACACATCTCGTGTGTTTTTTGGCATGTGAGTCATTTGTTCATCGATGTATTTTTTGTGAACTGTTGTTTTTGTCGCAGTAACTTTTCACACAGACGGCCAATGTTATGCTGCATAAGAGCAATGTGTTTTTAACGGGAGGAGGTTGATTTTTCTGAGCTTTTGTACCTCGAATAAAGGCATCAACCAATCAAGTTGTGTGGAAGCGACATATTGAGAACGTACACTATAGTGTACAACAACACCTCTCAACATTGACAAAGCAGACCAGATCCACACATTCACAAAGCTGCAGGTAGGAATAGATTTGATGTGAAATATTTGCAGCTGTGTAGTTTGCACTTTCATGTATGTCCGTCACACCCCCAGTGTGGGTTCATCTTTTTAAAAGCCCAAGATCCTTTGATCGGTAAGTAACAGGTTCATTTTGAATCCCCCCCCAAAAAAAGCAAAGTGACTTGGAATACAAGAGGCACTTGTCTTTCACTCTGGTGCTCCATTGACTCGATGAACTCTGGTGGCACATTTTGAAGCACTATATCCATTTTATTTTATGTTGGCTTTGCTTATTTAAGTTTATCTTCGCATTTTGTCCAGGTCACAGGTGCTCCAATCGATCGAAACATCGATCAACTTATATGTCTTCTAAATTGTTTGATCAGTGGTCTCCCTAAAGGTCCATCAGAAGAGCCGATCAGATGACGCATCCATTTTGAATTGAAACATCTTCAATACATATTTGTCTGCTTTCAGGCCTGCTTATTAATTAGCTCTGAGAGAAACACTGCTGGACACACGCCGCACCGTGCCGTGTGTGTGTGAAACAGCTGGACACATGCACGATTACACTTGGCCAGTTGCACACGCCGAGCTCGGCGCTGTTGGGCTCAACTTCCTGAACATTGAAGTGTTCAGGATGGACGCACCGCAGCCGTCTCTGTGACGTAGTTTACATATAGACGGTAAATGAACAGACTGACATGTTTAACCGGTCAAAAATGTTCTCGGTGTTTAACGATTAACAGTTAACTGTTGACATCCGACATTCCGTAGCCAGTGCTTGGTAGAACTGGTCACAACCCGATGACATATACTGTACAAACTGTGACAAGGAGTCAGAATAGACTTGGCTTTGAAAGTCAAAAAATGTAGAAACCAGACAATCTTAGTGTAGTTCTAAACCAATATCATCACTTCAGAGTAATGATTAACCTGCAAAATGTCAGCGTACAACTTTTTTTTTTATTTTATTTTTTTATATTTTTTTATTGAAAGACAAGAGACAATATTAGACAATACATAACAACAAGAGGATGACAAGAACAGTGGGATAAAAGCTAGCAAACATCATATAGTCAGTGTGTGTGTATATGTGTGTGTGTGTGTGTGTGTGTGTGTGTGTGAGAATGTCCTTTTGAGATGGAAGGAGAAAAGAAAAAGAAATAATAATAATAATAATAATAATAATAATTAAAAAACAACAAAGTATGTGTGCATATGGATGTTCATGTATGCATGTACGTGGGTTTCAATTGGTTTTCAGGCAAGAAAAACAACAAAACAAAAATCAATAATAGCAATAAATACATAAAAAAAATAGATATATACTATACAAATTTTAATATTAATAGGATGGGTGATGTCACGTTTGCAGAAACATAGTGAGGGATGACCAGGTGGAGTGGTGTTCTGTTGTATTGTATATGATGGACGAGGTTAGATTGTCCATTGAAATATATTCTATCATTAAGTTTCTCCAGTGTGTGATGTGTGTGTTATTCCTTGATTTCCAGTTCATGAGGATAGTTTTGTTGGCGATAGTTAGGGCCACGAGGAGTAATTTGCGATTTGTTTTACTCAGATTTATTGTTGAGATGTCTCCTAGTAAGCATAGTGAAGGGGATAATGGGACGAGGCAGCCCAGGAAGACAGACAGTGACTCAGTTATTTCTTTCCAAAAGTGATTAACTGGTGTGCAGTGCCAGGTGGGGTAAACATAGCTATCTGGGCTGTTTTGAGTGCAATGTGGACAGATATCTGACGTGAATCCCATTTTAAACATTTTTTGCCCAGTGTAATGAATTCTGTGAAGTATTTTATACTGTATTAGTTGTAAATTGGAATTTTTAGTCATGAAGTAGATGTTATTGCAGATTTGGTTCCAGAAATCAGCATCAGGAGTGATAGACAGGTCTGATTCCTATTTTCTTGATGGTATGGATGATGTTTTGTCAGACTGTGATATTACTCTACATATTTTTGAGATTAACTTTTTTGAGGAGGGGATATTAATTAATTCTGAGGTTGAGGGGGGTAGTTCTAGGTTAGTGGCCTTAGTGTTAAGTTTGGATTGAACGGATGATTTGAGTTGCAGATATTCCAAAAATTGGTTGCTCCTGATGCCGTACTTCTGAACCAAGTGGGGGAATGAAACCATGGTGTTATTATTGAAGATATGTTTCAGATGAGTGATGCCTTTAGCAGACCATGTGTAGAGATTAAGAGGTGTCTTGTGACTTAGAAAATCAGGATTGTTCCATATGGGAGTAAAATTTGAAGGTGCAAAAGTGATGTTAGTGATTTTGTGGAATTTCCACCAGGCTGTCAGAGTTTCTGCTGTTGTTTTGAAACAAGGATGGCGTTTGATAGATTGGCTTAAAAATGGTAGGTCAGATATCTGAATGTCCTTACAAACTGTCTGTTCTATATCTAACCATGTGTTGTCTGATTGGTTGGGGTGGATCCATTTAAGAATGTATTGAAGTTTATTTGCTAGAGAGTAGTGAAACAAATGTGGAGCTTCAAGTCCTCCTTGTGTTTTTGGTTTTTGTAGAGTGGCCAGTTTAATTCTTGGTGTTTTATTTTTCCAGTAGAATTGAGTAATGATTGAGTCAATTGATTTGAACCAGGAGTGAGTGGGTTGAGATGGTATCATTGTGAATAGGTCATTTATTTTAGGAAGTATTGTCATTTTAACTGTAGCTATTCTGCCCATGAGTGATAATGGTAGGTTCATCCAGCGGAGGAGGTCGTCATTTATTGTTTTAAGTAATGGAGTGAAGTTGAGTGTGAACAGCTGACAGCCTGGGGGAAATATGTATTCCCAAATACGTGATGGCACCTGTGCAAAAAGGGATAGGTGGTGTATGGGCTGCCCCATCCCAACTGTTACTATCTAATGGAAGGATGGATGATTTACTCCAGTTAATGGAGTAGTCGGAGATATTGGAGAATGATTCCATGACTTTAATAGTTTCCTGTAGTGATGAGTAGGGGTTTTGTAGGAAGAGCAATATATCATCTGCATAGAGACTAATCTTGTGATGGGTGTTGAGTGTTTGAATTCCTTTTATGTAGATATTCTGACGAATGGCTGCAGCTAACGGTTCAATGAAAATGGTGAAAAGTGAGGGAGAGAGTGGGCATCCTTGCCTAGTCCCCCTGTGCAGTGTGAAACTTTGTGAACTTTGTCCATTGGTGATGACAGTGGCTGAAGGTGAAGTGTACAGAATTTTAACCCAGTTAATAAATGATTCCCCAAAGCCAAATCTCTTTAATGTGCTTGTGAGAAATGTCCAGTTTACTCTGTCGAAAGCTTTTTCTGCATCTAGGGAGGCTATGATGTACCAGTTTGTTGTAATGATGAGTAATTGATTAAATTAAACAGTCTGTGTGTGTTAGTGGATGAATGTCTACCTTTGATAAAGCCGGTTTGATCTGGATGAATTATGGATGGAGTGACTTTGTCTAATCTGTGAGTTAGTGCCTTAGTGATGATTTTAATATCTACATTGAGAAGAGAAATGGGACGGTAACTAGAAGGAAGAGTTGGATCTTTGTTTGGTTTGAGGAGTGATATACTGGCTGTGTTCATGTTGGCTGGAAATTGCAAATTTTGTTTTATTTCAGTTATCATTTTGTTAAAGAGTGGAGCTAGAATGAACCAGAAGTGTTTATAGAACTCAGCAGGGAAGCCATCGGGACCTGGTGCTTTGTTATTGGGCATAAGATTGAGTCAGCGTAAAACTTTAATCAGCCTGTTCTTAACCACACACACACAGACGCAGTGAGTTCACATCAAACAACAGCGACACCCATGTATTTAAAAAGAAGAACAAATCAAAATTAATTAAACATCAAGCAGACATCTCGTTCTACCCTTTAGCTCCAAGTGAAGACATTTCTTGTCACTCTGCTGCTAATTTCCATCTGCAGAACCACACTCCTAAAGCACACACACACACACACCCACACAAGTCATTCTGTAATGTCGGCTCCTTTGTATTTCAATCCACTTGAGTGTTACTAATAGAAAGAAAATGAGCAGCAAGACGAAATGTGCTTTGAAGTTTGCCAGCAACAATTGAGATGATTGATAGTTGGGTTTCTAAATAGCAGGATATTGCATCTGGAGCGTAAAATAACAACGTGAAACAAGCACCAGGGAGAAAACGCTATCGCTTTTCTGCTCAGCTATGATGTTGCGAATGCTGCATGGGCGCCGACAAAAGCACACATAAAGAACAATAGGAAATAAACCGGAGAGAATGGGAGAAGCCACAAAGTGCATAGATAACTAAATCAGTAAATAATAGAATACGTTTGTTCCTGGTGAAATGGGTTCTTTGGAGGATAAGACCCACAGCGGTTTGCCATCTGAGAGATGAGGCAAAAGGGGAGAGGGGGGGTGAGAAAGTGAGAGAAGAGAGACTAAGCACAGCTCATCAGCCCGCTGCAGATAGTTGCTTGGAGGTGGGAGATAAAGCCATTTTGGCACAGTAAAATCCTGCATCCATCACAATGCTTATCGGTCACCGGGGAAAGGTGCCTATAATAAATTGCCAACCACAGCGTCAATAGCTCAACGGCAGACAATGGGAGGCATGTGGAGCGGCGCTCTCTGCTTGTTTGAACAGTGTGACTTATTTGGAGGGCAATCAGACGGAATGGAGATATTTATAATATGAGCTCACTTCATATCTAGCCAGAGGGAGATATGAGGGAGCCGTGATGGCTTCCAGATTTTTGAGGCGAGTGCAATGGGGGGGGTTGAAGCAGACTGCAGTTGCTTTAAGACAACTGACAACCTCTTCATCTTGTCTGTGTTATTCCGCTGAGACCAAAAGGTCAGCTACTTTTGAGATTGTCCTGCAGCAATAGATGGGGAAACCTTTTGATTTCAGGTTTCAGGTGAGTCCAGCTCAGCTCAAAGGGTCAGCTCCCTCATATCACTTTGCCATCTGGCCATGGAGATGGGTCACATGAAGCATGAAGCCTTACCTAGTACAAGTTCAGATTTGCCAAACATGCTACAGAAAATATTATATACATGTTTTTAAAAGGGTATGTCAAGGTGTTTTCCAAATAAAGGCCTACATGGAGACTCCAAAAGAACCCTAGGTTCTAGGTTGTCGCAGTTTACAGTCATGTCCATATCAATTCTTAAGTGATGTTTTGTGAGATCACAGTGGCAACAAAAATACTAATCAGTTCATTTGTCCAGGTGGATCTTTGTGCCAAATTTGAAGAAATTCGTTCAAGGCGCTCCTGAGATATCACGGGAACGGGAAGGATGTGAGTTCACAGGGACCTTGACCTTTGACCACCCAATCAAATCTGTTCATTCTTGAGTCCAGGTGGACCTTCGTGACAAATTTGAAGAAATTCCTTCCAGGTGTTCCTGAGATATTGGGTTCACGAGGACAGACCGGACATATACATATGCACATAAAGACAATCTGAAACATAATACCTTTGGCCGCGGCTGTCGCCTGCAGGGGCATAAAAACTGTTTTCGAACACTATTCAGTAAAAATGAGTAATGGACAAAGATAAATTATAAGACTATCAAGATATGTTCAAATGTAACCTTGTAAAACATGTTTGGAGAGAAACTTGAATGAATCCATTTGTTTGAAGATGTTTTCACATCTTGTCAAAACTGCTAATGACAAGATGTATTTATACAATCATTCATTTCCAAATCATTAAAATTGTGTGTTTTTATACAAAGAAACACTGTAGATCACAATTGCAAATAAAAGGATAACATTTACAACTTTTGACGGTTAACCCTGACTTTGGAATGGTTGAAATACATTTTCTGGAGCAGTTCCGCGATAGTGGTAAAAAAAAGTTAGCCTGTAGCCTTGCTGTCTTAGAAAGTAAATAGTAATCGGAAGGTCAGACTTTTAAAAAAATTTGGAAATCGGAGTTGGAAAAAAAAATAGCAATCTCTAATTCACCAGTTCATTCACTTTATGTACCACCTAGGAACAAATGTGTTAGTAAGTTTATGTCACATGAGACCCAATCCTCTGGTCGTATGGTCCCCAGTTTAAAGATTATCCCTGATGACAAGTGTCCACAGCAAGGTCTGAGTAGAACTTTTGAAGGATGATGCCAGTTTTTACTCTTATATTCATAGTTTTGACCTTCAATGATTACAGTAATACTGTCATACCAACCATTTTAAATACTGTGATTGACTGCTTGTTTTTGCCTCACCAGACTTTGTTGCATTGTGTTCACACATCTCAGCATGTAATCTGGTAAGAACAATGTTATCATAAGTGACAAAAAACATGCAAGGGAAATACCATCCAAGTTGTAATAAACGAAAATGATCTTTAAAATGGTTTCAACTTTTTGAGACTGTGAGCACCCTAAGTGATATTCTATTAGAATGGATTGTTTTGAGGGGATGAAAAGTACCCTGCATAGATATATACCTCCAAGAGTAACAAGCAAAAGCTTATTGTTTGAAATTAATTGAACTGTCCCTTTAATTACGGGCATGTTTTTCCAGTATTTTAAATTATTTTTCTTTCAATTTGTTCATACACGGAAGCTTTTCTGTTGTGGAAAAACACAAAGAGGGAAGAAAAGAGCAAAATAAATGCATGAATATGATGCAGCTCTGATCAAATCACGCTCTTTAATACCATATTTATTTGTGATAATATGAAAGCCGGTCATAGTTGATAGAGGACCTTAAGCACCACCACAGAGATGAAAACAGCGTGTTGTGCTCTCCTCTTGGACAGTGGATTTCACTGCACACACACAACCTATCACACTGAAGTGATTTTCTTTTTACTGCCTGTGCTGCCCTGCTCTTTTCATATTGGCAGCGGGAGGAACTCTGCTCAGTTGGGATTGAAACACTGGCCTTGGAGAGCAGCGCTGGCGACGAAGAAAGACGGTAATCCTCTGGCAAACCCCGGCTCATCCCGGCCCATCATTACATCTCTGTGACCCAGAGCGCTGCTTCCGAAACCCCCTCCTCCTCCCTCCTCCTCCTCCCTGCCCCGCTCTCCCACAGAGAAAGATGATGCTTCCTTAAACCTTATTACCATTTCAAAGATTTCCAACAAAATCAGTCCACATTGCACATTAAACCAGTGGCAGGGGGCACGCGGCTCTCCGATTCCTAATGTCTCTGAAAGTGAAGACACTGGGAGGTTAAGCAATATCTTGCCGCTATCCAGCCAAACACGGGGGGTGAGTGTTCCTGACCCGACTTCAAAGTTGCAGTGGGGAGTGAGGCAAGGCTTAACCGACACGCCCTTACTACACAGCCATCCAGCCCAATAGACAGACACATGCACAGGGTCTCTGAGAGGGCGGACCTTAATGATTGGCTTTTTCCATGATTCAATACGTTTTTGAGGCGCTGAATAACTGAGAATTCATTTTATTGGCTATGAATGCTTGAATGTGGGTTCATTTAATTTGTTGGCTCTCACTCAAACTTGATTGAAGCTGTTATCCGATTTAATGCAAGTGATTACATTGTGTCCGGGGCTCCTTTTAAAGAGGTAGAAATAAGATTTGCCCGTACAGAACTAGCTCTTCTGTGACATTTCGAGAACACAAGCCCATTCTTAGTTGTCGCACATCTCTCCGCTGTGAATGATCCGTCTTCAGAGCTGAGATGTGATGTGATAGTATCGCTCAACAATGACTGAAAGTCTCCTCTGAAACTACAAAGACGGCCATGAAGGTGAACTTCTGAAGGCTTCGTCTTCAAAATAAAGTTCACCTGGCTACTTCAAAAGCTCCCATCTTGACACAATGCGGTGATGTGATTTCATATTAAAGACACACTACAAAAAACGTTTTTTTTCAATTCTGAAAGGCTTGTGAGAGGATGAACAATGCTAAATAATGCTGACCTGTCTTTGCTGTGTGCAAGGACATTCATTCCATCTGGGGTGTGATTGAAAAGCCCCGGTGCCCCGAGTTCAAAGCACTATTACATGGCACTGTGTCTGGGTTTTTCATCTCAGATGGGTATCTGAGGGCCACACGGAGACAGAAAGGATATCATAGCCAAGGATGATACGAGGATCACCTCTGAAAATCAATCGGCAGACAGTCCTACATTGGTCTCGACCAATTTATTCCTGCATCACTGTGTGCGAGGCCTTTCATCAGTGCATGCGTTTGCACAAAGTCCCACACATGGAGACATGTCTGGTGCCACCGAGACCGACAGAAAGACTGAGGGAGAGGCATGTGACATCCTGTTTTTTCGAGAGAAAAAAAATAGGTATGCATATTAACAATACAGTCCATGTTAATCATTGCCAATTCTTATGCAGAGATCCTTCCTATATCATTCCTATATTCCAAATATTATATGTAAAAGGTGGAACCTGGTTTTAAATCATGCAATGTGCTTCCAGGGGTCTATATCAGTGGTTTTAAACCTGGGGTTTGGGACCCCGCAGGTCATTTACAAAACAGGAAATAGGGAAAATATTTTTGGACTTTCATGGCTGTTTGTGTCTGGATCGTTGACTCTGTATGTGCATATTAAGATGCATGTGTTCTCTTTGTTTTCAGTTTCTTTTCTGGGTTTGTTTGATGTCTCTATTT
Source organism: Anarrhichthys ocellatus (assembly GCF_004355925.1). Lineage (NCBI taxonomy): Eukaryota > Metazoa > Chordata > Actinopteri > Perciformes > Anarhichadidae > Anarrhichthys > Anarrhichthys ocellatus. The sequence goes on from NW_022280096.1 coordinate 672,761, forward strand.
TACTTGAACTTTGAAGTACATTTACATATATCTGTGCACAAGTGTATTTTCTTTCCCTTTCTTTTAAATACATTTTGTCATGTACAGATGGAAACGCTTATATATCTAACATATTGCAATCCTCCTCAAATCAAGCACCACCTGTTGTTTCAATAAAACAAATATTAACCAAAAAATGAGACAGATGATTTGTCTGACTTTTCTCAAATATAGTTTTACCTCTTCACTCTTGAGACAAAATAGTTGAATTTTCTATATTTGACCCATGCCTACCTTATGCAAGTTCTCTACACTACACATCTCACAGCCTAATGTAGTCAACCAATTGTGTAACTCTTGACAGAGGAATTTAACACATTCTTCCTCTTACAAGTGAACTCAGAAGTATTAAAACACATCCTTGTTCAGTTCAGTACTCTCAGAGCTTTTGCTGCTCCAGCCAAGTAGCTTATGGTGGATTAGAGATTTCTATGTAATTTAAATTACTGAGTGTGTTTACTGACTTTATGACTCTTCTCACCACATGTTGCAGATACTGGTTTTAATGATTGTATCCCAGGAGTGAAACAGGACGCACACACATCATGTCTCACAAGAGCTGTGTCTGAAATCACTCCCCATTTATTGTAGAATATTATATTATATAGTAACCCTCTCGCATTTCATTTCACCTCCTGAGAGTGAGTGTGTCCATGCACTTTACAACATAATGGAACAAACATAATATATATAGCAAGCAGTGAATGAGTGAGCATGATTTAGGACACTTTAAAGTGCTAAAACACAGTTAGCTTATTAGCATTGTTTTTAGTCTTCAAGGGTTAAATTATCCAGATTTCTCTAGAAGACAGTTACGGGTCAGATGAATTCTAGTCTTGGTGGTATGTGAGTTTTTAGAAACATTTATTGAGTCAGCAGAAAACAACCTAGTCGTCAGAAAAAATGTTGGTATTGCACGTTTCCGTAAACCACGGGATCCGCTGAATGTCGTTTCACATCGGCCTTGTATCACGCTCGCAGAAACAAATTATGATATGTTTTCCCAGAGGTTGAGCAGGAATAGAGCACATGGTATTCTTACTATTCAACTGTTACAATATGAACATCATCATTATAACTTTTCAACTCATCAACATTCTTAATTCATATTTTAAGGCAGCCTAGTCAGTAACATTTTAATGTTGAAACAACATCATCTTTTTTTTTCTTCTTTCAGCACAGTAGTAACTTCCAGCAACCAGCAGAGAGGAGGTGTAACAGTGTTCAGTGACTGTATTCTACAGATGGGCAGAAGACAAACTAGAGAAAAGTCCTTTGAGTGAGTGAACATGCTTTACTGGTTACTGAAAATACAAGGTAGACAAAGAATGTGGCACGGAAAGATTTGCGGAGCGGCAGACGTATTCTCAGGAGCTTATTGTTTGGTTCCTGGCTCTGCAGGTCAACAGCAGCTGTTCTTACGCGTCCACCTTTCCCTCCCTTTATGAAGGAATCTGTCTGTAAAGCAAAGACATAAAACTTGCTCCGCTGACAATGTGACCTTTAACATTTCAGAGAAAGATTGTGGAAATACTCCTCACTCTGCAACACATTACACCTAAAGGTTAACGACACTTCTCCATCTATTCGTCCTACAAGCTCTCCTTCCATCCCTTCACTTGGCAAGGATGCAAGCAGAGAAAAGTCAAACTAAACACTTCAATTTGTAGAGAATTAGCAAGATTAATTATCCTCCAGGCAACCCAGGCGAAGAAATAAATAAATCGGAAAAGCTTCCTGGCTGCTGCTTACGAGTGGAGAGGAAAGTAACAGGTTGCTGAACTCTGTTAATTGCTCTGAAAAACAACAGCAACATACAGGTTTGTGTAGGTTAATTAACAAGCTGGGAGCAGAGAAATGTCTGGATTAGCTGCTCACACTTGGTGTTTCTAATATAAACCCATTCCAGGCTCAAGCTTTGCTCAACAAGGTCTCTCCTGTTGATAATGCTTTAGGGGTAAGAGAGAGTAGCCGTTCTTTTCTTTCTTTTTAAGCTGCTATAATAGATTTCGTTTGGCCACTGCTGTAAGCACAACATGTATCAGCAAATGTTATCAGCTTGTAAAGTTGATATGGTGAACAAATGATTAAATACCTGCCTTTCTCCTCATCCAACAGATGCAGAGCAACATTAACATTCTTTTAAATTTGCATTTCTAGCCCCCTGACAAACGTAAGTCCAATAGACACTTCTACAGCAGACGTCATCAAAAATATGCATAGCCATGTTGGCCATCCAGAACAGTTATTAAGCTTTAAACCTACAATTCAAACTGTTACCAGCATCAGAATGTCTGGTAGTCGCATGTTCCGTTGTCAGAATCAGTGTTCCAACAGCGGACACAAGTTCTACAGTATGACGACAGGATCATCATCTTTTCAGAGCAACAGGTGTTTCAGTTGAACAAGTGATCATGTTAACTGGTGACTTTCAGTCTGTGATTACCCGTAGTAACTGTTGACTTCGATCAACACAGATGTGTCAGCATTTAAAATTGATTGAATACTTTTGCAAGGACACCTACATGTTCTGCTGGTGCTTTTAACAGCTGACGTCACTGCGAGCAAACACGACGCATTCGGCTGAGAGTCACCTCGGTCACTCGTTAAACAGAAACACTAGCTACGATGGCTGCAAGCTATTAAACGTGTTGACAACCACTGTCCTTTTTAAAAGTGAGTAAAGTTAAACCTCTGAGTCTATGTCCTGGTGTTTGATGTTCTGATCATGACCACAGATAACGGAGTTAGATCATCTTGTGACTTGTAGTTTGTAATGTTCTCTGGTGTAATGTTACAGGCTAGTTTTCTCCACCAAATACATGTTTATATGTGGACACTTAATATTGGGCCACTTACTGATGCATTCTACCCACTCGCTAATACACACGGCTCTGGAACATCAATTTGAATAGCTTGTATTCTCAATCTTTGGTGGATAATGCCCTTGCAAAGCTTGACAAGCTATTGCACTCCTGTTTTGGTCTCCACCAACTTCTGAGAGAAATCACTGGCTCTTTATCTGCTACATGCTACACTTTATTTACCTAGTTGTTCATTTGGTGCTGGGCAGGTAGCATACAGGGCTGTTTTTCTAAATATAATTGCCTGCAGCCGGATAAACACTGATGAGAACAATGAGGCAAAGAGAAAACAGTAAAGTTATGGGTTGTTTAGTCATACCAATGAGCAGACACACACGGAAACACTGAGGGAAACTGCAGAGTCTGGTGATATTTTGTTTGTCGTGACGAGAGTGCTTCTTTTTATATACATGTAGTTACATAACCCATTGTTAATATGAAAATATGTATTACCGTATACAGTGTACTCCAACAGAATGCAACAACCAGTACTGTCACAAAGTATTGCTGTAGGACATTAGGTCATGTGTTTTTTTACTGTGTTGACTTCACTAATTGAAAAAAGTACTTTGAAGGTTCAAGTGCCAACTTATTTGACTTAAGGGTGTTTGTGGTTATTCACATCACTACTAGATGAAGAGTTCAGTTGGACATGTCAACTAACGCTGGCATTTTAACCGCATCGTCAGTGTTTCATTTCAAATCCAGTGTGCCAATGTTCAGAGCCAAAACAGCAAAACATGTGTCAGTGATGTCAGTAGTAAAACTGAAGCAGAGCATTGACGGTGTATTATTGCAGGCCCAACTCTTCCCCAGCTGTTTAGACAAAGTCAATAGCCGGGTTTTCATGCATATGTGCTAGCCTAGTAATTGGATACTCGCCAGCCTCTGGTCTCATTGAGGTCAAACCGTTTACATGACCCTCTGATACCTCCAACCACTGCTCTCTGTTGCCATCAATAAACCAGAACACCAAATGTTCCTTTGTTCTTGAGGTGTCTACAGGTTTCATGGTCCCCCCTTAGCAAGCAGTTTAAACATGATATTCCCACGAGAGTTGCTCTTTGATCATTTTGATTGCCTGATCGCGTGAAAAATGTGTATTCATTTATATGAAAATAAAAATGGAAATGTATGAATTTAGGTCTAAGTGGACTGTTGTTCTGTTAATGCATCTGGCTGAAGGCAGTATGTTTTTGGGTTGTTTGTACTTATGGCAGGAACAACTAGAGGCACAATTTATCAAATTTGACAGAAGTCCACCTTTACTCAACGATGAACTGATTAGAATTTGGTAGTCAAAAGTCACTGTGACCTCACGAAACATGTTTTTGGCCATAACTCAAGAATTGATATCCTAATTTTGACATTTTTGTCTAGTAGGATGAATTTGATGAAGTAATGACATTTTGGACAGGCAGGGATGTAATAATACTAATGCAAAACCAAGGCCAAAAACTCATCCTTACCATATACAAAATAGGTAAAACTAAGCCAAACAACACAACTTAACAAGAACTAGTTTGTCATTTTAAGTTTTTTAACTGGTTCTGAAACAGTCTCAGTTTAATCCTGATCCTCTATATGACCTACATCAGTAAACAAGACCATCAGTGAGAAGATTATCTTTATCAACATAGTTGTTCTTAATGATCGTCATCGCTGATAACAGGTTTGATTCATCGTGACATCAGAAGACATCATGCAGGTTCACCAGAAACTCCTTCAGCTCAGACTCCAGCCACCAGCAGAGACCATCGAGTCCATCGTGAACAGACCCAGATCCGGCTTAGCTGCAGCCTTTGACATGCAATGGAGAGCTCCGGCGGGAGGAAGAGCTCTCTGCTCCTGGCAGCAGAAGCTATGGTCAGGAGCAGAGCTTCTCCTCTCTGCTCCTCCGGTCCGCACTGGGAGCCAACACCACGCTGCTGGAGACCCAGGCCGTACTACTGGGCCCGCTGGAGGGAAGGGAGGCACGGGAGAACCGGGACTGAGCGGACTGTTTGACCCTGCTGCAGTAAAATGAGAGGTTTTCTAAAGGGTCTCTGGTGCTCGTCAACACTACCACTTTAGGCCACAGGGAGCGGCAAATCAAAGTTACTTAGTGGCTTTAAACTTCTTTAACCTGACCGCGGACCATTTGGGGTTCCATCAAGAAAGTTTAGCGTACAGAGTATATGTTACACACATGTTATATACCCAGTTAAAGAAAGAAGTCTGGGCTACAAGATCCTGCAAGCCATTTTTACATGCTCCAAACACAATTCTACACAACTAATATAAGCAACTAAAAGAATTACCACAATATCACGTATTTTTTGCCATGAGTCCGCCGGCTACGCACTCCGGACAAAGCTACCAAGCCAAAGCTAAAAGCTAACACGGACAACTGAGGTATCAGAAAGCAAGAGAATTTGACACAGATTCCAGAGATATCTTCCATATTTCTCTCCGTGAAACCATTAAAGAGATATCAGGCAACAAGCACCAGAACCACAAACCGCTTTATCGATAATTATCAGAACGCACCTCACCTCATCGTCGTTTTCGTGTAGAGAACGGATAAATTCCGGGCTATTCCTCCTCAAAATCTGTTCAACAGATGTCCTTGTTTTTCATAATTCTGTTTCCGTGTAGACAGGGGTGGAATTAGACCCGGGGAAGCTGGGGGAAGGGATTCGACTTTCGACGTAAAGGATTTTACGCTTCATGAGAGACGGCGCGTTTTTGATTCTGGCCGGCTAAGAGTGCAGTCAATCTTTCCCACGTTGCCCCAGCTCCATTCTATAGGCTCTGACGCGTCGAAGGAGGGTTCATTCACTGAAACCGTCCGATGGGCTGCTGCCTTAGGTCTACATAGACACAGAGAAACTGCAGTCAGAAAGCTCCATGGATCACAGACACAGACAGGGCTCAGACAGGATTCTAGCTCTCAAAATGAAGCCAAACTGCTGTATTTGGATAGATTGAACACTATTAGTGACAAAACAAGTGAAATATATAGTTATATAAAATTACAATGGAACAGCTGGTTCCAAAATTACCATTTGGTTGACTGCGCCTGACCTCTCTGTACTAAAACCTCCCTAATTTTGTTCTGCTTCACTTTATCAAAGTCAAACTTTGCACAGAGACTGTTCACATATTGTGCTATGATTTGGGAGAGGTTTTAGACTTGCAGCTGCATCATTCAATATAAATAATAACAATAAAAGTGCTTTTTTTTCAGGCGAACCTGAAACTTTTGAGCTGTGTACCATCTTCATTTACTCTTAACCAGTAACATATACACTGATATTTACACATCTGAACAAATCGCACAAGTGTTGAATTTGTTATAACATAAAAATTATTAAAATAGAACTTGTAGTTGCAGAAATACACTCTTTTTAGTATGGGTATGCAATTTCCGAGCAGATGCCTAAAAATAGGGCTAGGGTTAAGAAGGTTTGAAGGATATACACTTTTTCGCTATGAGTTAGAGTTAGATAGGATGCATGCTACAGCCAGTCAGCTTAGCTTAGCATAAAGACTGAAAACAGGTGGAAACAGTTAGCCTGGCTCTGTGTAAAGGTAACAAAATCTGCCCGCCAGCACCTCTAAACCACAAATACGTTAACTATATCTTATCTGTTTATAGCCTAAAAACAACACATGGTTTTAAAGGGAGTTTTGTGCATGACTATTTTTTGCCCAGGCGCAGTGATTTTCTGGAGTCCTGGTCACTACATGTGGCCAAGAAACAGTCCCGCACACAACCCCCTGCTAATTAATTAGCTTCAGAGGTGCTGGTAGTCAGATTGTGTTACCTTCACACAGAAACAGGCAACTAAACATGATAGCATGTTTATTTCAATGCAGTTCAAAAATAAATTGAACAGACACTAATTCAATCTGACACCATTCTTTGTGGAGAATGGGCAATCCAATTAGATTTCCTGATTGTTTATTTAGATAACACTAAATAACGAAATGGAGAGAAAGCCGTGGCATTATTGGATCCTTTAGCGCTCACATGTGTTTCTAGAAGCAGAGAAATCTATCTGGGTGGAGATAATGATTGTTTATGTGAAATTTATATCATATAATATACAAAGCAATAACAGGAAAGACTGACTTCAGCTGACTGTGCCATTACATATGCTTTTGGCTGTGGTCTCTCATCACTCACTGTGAGAAAGTAATGGCGGTCAGCTCTAAAGGCTAACTCAGCATGATATGACCGCCTTATTAAACAGACCCTGGAACAGCCTGTTGGAGCATATTGCCTTTCAGTGAAAATTCCCTTTGACCTTAAGATGATCTGGGATAGGCTGATAGGTGTGCATCTGTCAGTGGATGGTATAGTATGTCCAAAATCTTACCGCTTCTGCATATGTTGGAAAATGTTTCTTTCCTTTTATGGACTGAAGCATTTAGTTGAAATGATACTGTACAACTGACACAAGTAGTAAAACTGTGTTTTTATGGTTCTTTCTTCTCTTTCTCAGACGTACGCAGTGTTCTGCCAACCACACACACACACACTCACTCACTGAAACCACACACAATTATTATCACAGCTTTCCAGAGGCAGCAAAGCAGCTGCTGTTTCACTTGATCTTTTATAATGGGAACAGCAGCAAAGAGTCGGCAATGACATCTCGGCTCGCAACACTGCTCGACACTTCCCATAGCATGACCCCAGAGTCGCTGAGAAAATTCTAACTCTGGCTGTTGGTGGAAAAAAGATTTTAAAGATTGAATTATACACCACAAATAACAGGAGCAGTGGGGGATTCCATTGAGCTCTGATTGACATTTACTGAATGAGACACTTTCTCCAGCTGTAGCTTCTTTTATGACAGAGGATCCAGAACGCCGGAACACAATCACGGGTCATTTACCATCAGGCAGCTTCATCACAAGGGATAGGACCCAGTGGGCAAATGACGGACTACATGTACTATGTGTTGATTGTATACGACAATGTTAGTTTCATCAACAAAAAACTATGGTGAAAAGTAAAGTGGACTTCAGGAGGAAAACCAGACTAAAACTAAATAAAAGTTCTTGAAAACAAGAATCATTACCAAATGCGTTGTGTGACGGTTCATGGTTTACTGTGTGGGTTTAGGAGTGGAACAGAGACTCGGGTGCAGACTTAGACACAGGACACAAGGGGAGGTGTGATGCAAGTCTCTTTACTGGGCATCAAGCAGACAAAATTAGAAACCAAAAACAACTCCAATAGGGAGTGAGAAAAATCCAAACTGAAAATAAAAGGCAAAGTCACAAAAGGGCTTGGTCACCAAAAGCACAGACACAAACCGTGGGGCGCAGAGGGTCAACACGAGGGAATAACCAGGGGAAGGGAAAAGGAACAAATGATAATCCAGCAACTGGAGCAGGGCAAGCAGGTGACTATAAGTATGTGAGGGGTGATGAGCGGATTGCCGGCAGGTGAGTGGAGATGAGTGGGGTTTGCGGAGGGATATGCCAGGGGCAGGTGATTTGGCACAGGTGGAGAGAATGAGCATGATCAGGAGAGACACACACAAACACAAACACACAGCAAAACCCAACCGTTACATGTCTATAAATTAATCACAAATGAAATGCTTCTAATCGGTAAAATCTCACAAAAATATCTGGTGACCCGTTGGAAGCAGCGCCTCTGCAAGTAATGTAATCTACTGTAACAGGAACAGATTTACAGCCTGAACGCATCGCTTGGAACAGGCCGGTTGTTCTTTAACCGCTCAGGGTTAGCGTTCACAGATCCACAAGGACTAATACTTCGGTCCATGCCAAAACTCTGAAAATGTGACGGCACTCATTTTTCTACTGCACCACAAGGTAATGATCCATTCAAGCTGTACTCAGAAAAAGAAACGAGTATTGGGTGTTTTTGTTGACGTTATCATGATGTGTTCAAATGTAATCTTGTGAAAATGCAGTTTTTGGTGAGAAACCTGAATAGATCCAGTTGTTTGAAGGAGACATAAACATAAATAGATATTTGAAAGATTATATACAGAATGTTGACATACAGATTGAAAATGTAGAAAACTTCACATACAAAAAATGGACTTTTTTAGTCTTTAGTTTCCATTCACTGAAACTAAATACTCAAATGACTAAAATGTGACTAAAAGTAATACAGCTTACTGTACAGACATGTGGTGCTGAAACAGAAACACTGTACTGATGGATTAAAGCAATCCTGCTATCGCTTTCAGCCCATTCATCAGGGTTCCTGGGTTACTTTTTATAGTTTTACCTTAATTCTACCAACCCTAACCCTAATCCATAGTGTTTTTAAAACTGAATTGTTAGTTAATGTGGCTGAATCATTTATCCAACCTTTGCTTCCTCCTCTACATGAAGATACCGCCAATTAACTATATATATTCACTCAACCCCTTTGCCTATTAAATGCATTTGTTTATCTGTTGGTAAGCAGCATATTACATCTACTTTAGGTCTTTGTTTGTTATGTATTATAGCCTTATGGATTTTTGTTGTTTTCAGCCTTTAGCTTCTTATTCTTAAAATCTTCCACTCATTTTTATTCATTGATCCTTGAGTTACTATGTTCTTATTCTGATTCAGGTGTTTTATCTCTAGAGAAATAAATCTGCCCCATCTAGAAAATAACACACAGTGTATCATCATAATGTTGTTTCATGTAGGACGTACTTCTGTAGGACAATGGCTACGTTAGCATCTAACTGCTTCTCTCTACAAACAAATAAGCTATGTGGAAAACAAACGTTTATCATACTTACACATTTTGTTCAGCAAGATAATCTTCCCTAATGAACACCACTTTTATGGTTTTTGTAGTATAAATACTATCGCAAGAAGTAAAAAGCTAAACGTTAGGCTAATAAGGAACACGCACACAAGTACACAACAGCCTTGACAGTTATCCACCTGTTGTATAACCTGAACTATTGCAAAACGTTTTATTGAGTTTCATTGTAGTAAAATGCTGTGAGTGAATTTGAGTTCCCTCTGATTAACAGTTATAGTGTATAAGTCTAGCGCTTTTATTGTGAAAGGTAAGAACAGAAGGAGTGGATCTGGTCTACGCTGGGTTTGTCAATGTTGAAAGGAGTAATAAAGTTGGCTAGTTTGTACTACAGAGTCTCCGTGTTATTGTACAATTTTAGTGTACGCACCACGTGATTGGTTGATGCCTTTATGCGCAGTGTGATAGCTCAGGAAAATTGGCCTCGCTCCGAAACAAAAATGGCATCGCCTTTTTTGGGTGCAAATATTTTGTCTGTCTTAAAGTAAAAATTGTTTAAAAAAAATATTGTAGTAAATATTTATTGCAAAAAAAACGTGTGTAAAGGCCTTAAGGCTAAACTTTTAATAAATCCATCTGCTGATTGTGAAATATCAAGGAAGCAATATTAAAATTGATCTCTGTAGTTGCATATATATTGATGCAAGAACACGTGGTAACCATGGTAGCGCTTATCTACATCTATCTAACAACCCTCCCCCTGTAGTAATTCCCTCCAGTTTCTACCTGTCCGTCATTATTCATAAAATGTGGTGGAGCTGCACTCTTATAATAATAATCTGATGATCACCGTCAGTTATGTCTTCATGAACTCTTGCTGACACCAGACAACAACAGTAATGGGCTGTATATCTTGCTGCCAGTCACCAGAACTTGATTTCCCCACGGGGCTCATGTGGCAATGATGATGCAGGATGACGTCGCCAAAACTGTCCAATCAGTGAGTTATCTCTCGGTCCATCTGACCTCCTCTTCACTGCTCCTGGTCCGTCCCTCCCTGGTGGCCTAACAGGTAACTGACATAGTTCTATGTCCCTCTGCAGCTCTCTCGTCCTTTTCAGAATTGTCAGCAAATGTTTAAAAAAAGCAGCATATTGTGTTATTTGCTTCATACTCAACCGTGGTACTCATGTAGCACTAGTCTGTGCCTCTCCAACTCCTCGATCCACCCCAGCGTTTTGCTCTGCCTGAGACTGCTTGACTCTTTACTCTATTGTTGTTGGGTGCTCTGGAAAACTCTTCAGCAGTTCATTCACTCAACAGTGTTTAGAGAGTCATTTATGAACGTTTTTTTTTTGTTTTCATGCTGCATTCATCTCGACCAACAATCTTTTTTTTGTAACAAAACAGCCTCGTCCCATGGTCACAATCACCAGGCTGCTGAAGCACTTTTCATGCAAAATAAATAAATATATATAACACAAATAGCTTCACACAAAGCGTCACACACAATCTGTCAATTGTTATTTCAATTAGGAGAGAATTTGTTAGAATTTAACAATAATTTATTACACATGCATAAGAATTGAATAGTGCAAAATGATCGGCGATTGTGCTCCATCCTGAAGTAGTGGAGTGAAGAGGAGTAGTGATGCTGAGGACAGATGAGGCCTAATCCCCCTGGAGTCTAGACACTAGTGATGATGAAGGGAGTTGCTGCAGTCAGCTGATGAATGAGGAGCATGACTGTGATGCTGCTGGAGGTGACTGGGGTGGAGAAGGGTCATCATCCGATTGTGCTGAAATGACAACTGACAGCAGCAGAGAGGAGAACATTTTGACAGCAACGATGTGATTGGCTTCAGGAAACTGTGCAGAATCTGATTGGTTAATTTAAAGTGAATGCCCAAAATCAGCTGATAGAGTTACCACAGGGAGAGAGAGAGATTATGAATGAAAAGGAGAGTAAAGATAAGTAAAAGTAAAAGAACTTCCGCTGAGGCTTCATATCAAGATGACTTCACCTCTTTGACCCGGAGATAGTGAGGAAGGAAATTCAAATGTCTCTGAGTCTGAAATAAGGTGATGTGAAGTAAATTCATCTCTCTGGCAGTTTTCAAAGGCCCTGCGTTATTTTTCTTCTCTTCTCCACATAACAGGCGGGTAATATCGTTCTCCCCTCTGTGAACATATCAAACATGGAACAGTGCGATTCCCAACAATGCAGCGTTGTGTGCAGTTCAGTTATTTGATCAGAGCCTCGACTGAAAAAATGCTGTTTGCTGGAATGAGAAGGCTTTGTACTGCCGGCTACAGGAAACACGAAGAAAGAGAATGAAAGTGAAAAGGGCACTTGGCAGGGATGCTGTGTCCATTCTGCTGCATTCCTATTCAGCTAGCCTGGCCGAACTCTGCCTGTGCATTAATAGTCTGTGCATTAAAGCGCTGCATATCTGGCTTTGATACCCCTTGGCTGATTCTTTTTTGGTCAGGTTATCATGGTAATGCCCTTTGACAGAGCTGTAACACAAGGCTGCCAGATCAAAAGGCATTTTGTTTTCTTTTCATCTCTCATACTTTCTGCCAAGACTTCATTAAGCGAGGGAGGGAGGGAGACACACAGAAACACAGGGCAGCTGACAGGCAGGCAGTGGAGCAGCCTGCAGCCGTGGACTCGCCCCGTAAATATCTGGGACGCTGCACATCAACATGTTCATTTCTCCCCATCGTGCAGCAGGACTTCTTTCATTAGCTCATACGTAAATATTTTGGATGGCGTCTTGAAGATGATTAATTCACTCGCATCAACTGGCCGCCTCTGACGGTATGAGTGTTCCCCTCCTCTGAAGTTCACATTTCTGTCTCATCTTTCATCTCCCGACGCTGTGCTGGGATGGAGATGGAGTGTAGGTGCTAGTGTGTGAGTGTGTGCACATGTTTGTGTGTGTGTGTGTGTGTGTGTGTGTGTGTGTGTGTGTGTGTGTGTGTGTGTATTTGGTGCTCCTGCTTGCTCAGTTGGCAAAGGCACATATTAATGTAAGTAACAGCAACACTCTTGCACTCAGTACCTGGTAGATAGAGGTGTTGGCCACATATATTATGATATGGAACATTTTCAGGAAATGTAATCAAGATTTGAATAGATAAAATATCCACATGGGTATGTTTATATGTGGCTAATTCAGAGAATGAAATGATACAAAATTAAGGTATTTTGACTTATTGATTATCACATAACAATATAAATATGAGATTGCACATATCTGCAACACAGCGCCTTGACGAATGATGTTGCACTGAGGTCCGGCAAAAGCCATTTGCACCATTGGAGTGTGATGGACCGGCAGCCTAAAATCTCCCACAACAAGCAGGAAACACCAAAGCCATTCCCACCAACCGTCCGCCCGTCACAGGTCTGTCATAGGTGTGACGTGACTCACAGGCCTGAACCCTGTGACTCTTAACATGTCATTCAGTCTATTACGATAATTATCAACATTGTCAGCAATGCAATCAATACATCCATAAAGAAGGGATAGCTTTGATCAAATACCTTGATATTGATATTGCAACAATATGCTAGGGTTGATATTGTTGCTTTCTCAAAATATTCAATATTTTTGACAATTAGTCATCAGTAATGTGGACATCATCACTAAATCAGTAAAGACGAATAATAGAGCAGCTAGAACAGTCTGGTGAGTTCAGAAAATTACATCACTTTACTGTTATGCAGATTTTAATACCAGGAAAAGACAACACTTATGCCATATTATGATATCCAAATCGAAGATGATCTCTCATATCACAATATAGATATAATATCAATATATTGCCCAGCCCTACCAAAGTCGACTAAACATTAATAGCAAAAATGCAGGATACTGTTCATCAGAATCTCAGTGCGAGGTTAAAATGAGGGGGGGGGGGG
>NW_022280096.1:696330-704369 GCF_004355925.1 Anarrhichthys ocellatus
TATATATATATATATACGTGTATATATATATATACGTGTGTACATATATATATATACGTGTGTATATATATATATATATTTATTTTTTTCCCCTGCAATTTCACCATAAACTGTTGTGTTTATTTTGCGCTAAAGTTCTTTATACATTTTTCAAGAATGAATGAATTAATTCGACTACATATTTATTAAACAAGCATACAAAATGCTTTATCGTGATATCGTTATCGAGATATGAAATTAAATACATCAGGATAGAACATTTTGGCTGTTTGGCCGAGTCGAGATTAATTTGTCTTCTGTTGATAGCGTATGTTTGAAGTTGATGTTCTTACTTATGAACCATCAGTAGGAGTGACTCAGAGCTCCGGTGTCTCTACATGACGAGATGGATATGATATCTCACTGCCCTCAGAACACAAAAACAGAACTTCTCTCTCTTTATTCGTCTATTTTTTCCATAGCAAAAAAAATGTTCAACTGTTGCTCCACAGTTACAATCTATGTTTAACTACATTAAACTACACCCAGTCCGACTGACCTGTACAGTCCTGCTCTTTAGTCGCACCCTCCATCCTTTACGATCAGAGGACTTAACAATAATAAAATAGCTTTGTAAGTGGCTTCTGTTTCAGAAGACTCAAACCCCTCACCACCCACTGACCTTCCTGAAAGACCCCATAAGGTTAATCCCCAGGCAAATAATTGAATCTTGACCTGGCTATTATTATCTCCCGCTAACCGTTCCACTCTGCAGGAAGCTGACCTCGTGAAAGCCTCAGGGCCTCCCTTTGGTTCCCCCCACACTAAAGGACACACACACATGTGAATGAACACTTTTGTCCTTGTACTGCTACGTCGATACAGACAGAAACAAACACACACAAATGCCTGCAGGCAGATCGAACACAGGATTAAATACAAACCTAAATAACATGGTTACAAGGTGACACACACTCTCACACACAGATGGTAGTGTATGAGTACTGTACAATGTGCAGCAACACCAACAAGTCCACACAGTTTGTCTGGATGGGAGGAGCGCACCGTTTTCTGCCAGTGGGTGGTAGAAGCTGTGTCTAAAGCGATCTCACAGACCCATGACTACAGGCAGAATGGAATCACACCTGGCACAGCCTGCCTCCTGATCTCACACACACACAGATGTTTTTTAGTACAATTAGAAAGTACACTAGAGTAGTCAAAGTCCTCTTTGACCACACCTGTAGAACTTGCTTCTTGCAAGAAACACACATTAGACACCATATGCACATGTCTTCTGGTGGTCATGGTCTTCATGGTCTTCTGGCGTTTGCAATTAATTTGAATTCTCCTCACTCCTGAGGGAGAGAGGATGTGCATGACTGAGAGTCTCTCTGGAACCGTAAAGTAGAAAAAGAAATGAATGTGAGAAAACTGCAGCTCAGGCCTCACGCACCATCTTGCCTACTCTACTAAGAACTCATTAACACACAAAGACACGCATAAATACTGTGTACATAACACTTGTAAACTTGAGTGAACACATTACTCTAATCCAGATTAGCATTTCACATGATGGCTGGTGGAGACAGTATGTAATCTTACGGTATGCCATTTCCAATCGACAACAACGGCTAACACAGTAGCTCCATGCGACGACACTGTACAACATGAATGCATCATGGTAAGCAAGAAAAAAACCGAGACACCAGCTCTTTATGATAACTGTAAAGCTACATATCACCATCTATGGCAAATATTTAGACGCGTTCTAGGCTCGGTAGATGGTAGGTCCGAACCTTGCCCAGAAAAAACCCAACACCTGTATTGGATAAACAGCACCAGAATTCTTAGATTGTTTTTCCCACATTTTGTGTTTTTTTTTGCCAGAAAGTAGTACGGATTAATTGTATTGTTGGTAAACTACATGCCAACGCTGTGTGGCATACCCCGGTGGCTGTGACCATGAACAACTTCTGTGCTGACATAAGATCCAATAAATGGATGTCAAAGGAGATCATCTACTATGATAAATGATAATAGAGTTCAGAGGCAGAACTGTAAAGCGCTATAGACCACCTAGGGAAAGGCTGCTAGCACTTTCTGTGTCAGTATTTCAGAATAATTAGACAGTTGGAAATGGAAAAGAAAAACTATCCAAGCTCTTCCCGGTAGTCCATCCAACCTGAGCAGCCCGCCAATAAAGGTAACCCAAGAATCCAACGAGTTTACTGACAGGACTACAGAGCTGCTTGGCTGCGATGGGAGATGTTGCTGGAAGAACCACAGTTAGCGTATCACTTTATGAATCTAGGCTGTACAGTAGAGTAGCCAGAAGGACACAACTTCCTGGTGCAGAGGTACATGACCTGGACTTTGCCTGGACTTGGCAAAAAGGCACTTGAAAGACGCTTGAGGAAAGCAAGAGGCAGAAGGGTCTTTTGTGTTATAATGGAAACTGTACTCTCACAGCCATAAAACAAAGCTCTCTGTCAGTCGGAAACTGGGCACAGCTCATTACCCGTCTAATAGCACCCCTACTGCGAAGCAGGGTGGTGGCAGCGTCATGCTGTGGAGGGGAGCAGGAGGGACCAGCAGACTTGTGAGGATGGGGGGAACAATCAATGGAACCAAATTAACTAATTTTCTCAGAAAACTTGCTTCAGGTTGCCAAAAACCATAGATGGGCCACTTATGTTCTGACAGCCAAATCGGTGCTGGAATTGCTTCAGAACGGGGCTGCCAAAGTCTTGTTGCAACCCAGCAATGGACAGATTTGAAATCCATTGAAAAGTCTGCGTAATGACTCAACGGTGTGACTGAGCTCCAGCTTCCTACTGAGAGAATTGAGAATTACAGGCGCTCTGTTCGTTGGTTGATCAGTCCACCACTTGCAAATATTGGATGGATTGGTGTGAACATTCATGGACCAAGGAGATGAAAACTGACTGCCTGTGGTGATCACTTAACTTTCCCAATAGAGACACCATGAGGTTGTCAGTTTTGTTTTTTTGGTGAAACGTCTCCACAACTATTGTTGTTGCCATGAAATTCGGTGCAGGTATCCATGGTGCCCAGAAGGTGCCCAGAGGATGATACATATTAGCTTCGGTGATCCTTTGAGTCTTCCTGACTTAAGTGTTCCACTGACTTTTCCTCTATGGCCACCGGTGGGTTTACATCCGTGGGCCAAAGAGAAATGTCTCGACATGTCTTTGGTTTTTAGAGAAATATCTCCACAAGACTTGGATAGATACATTCACATGCTATGTGGTTTTGCAAGTCTTTGTGAACTTTGGTGATTTACTGATGTCTTTATCTAACGCCATCACCAGGCCAACATTTTAATTTGTCAAATTGGCTTTATTAAAAATCATGATTTAGTCCTTTCTGAATGAAGATGCCAAGACCACAAAATGCAGAAAAAGTCAAGGAGGTTGAATACCGAAACCAAAGGTTTGGTATTTGGAACCTGTTATTTAGTCAGGTATTTTCATCTTGACATTTACCCTTAGACAGGAGATGAGTGTCTTATGTCTGAGCAAAGATCAAATGGTAAAAGAGTAAAGTAGAACTGGATGTCAGCTTTCTCTTGGAGACTCAGTGCACGCACAGTCACAATTTTAGTAAGCCCTCTATTTCCATTAGAGTGAAGGGAAGACAATGCACTGACAGCTATTTGTTCCACTTAATGGTGGCCATATTTGTTTTATTGAATAGACTGGTGCAGGAATGAGTCCTAAAATATGGAAATGAGTCAGCATTTTTGTACTTCGGTTCCCTCATGAAGTCAATGGTTTTTTTTTATGTGTTTTAGGTTAGATGTCTGAAATAAGGTCTGTGGTTAAGAGATTTTAATGTTTTATGTTACGATATAAGATAAGTCTGTAATATTTCGTTTCCTTCGTGATATTTCATCGCCCTGATTCCTCCTCCTTCGCCTCATTGTGTTTACTCACACTAATGCGACCATGGTGAAGTTCATTGATCCTTGATAACGTTAGCTTCTTACTTCTAGTGTATGAGTGCTCATTTGTGAAGATTATTTTACTACAATAATCCAAAATCGAATGGAAAAATCCCATTGGGATAACCAATGTGATGCTAACTTCCAAACTATTAGTTCTAGTAATCCCTGCAGCACTCTATATGATTCATGTGGTAAACCCATAACCCAGTATACCCATAAACTGTTAAGATAGAAACACAAGCAAAATGGAGAAAAATGGAAACTATATACTGTAGTGTACTGTGTACATCATTAGCTATTGTTGTCATTAATCATCCATTACCCTCATCTATTCTCCTTAAGCATCATCAGGAGACAAGCAGAGGAAATACAAATTAGAATATCCTGTATGGAGTAAAACCGAATGCGCTGCATCGTCTTTTGTATTGTCTCTTCATATTTTATGCAACAAAGGCTTACTAACCTCTGTAAATATTTTAAGACCATTATTTGTTACAACCTTCGAGTTGGGCTTCAAGTCTGAACAGACGATATTTGAATACATTTGCAGCACATTCACAGAGGATTAGAAATATCCTTCAAAGTTAAAGCTCAAAGCTGCTATAGAAAAGCATAATGGATGTTTGTGCATGATGGAGAGTCCCCACTTTAGAGCCGAGGCTGGGAAATCATAAACAACTGTACAAGACACGCTAAACAAATACACCAACAAATCAATGCATTGATAAATGGCCGTGTAGCTCAGAGCAGAAAATGTATTCATAATTCTCTTAGCATTTAAGCATTATTTGTTAGTGATCGACTAATAACTACTGCAGTTAATGCTTTCATTGTTTATGAACAACCTGGTTTTACATTAGGAACGTATATTAATAAAACAAATCCACTATTCAGATTCAGAGAATTCACTCTGAACTGATTTTTTGTCATCCCGTTACATTATTCAAGCAAATTATTCTAAGAAGAATTCTTCTTAGAGTAATAATAACACAATCAAAATGTAAATATAATCATACACACACTGCTAGAATCAGTGGAACTCACTCTTCACAGTGGTATCAAGATCGCCGATGTCCATTGAGCACAAAAGCCCAACAGCTGTTAAACATCAGCATCATTCTGAGCATGTTATTATGCTGACAGTAGCATTTGGCTCAAAGTGCTCGGGATTCACCAATACTAAAACCGGATATCGGGCCGCAACTGACTCAAATACCTAGAGTGGGTATCGGGGACAATGGGACCGATCTATTCACTTAAATTCCATGTTAAAAAGGTTCACACTTGAATTGTGATTACTGTTTATTTTAAAGACCAGGTTGTTGGTGTACAATTTATTTATTGATTCATTATTTTAGGAATGAAAACCAATTCAATGAATGTGTTTATTTATTACATTTTATTTTACAAAGATAGGAAAGCAATGTTTAAGTCAAGTCTGACACAGGGAGTCATAGAGCTTATTCATTTAACACTGGTATTGGATCGGTACTCTGTATCGGCCAACACCCAAAGCACAGGTATCAGAATCAGGACTGAAAAACTACAATTATAGGGCATAAACCTATCGACTAAAGTCATTATTCATCACTTTATCTCTTCAGTGTATTGAAGCGGTGCTCACAGTCAGTAATCGTTGCCTGCCCACAGTGTCAGATGTATACAGTGAAAATTGAAGTCACATGGAATCGCATCAGTGACATCCACACGGTACTTTCACATCAGAACAATCTAGTTAACATACACACATCATTGTGTTTGCGCACATCATCACTGTCTATCCATTTCAGCCTTTCAAATATGATTCTCTACAATGACCTGTATGTAATAATAGCCTATCCAGGACAGATGATTGGTCCTACAGTTGCATTAATGGCCAGCAATTGAATTATGTGGATAAGGACGGTATTATATTTCTTTTGTGAGGAATGAGTCACTTAATTGTCTTTGGCTGCCGGTCACTTAATTCAGTCTGCAGAAAGACAAAATAATTTCATTGTCTAAAAAACAATGACACGGCACCTGAACTGAGATCATTGCAGGAATGATTCCAGGATGTTATTTTTACTACTCAGATAGCATGGAAATGTCTATTATTTATTGCTCTGTCAAGAGACAAAAAGGGAGAATAGAAAGAAGTGAAGTAATACTGTCCCTAAAGAATGATACCCAGCACTGCTGGGACTCCCTACAGAAGTCAGCAGTCACATTATCTCCCATAATTCATAAACCTCTCCTGCTTTGAAGTGCTGCCACCTGTTTTTTTTCGTCTTTTTTTTTCCCTTTCCCGGTGTTCTTCCCTCCCCGCCGTCTTCATCCTCCTCCTTCCTCCGGGGGACTGTAGCTTTAATGTCCTGTCTCATCTCTCAGGGTTTGGATGCACTCTTACATTTGGTATTCACCGTGAAACTGATCGCCCACGTGCGTCGACCTTGCGGCGGATCTACCCGGCCTGGTAGGGCGGTCTGGCCTCGCCTGGAATGCCAAATGCTGCCGGCGACGTGTGACCCTGGGAGGTGTTGTTTTAGAGGAAAGCAAAATAACATATGCATGTCTTTTGTGTGTGTGTGTGTGCGCCTCCCAAGATGCCTCCGCCATTGAACTGTTTGCCACGGTTCATCGCTTTGGCATGACTTAAATATAAAATATTGGTCGTTGCTGGGATTTCGATCGGCTTATTTGCATTGCAGCCGCAGTCGGTAACGGCAGATCTGAAAACAACTGCTCTCCTAAATGTCACTGCAGTTGTAGCATCAGAATTGAAGGGATGAAGTAACCTGTTCCTAAACTCAATATAAATAATCGGATATTAAATTCTACAGTGTGAACAATATGCACACACAGTTATAATTTATAATATAACCATGTGAGTGATGTAATGGGTCAATAACACTCCAAGGACTCTCCGAGACCAGTGAGAAGCATGGATATGGTACCAGAGGAACATAACATCATGGTAGCGTTGTCGTAGTGAGCTTGATAGCATGTTGATGGTGTTATTCAGCTGGAAGCTGTGCCCAAGAAAAACCTCACACTACCCAGAATGCTCGGGCCACACTGTCTGCGTGTGAGTCGCCGAACCTCTTGCTCTTTTTATTTTGGGCTCTGGTACGGCCCAACTGCCTGTCAGCTACGCCTCCTTTCAAAGATTCAAGGTCTCACCTATTTACTCTGCACACTAACTTTATGTAAGGGCTGGCAGCAGCAGCAATGCTGTCTGTGTGGACACCACGCATGTAGAGGCGCAGCAGTTCAGTGTTGCAGCCATGACGCGCTGCTCACGCAGGCGGTGAGGCCCGGACATAACGCATGTCAATAGCATCTTTCAGCAGACCTCCCCTGTCTCCGAAACGCTTGCTTCTTTGAACGTCACCCCTCCAGTTATTAAACAGGCTTTCTGCTAACACAATACGTCATACTATTCTTTTCACAGGCTGAGAACAACTCCTCCTGACAAGTAAAAATTGTTGCTGTGCCCCGTTAATATTAGCATATTAGCATTGTCACTGTGAGCATGTTGTCATACTGACGTTAGCATTGAGCTCCGAGCACTGCTGTGCCTTAGCAGAGCCTCGCTCCACGACTCTTAGTCTGGTTGCCTCTGCTGCATCTGCCAGACAACTATTTGCATTCCAAAATGGAACCAACAGTGAGACACCTCCTCGAACTGCAGCTCCATTACCAGCTATTTGGAGCCCGACCACCAAACACCTCATCATCGTCGCTGCCTTAACTGTGATTAATGTGCTTTGCCCTGCTGGGGTTAAAACAACCGCAGCGTGCGCCATTTATTGGCTTTCCCTATGTGTTTGTTGACAAGCTGTCCTTGACACACTTAACATATCATCCGGCATGAAAAGGAGGTTGCATGGCAGCTACTTTGGGGTCAAGGGGTTAGCTTATTACATCGCCATCTTTTAACAATGGAGCTTCTCGTGACGGACAAATAGGCACGGGCATGGGAAGCTTCATCATGTGCTGTGGCTTCATGGGACACCGCATCATCGGCAGACGGGACACGTGACGCTCCAGCTGCCAATCATAGAGAGAGAGAGAGAGAGAGAGAGAGAGAGAGAGAGAGAGAGAGAGA
>NW_022280096.1:704379-718364 GCF_004355925.1 Anarrhichthys ocellatus
GAGAGAGAGAGAGAGAGAGAGAGAGAGAGAGAGAGAGAGAGAGAGAGGAATGCAGGATGGTAATCAGAAACACATGCTTGTGAGTGAGAAGGCCCTGTCTGCAGAGGGAGGATACCAAGAGATAAACATAGCTCTACACACACACACCCAAAGGGCTTTGTGAAAACATACTAAACAGGGAGATGTGGGACATGTCATTTATTTTGCCTTGGTCCTCCTCAGCAGGATTTCGGTTGAAACTGAACACAGTTTGCCCACGATTTAGCAATAAGGGAGCAGTCAAAAATGATAAAGTACACTTACATGTTCATTTGACATTAAGAATAGTAGCCGTTTCTGCCTCGCTGTAGCCGCAGCTTCAGCCATCCTCGCCCTCAGCAAACCGCGGGGCCTGTGCTATATATATCTATATATATATAGATATATATATACATACACACACATACAAGCAGGAGAAACACTGCAAAAAGGCCATCAGTCACTTCCCCTGAGATGGAGCCTTTGGCGTGTGTAACAGGGTTAAGACGGTGTTTACATGCTGGCTTTATGTGCTGACAACAAAAGCAAATTGCCTGAATAATGCTCAAGCAATAACATTTTAATTATTATATCACAATGGTAGATTATATGAGTAAAAGCTACTCAATAACTATGCAAAAAACAAACAAAAAAACTCATAAACCATACTCGGTAAGTTATATTTCTTTTTTTAATTTCATCTTTGTTCGTTTATCACCTACTATAAATTGTTATTTATAGTGTTATGCAGCCAAAATTGGACACAGCTAATTTTATTTCCCGGGCTACTAATCTTAACGATAAAGCGGGCCGGGAATTTATGGTGGTTTCCACTGGCTAACCAGACCAGTCCAATAGCGGTATCAATCAGGGAGGAAAGTGCTGCAAGGCCAGTGCTTTGTGGAATTAAGACTCTGCTCCTGGCTGCACAGCTCCCCAGTGTAGAGCTGCAATTACATCCCAGCCATTCTGTTGAGCTAAGCCTCCGCCATGACTCTCTCTGCACCACTTGCAGAAAACATTAGCATTTTTAAAAACTATTTCAGTACCGGAGGAAGGATGTCACACTGTTTGACTTATTATTTTTTATTTTTCTATGAATTCCATTTTCTCTGAATACTCCTGCTACATGCACAGGTTCCTGATGAGTAAATGTGCTTGCATGGCTGGTATTTAATTGTTTTGCTTAGGTTGGCTCAGTGTATTAAAAGCTATTTTTAGACACGGAATACATAACATCGCTGGCTTCATCTTTAAGTTATGGCTGTCAGTCATTCAAACAAAAGTGAAATACATGTCCATTATCCAGGTATGATGACACATTTACTAAAAGAGGCTCATGCTCTAATGATCTGGTTCAGGTTTGCAGGAGAGAGCGCTGGCATAGAAGATGACAGCAGCGAGTTGAAGCGTGTAACGATACGGAGGAAGAAGAGTGTCCCGATTCCTCTGAAGCTACATCACAGTCAGATTTGAAAATGTATTTTGCCCTTGAAGCCTTTTCTCTCTTCTAGTAGAACTTCTATAAAATTGTATTGTCAATTACATCATTTATTGGGTAGAGAACTATTTATTTAATAGGGACAGATACTACATAATATATAGACAAACTTAAAATGCGTATCCAATGCATGTAGTGTTTGTACCAAATGCTAGAAATCAACAGTCTTAGAAAGTGGTGCTCAGAGAACAACCTACTGCTCGACATCAGTAAAATCAAGGAGCTGATTGTAGATTTTAGAAAACAGGAGGCGAAGACACAACCTCAATGGAGCTGAGGTAGAGCAAGTTCACAGCTTTAAGGTCCTGGTAATCCGCGTCACAAACAACCTGACGTTCTCACACATCTCCATGCTGGTGAAGAAAGCTCATGAACTTTATTTCTAAAGGAAACTTATCTTCTTGTTAACTTTTACAGCAGAGCAATAGAAAGCATCATGGCTGGAAACATTACAAACTAACATGGGATGTGTACGGCACAGGACAGGAGAGCTCTACAGCACGGGATTAAAACCAGAACATCGCTGGTACCATCTACTGAGCATCCGTGATATTGGTGAGAAGAGGAGCCTACAAAGAGCTTAAGGATATTAAGAGACAAAACCCAATCAGAAACAACCTGTTCACCCTGCTGCCTTCTAAAAAGAGATACAGAGGATCAGCTGTCGGACCACCAGACCAGAACTACTTCTTTCCTCAGGCTGTGAGATACTTAAATTCATCCTCACCCTCCACATTTGATATAGTTTTGCATTTTTGTATGTTTTTTTTCTTCTTATGTAGCAAAATGGGACGACAACAGAGTTGCAGGTCTTTGTTCATTTCACAGAGAAAGCTGTCGAGGAAAAGGTTATTTTTTCAGAATGGAACTTTACAATTGCCACTTGAAGCTGCTTTGGTGGATCTGTTAAAGTTCTGTAATCTCTTGATGGCAGAAAGACTGAGGAGCGAGTGCATCTAAACATTTAAGCACCAGCTTTACATATTAAAATCAATTAAGTTTGCAAATCTTAAAATCTTGTATTGACTTAAAATGCAGAAATGATGATATCTTATTTGCTTTTTGACCAAGATGTTCAAGGCTCGATTGTAAAGACACTCTATGGATTGATATGGATAAATGACAGGCTGGTTGGCCTGGAAACAGGCAACCAAACCATAGGACAGATGTGAGAACCAGCAACAAACAGTCCGATGTCAAACAGTTAAAACAGATAAGATAAGCCTTAATCGTTTTACAAACCTTTTTAAAATGTAATAAGGATCTAACATTACCCCTTAGTACTTTATCTCTGATACTCGTTCAATGAGCTCACCTTTAATTCTAACATTCCAAGGATTCTGTTGTGG
Source organism: Anarrhichthys ocellatus (assembly GCF_004355925.1). NCBI lineage: Eukaryota > Metazoa > Chordata > Actinopteri > Perciformes > Anarhichadidae > Anarrhichthys > Anarrhichthys ocellatus. The sequence continues at coordinate 707,248 of NW_022280096.1, forward strand.
GTGTCGCTCTAATGGAAAGCAGATAGACTCTGGCTTCCTAGTGTTCACCGTCAAACAGGACGCATTCAAGCCAAGTTGAAGTTGTTACCTTAACAGCATCACCGGTTTTGCCAGAAACATGACAGAATTCTGCTGACTGTTCTATAAAACAGCTGTCTTTTTATTGTTGTTTTGTGTTTGCGGTCATTTTACATTTCTCTGTGGTCTTGCATCTCATTGTATTGATTTTGCACATCTTTGTTTTTTTTGTTTGCGTCGCTCTGTTATTATGACTCGGTCCAAGCTTCATGGTAAGCTTGTCGTTGTGACTTTATTTACAGTATCCAACAGTAAAAATTGCAATCACATTTACATAAAGAGGTGCATGTTCATTTATTTGTCTTACGCAGCAATCAAAAGTTAGATAGCTTTTGTAATTTATTGAAAATAGTTGTGCATGCTCAGCATATTGTACAACATGCTTTCTTATTCAAAAGAGCATTACTGTAATATGTTGTCACTCATGAAGGAATAGAAAAAGAGACAAACATATACTGCACGAGCTCTTTTATTAAGATATTTCATTGTTTAGTTTGGACGCTCTCTGTAAATAGGATATGACCAGCGTTGGACTAAAATAACCTCCAAGCTGGATTCAGCCCTCAGGCAGGAGTGCCAGTGCTGTTTTGTCAACTCAAAAAATATGTTGTCCTGACTCTTACCCTGAAATTACCTCCGCAGTGACCAGTAGGCCGGTGAAGGCGCTGCTGTAGGCTCGCAAAGTGAGCTGGCTGTTGTTCTGCTTCAGAGTGAGCAGCCTGGCCACAGAAGTGTAGCCAGACAAATAACCAGATCCAGATTTGGTACTTAATGAGGTGTGATGTAGTGCTGCGTCGAGACTGCGGACATGAATTGGGTCTGAGGGTGAAATGAAATAAACAGACCATGCTCAAGTGCTGTAATAACATGATCTTCTGTTATATTAGAGCAGTCCAAAGTGAACTGGCTTCTACAGAAGTGTTCATGGTGAATTGTCTGGTTATTATTCAGCATGCTTTATCCCAAAGATCTCATATTAATGATTAATTAAAGCATCTTTCTCCACAGGGGTTTTCATTGTGGAAGTAGGGGTGGATGGTATGTACAAGCTGGATTCATCCCTAAGGCAGACTCTGTATTGCAAGAAAACACATATTTGTAGTGCAGCAGAGGGGATGTTGACCTATTGTAAATTGCTTACATCTCTTACTGCACCAGCTCCTTCGAGAGCTTTTCAACTACTGAACAGAGAGAAAGTTATAAGTACATTACAGAAACTCTGTCTTTGGTCTCTACTAATCAGCTTAGTGGAAAATGCACACTGCCTGCTCTTGGTAATAGTGTGGAAAATATTAAGCTTATAGTTGACATGCACAGTTGCAAATCGTGAAATGATTGATCAGAAATTTACATAATTGATCATTTAAGTAAATCCCGACCAGCCAAAGCTTAGCGACCATAACAACGGCATGGCAGGCTCAAGCTTTAGATTCCTCCGAATACTTTTACTTAAGGAACGGATTAACCAGTGTGTTTATCTACTGGAACTTAAGCTGCAGTCGTTAGCATGCAGGGCTAAATGACTTACAGTATTACCAGTGGTGGAAGAAGTACTCAGCTCTTTTACTTTGGTAAGGGCAAATACCAGAGGGGACTGTGTTGTACAGTACAGACGTAGCACTCAGTCAGAGCCATCGACTACTGGAACAGTGTTCCTATTGAGTTAAGAGAGAGCACTAATTACCCAACCTTTAAAGAAAAACTAAAGAGACGGCTTAGAGCAAACCAAACCTGCAATCACCAGTAATCACACATGTCATCTCTGGCACTGCCATTATACACGCTTATTGTTTTTACAAATCTGCTACTTTTGTAATGTTTTTATGTATTTCATTGTATTGTATCGTATTGTGTTGTATTGTGCTGTACAGTGTTGCACTATAGTGTTTGGTGTTGAATTGTACTGATAATATTAGGCCACTAAATTGTAATAATCTACCCAGGAACTACAGATGAAATTTTGCTCTCTAGCTAACTCATTTACATTTACATTGAGGTGGAAACTGAAATGTTGATTAATGTGCACTGTCCCTGGTAAATAAATACATTTAAGTAGCAATACCACAGTGTAAAAATACATATATCAGAATAAGATATAATAAATCACATTATGATTAGTGATTATTATGCATCACTAAGTAAAGAAAGTTACAAGAATTTGAACTTTTTTCTTTTACTGACTGATGTAGATTCTGGTTGCCTATAAAGTTGATAACGATTGTAAGTATAGATATTTGTGTCATTTTGATTCTAAAATAGTTTGAGAAATGTGTTGTATTTTACATTTTGTTTTATTAAAATTGGGAATTCTGCCATGGATAAAAAAAAAACATGGCCACAATGCACCATTAAAAAAAATCCTGGGGGGGGTGGGTGGGGGGTTCATCTTTGTCACCTGTTTCACCGCTGATGAGTTTGAATGCCAATTCATTTTTACACAATCAGGTAATGAGAATGCTGACTTTTTGCTCAGGACATGTAGCTTTAGCTTCAGTCTTTAAGCACAATATCATTCAAGTATAGTCCCCAGGTGTATATTCAGGACTATTTTACAGGTTTCCCGTTTTAAACGTGTCAGCTGGAAAGGGTCAAAAGTCAGCTGAAGACAGCGTTTTTGCCATTTTTGCTTATGGAGCTAACGTTAGCTAAATGAGCCGGCTAGCTACAGCTCATGCAATATGCTAGTAATAGTTGTCTATTTAGATGAATAAATTGACATTTGCAGGCTAGAAATAAGAAGCCTGCTCTGGTCTGTCTGAAAACAAGACTCCATTTTTTTTCCAATTTCTAAGAGTTTCGAGTAGTAAGTTGGCAACATACGGTTAAAATTGTAAACAGCTAACTTAGCGAAACCGTCAATTAGCTTGATGGGGAAGCAAAGCGCTAAGTGCTTTTGATATCACCGTGCTGTTCAGATAAAGGCAAATGTGTGGGCTTTTTCAAGATCGAGAAAACAATTTGAGCATCAAGGCTGTTGGCCGACTATTTCCCCTATGAAATGTCCCGCTCTTTGTCTGTACAGCTCAAATCATAATGACGTCGAGGAGAGAGATAAGGAGAAGAGAAGGGAGTAGGTCCGGAGTCCGAGTGACTTTGACTCTGTGAGACAGACCAAAGAGGAGAGTCATCCTTGAGGTTGACGTCGATGCGGAGAACTAATCTGCCTGCGGCTGTGATCCAGACTCAAGGTGAGCCCTGTGACATTTTGAGCTGATTAGGAATTTCACCAGCCTTAGCCTTTTGTGTCGTGTCAACCGCTCTGACATTGCATTACGCCGTTTCATTATCATGCAGTCACATCTAATAAGGGCAGCATCCTCCGAACCGGCAAAGAGCGTAAAAAAGGCCTCTTTAGTGCACAGTGGCCTGAGAGGAGGGGTAAGAAGACAAATCAGGCCTGTAACTGCTTGATAAGTGCGACTGGGCTTTTGGCCCAGAACAAATTACATTACTGTCACATTATGTCGCTGGTATGCATGAATTAAGAACTGACTGGGTAACTTTCAGCCCCCCCCTGGCTAACTTCCTCCAAAAACCTTCCTCTAATCTCTTATTATCTATTTGCCATCAGGGAGGAGAGACAGACCCTTTCACAGACTCTCTCTTGCCCTTTCCGTCCTATTTGCATGGGGGACAATCTGACACTTTCACTGCTCAGCTGCTGGAATGTGAGAATTGCACTGGGAGAGGAGTGTGGTCAGCCGATGGTCTTTCTGTGCTGATTCAGACATTGCGAGACGATGAGAGGGTTCTACACTCGGAGTGACTCTCTCAGCCAACACTGCAGCACTGAGAGCAGATATGCATTTTTATTCAGGTCAAATGTCAGCTCTAAGAATAGAGAACGTGTTGCTCAAAAATAAAAGGTCACCGTGCCCCCTGGACGCACACCAAGAAAAAGGCCAAAGACATCTGGGAGTCTGAGAGCTCCTGTCTTGTCAGACTTTCCCTAGCCTTGAAGTGGAGAGATGTGTCAGGCTTAGACTGACATCTCGTCCAAAGAGATTAATGGTAAGATATGTCCATATCGTCACCCTGGAAAGGGAGCGTCTGGGTGGATAAGAGCAGAGCGGCCCTCAGGGACTGAGCTGTCTCTCCCCGTCTCATCGTGTGTGCCCTCCTGTATGCAGTTCTTGGCCGCTGATGAAGTGGACGCTTTTAGGTTGCCAAACAATGCCTTTGTATACTTCAGAGTTCACAAAAGTCGCATCCTGCAGGAGAATGTGTGTGCAAGATATGAAATCAGCTGAGCTGAGCGATGGGACTCTGGTTGACCGCGTGGTGAAAGAGGAAGGACAGAACAATGTCGTGGGAGCAAAAAATTAATTTGACTCATCTATATCTGTCTAATTGTTTGTTTCCTGAGTGATGAAGCCAAGGTATGACACAATGGGACAGGAAAGAGGGCGGAGATGGGTTCAGTTTAGAACACACTCTTCTCTTTTCTATTTAAAAAAGGGGAACACGACCTGCTGGCTCTCATTGTACGATGAATACGAATAACGACATATGCAGGCTACGATATATTAGGGGTGTAACAATCATAGACTGTATATAAGAAGTGGACGTAGTCATGGTGACATCACCCATTGGTTTGTGGACTGCCATTTTTAAAACGTCGAGTTTGGCGATTCCACCGTTGCTATCTTGGATTACGACCATCGCCATGTTGGTTTTTTTGCAACTGATAAACGGAAGTTACCATATTTGGAATTCAGAGGAGTGACACCGTATACGGCTCTGGTATAGCGGCAGCGACCCGTCAATCACAGTAGCCCCACCCTGAAGTATACCCTTTACTTAGTAAATGATGGTTCATTTAGAGTCAAATAGACCATAGAACCATAAATGGACCATAATGTACTAAATGAACATCATGCTGTATTGAAGAAGACGTGAAACTAGAGATTGAGACCATAAACTCATGTTTACAATGTTTACTGAGGTAATAAATCAAGAGAGAAGTAGAGTCATTTTCTCATAGACTTCTATACAACCAGAGGAGTCGCTCCCTGATGGCCAGTAGAGAGAATGTTGGTTTAAGACACTTCAGCATTGGCTTCACTCGGCAGAACCAGAGGTTACGATGCATTGATCTGGATCAATATATATTGATTCAGTGATCGATGATCCAACATCATCAATGCAAAGTGAAATATTGATACTTATCTTCTTCTTAAAGATACACCTTTGAAATTCCAATGTCTCGTCTTTTCATTCACACCTCCTTTCTAGAGAGCCCACCATTCCAATACGTAAATCATGTTTTCGTAGCTTTTTGGGAGTTTATAATGATTGTGTTAAATGGAAATATACCATGTCACATCGAACACATGTGCCTGAATCGAATGGAAACAAAATCATATCATAGCAGTAGCCTAAAGAATGAATATCATTTTATACGATGAATCTTGTGCTTTACATCCCTACCTTATAGCACCCAAATACACTGCACTAGTTTGCACTGTATCCGTTCCATATCCACGTCATGTCATCTCCCTCCTCGCTGCCTCTCTGTGTCTCTCGCTCCTCTGCCGTAAGGACAGAGAGCCTTCTATTCTTAGCTGACTCCCCCGCAGGTGAATTATGGATGAGATGGAAAAGCTCATACTGATATTTGGCTGATCAAATATCAGGCTAAAATGCCACTTAAAGTGTGATACGGCTCGCCGGGACCGAGAGCTGTCTCCCCAACCTCTCGCGGAGACGAACAGCAGGGAGGGAGAGCGGCATCGCAGAGGCGGCTGAACGGACGAGATGCGATGCAGACAGGGAGGTTGACGGACAAAGCAGTCGTGGTCATCAGGGGGCAAGCAGTGGGGCGGAACACTGTCTGGGCGTAGATAATAAGCACTGCGTCGCTGAGTTACTGCAGCACGTTCAGTAGCAATCCTCGCTCCAAGGCATGAACGGCCTGCCACTGTGGCATGTGACTCAGCCAGGTATTCATGTTGGAGTTTATGGATTTTTTCCTGATTTCCAAACGTGTGCCTGGGAGCACCGGCACATGGCCTCATAGGTAGAGAGCGTGCATGTCGTTAGAGGTACATGTTCATGTATGCAACGCCCTGTGGCATGTGTGAATTATCATGCAGCCACATGTATGTCACTTTGACAAGGTTACACACTCAGCGTATATCTCTAGGGGCGACATGATGCATTTTTATAGGCGTCGCTCAAGTTGCCCGATTCCACGTCACGACCTTGAAACATGACAGGATAAAAAAAAGGTGGACCTCGACCGGTTTTGCGCACGTTTTCTGTGTTGACATCAATCAATTTCTATATGCGGTTGACGTTAGAAGGTCTATGCTTCCACATATATCTGCTATTTACAGTGGCCCTGACAGCTTAACGCACTGCAAACTAACACACGCATACCAACCAGCAGAACACAAGCCAGCGGGGGAAAAGGACCTCATGAATGTATTTACAAAGCTACAATTACAGCCTCGCTGTTGTATGCCTCCGCCAGCCAGGCCTGATGCAGTTTACATCCATCATCTTTTTATTCTATTCGATATTTGTGTGAAATTAAGCACATGGATTCTTGAATTATGGCCGAAAATCAAGGAGTTGCTGATATAGCTTTCTCGAGAATGGGATGGATGCAAGGTCACAGTGACCTTGACCTTTGACCTCCACAGTCTTTGCTAAATTTGAATGAATTCCCTCAAGGTCTTCCTGAGATATTGCAAACACCAGAATGGACTGGACGGACGGACAACCTAAGAAGTACAACACAGGAAAATGTGAAGAAAACGTGCTGTAAATAGAAAACAAATAGAAATGATAACAACGCACTGAAGCTGACTGCCAGTCAAAGGTGGAGAAGGAACCAATGATTCAAATGTGTCAGTTTTAACATTCTGATTGCATGATTCCGTTTTCTATACCTCTGTTTGTATGGTCTAACACAAATCCACACAAGTCATGGAGTAAGTAGCTTCATGAGCCACAACCCATTGCCTCAGCTCACAGGCCCTGGGATGTTTTTAGTGTTCTATGGGAAATTCATTTTGTTACTCAGTTTCAATTTTTCTGTACTACTTGCAGCATTTGGGCTTGTGTTTCTATGGTGGCTCGGGGTGGGCGAAATGACTGAAAATGATTATCGTAGTGACGGTATTATACCAGGGTACTACAAAATGAAAAGGGATACTCCACTCAAAACATGATTCTACTATAATAATTTTCACTCAAATGACAATGTAAAGGGAAATAAAACGAAAAAAAAAAAAAAAAAAAAGGTAAAAAGCGGATGTGTTTAGCAGGGCTTCAATCAGAGGATCGGCGGTTTGATCCCCGGCTCCGCTAGTTGCATGTCGATTTGCCCAAAATTGCTCCCGCAGCTGTGCCTACGGTGTGTGAGTGAGTTAGGCTGATAGGCAGGTGAAAGCACTTTGAGTGGTCGGAAAGACTAGAAAAGCGCAATACAAGTACAGTCCATTCACCATTGGCTCCAAATAACAACCAAAATGAGGTATTGACATACTTGTATTTTGGGAGGAGTAGCCTGCTCCGTAATGTAAATGTAACGGGATTCATTCATTCAAGTGTACTGTAGTTGTGTTGCTGAACTTCCATACTTAACTAACGCCACTTACGTAATAAACTGCATGTTTCCTGTGAACACAGAACTTTATTTTGAGAACGTCATCGTTTGAAGCTTAAGGCCAATGCCCAAGCGTCAGTCTTTGGTGAGTTGGGAGTGAGAACTTGTTATCAGTTGTAGTGATACATTTCCTTTATTTAATTGAGTTTTCTTCAGTTGCAGTATAGAGCTCTCAGGGCCACCGTAGCTGCTGTTTTAAATTCTCCATTAATGCAACTGCAGATGCGAAACATTCCTTCTTACTGTTGAGCTGATTTCCACAACACTACCTGAATGTTAAGCTTGTGCCCGAACAAATGTGTCCAAATATAACCGGCAGTGACATCCTGTGTCAGCAGCCTCGGAACGAGTGAAATAGAAATGGAATAAAGTAAAGCACTTGAAGTCCCCAAAGACAGAACACATGAAGGAGATTATTGAGAGTGTGAGCTGAGAGTTGTTGTACTCCAAAACAAGCCATTTATAGTGTTCTTATGTCATGGATACTTTTTAGTGCCTTGGGCAGCTCCTTATAAATACGACTGCATATGTGTGAATTTAATTACCTCTCGAGGGATTGCCTTTCCGGTGATTGGCATTTTCAAAGCCTCCTTGATGCCAAAAACAACACGACCGGTGCAGGCATGGCCCCTACCGCTCACAGGGAACGGTCTCGCTGAGCGGAGCGCATTGAACAGGTGCTAAAGGAAACCAGCTCAACCATGAATACTAAATGACCCAAAGTGTACATCGGGACATCTTAAATATGTGCTTGGCCCCGGTCCAGCTGAAAGGAAATATGACTCCTGCATTATGTATAGAATACGAAAAAGGCTGTAATGTTATTGACATTGGATTGAAGGTGTCTTTAGCGTCGGCAGAATTTGTTTTGACTCCGGGTGTCTGTAAAAGCCTTTTTCCTCTGGAAAGAATTGGATTTGCGGATGCTCCGCGGGGGCCGCTGGATCACTGTCAGACGTGACACGGTGTAAGCTGCTGTTTGTTTTCGCAGCTTCTTCTTTTCATCGTTGATGAGGACACTATGACATGACAGATACCAGAGAGAACATTTGTCTATCGTGCCCTTCAGAGATGTCCCATGGAAATAAGTGTTTGTAAGACACACAGAGAGAAACAGAACTCCTCTCTGCTGCGCTTTCATGTTTCCACCATGATATTGTGTTTTGCTTCTCCTCCTGAGATAAATCACACATTTATACGCTGCGCTCGCCCAGGTAGTACCAGAGTGCATTGGGACCACTTATTCATTCAGCTTAGAAGTTACTACCACAGGACATGATGAAATTTAACCTCTAAAAACTAATAATATAAACACACAGGCAGCAGTAGAAGTCGAGGGATTTAAATGAATTTGTGAGAAAAAAAATAGTCCAACCATCGAGCTATGTAAATGTATCCACAGCCAAAATCACTTTGGCCCATCCGGGTTATTTACGAGCTCTCATTAGCAAATGACTTCCACACAGGCCAGCACACTGTAGTGTTGCACGTCATACTGTAAAACAGAAAATCCACCGAATTAATGTCCTGGAAAATATAGTCGTAATAAAAAGTGTTGCAAGCTCTTGTGCGCCGCCAAAAAATGTACCCCCCCCCCCCCCCCCCAATTTGCTCAAATCAGCACAATTAACCTGCAGGAGAGAACACGGTGTTTCAATTCATTACCGCCCACAGCTCCACAATGGGCATCTGTTCAATGGGGCTGCGTTTAGGAACAGCACGCTGATTCTTGCTGTTGATGTGGCGCGACTTGAAACCAACACACGAGTGCTGGCTTGCAAACAATGGCAATAAAAGAAAGAAAAAAGAGCAGAAGCGTGGTGAGATCTTTATTCCAGCTTAGAAATGGTGCTTTAAGTTTGTTTGCGAGTCGTCCCCAAAGCTGCAAACTTTCTGCTGTGCCAGGCGCTGTATCAGCCTTATCATAGGTAATACCATCTGGCGTGCCACGACCTGTGATTGAATGACTGCTGAGTGCATATTGCCGCGTGGCAGGTGAAGGCATTAAAGCTGTCCCGGGAGAGTCAGCGGTACCAGCCAGGCTGAACACTCTCCCTGTCCCTCCGCTGACATCCTCAGGACGCTGCAGTCACTTCTGAAGATGCCTCCATGTCCTCACATATACGCAGACACAACAGAGTGGGAAAACATGCTGTCATACATGATATAGAAACAGCTCGGTGTCTCTCAGAGAGACAGTAACAGGGCTCATATGGGGGGGACGGTGAGTTATCGCGTTGTGTCATCTGCATGCTGGCATCATGAAGCGACAGGGCCTGTGGAGACAACATGCAGGCGATGAAGAATAGGCTCTTGAATCGACTCGCACAGAAAATAAAATGACACACAACGTGGCCTCCGTGGATATGAGGTCACACGTGACGTCCTGAACACTTTCTGCCTTCACCTTCTGGGAGTCATCACCACACGTCAGTTAAACGCAGAAGAGCAGTAACAGCTCAATGTAAAAACAATGCGTTACCCGTGAAAGACCTGCTTTACAAACTAACAGGTGCCTGTGTACAAAAATAAGTTATGTCTTATTGTATTGTTCATACTGCTGCATTAATATGTATGAAGCATTTTACTGTTGTAGCTGGTTGAGTTGGAGCCAATTTTCACAACTACTGTTTCGGTTGTTTAAAAAAAATCTATAACAATAAATTGCATTTTAGTGGAGCAGAAGAATAAAAAGCATAAAATTGCAATTGTCTCAAAACTGTACTAAAGTGAATATAGTGAATCACTCCTGTGTCCACTTTCTGTCATCTAAAAGATGAGGCTGGCATTATTCCACGTTTATTATCGTCAACACATTCCACAGACACAAACCATCAAAGTGTCTGTCTGACTCTCACTTTACGACTTCTCTTCCGTGTTTGTATCAGGCCCATTGGTTCCTACAAATATAGACTCATTGTTGTTTTTTGATCGTTAGATTGAATTTGATGATGATAGGAAATAGACAGAATATCACCAGACTGCAAATATTCAACATGCCTGCACCACAGAGTTCAGTATTCTATTTTTGAAGACTCATATTACATTTTAAAAGCAGTCGCATCGCTGATTCCAGTAATTCAGTGTCTGTGGTCAGGTTACGATCCGTCTTACCTCAACAGCCTGTCTGAAACCAAAGGAGAGCCACTGCACCCAGAACATCACTGGTACCATTTACTGAGCATCAGTGATATCGGTGAGAAGAGGAGCCTGCTAAGAGCTGAAGGATATCAGGAGACAAAACCCACCCAGACACAACCTGTTCACCCGCTGCTGTCTGGAAAGAGATACACAAGTATCAGCTGCTGAACCAACAGAGTTCAGAACAGCTTCTTTCCTCAGGCTGTGAGAATCTATAACTCATCCTCCACCCTCCACCCTCACACATATATATATATATATATATATATATATATATATATAT
>NW_022280096.1:723364-942485 GCF_004355925.1 Anarrhichthys ocellatus
AGTATATATATATGATTTGTTTTTGGGGGGGTTTCCGATGTAGTAAAATGGGACTATAATCGTAATTTCCTTGCGCAACCCTGTTTACAATGACACTGAATTAACCCTGTAACATGATGAACTCAACGCAAAACAATGTACAGTGACGTACAACAGTTCAGGAATGCAGGAAACGAGCAACAACTGTAATCGGGCTGGAATTGTGTTTGCACTCGATCATCATTCAAACAATCACTCATAAAAAGACGGAATGCAGGCTAAACAAAATCCTGAACACCACATTTACACATTTCGATTCAAGGTCCGGCTTGTGTACAAGGATAATTGCTGGATTAGGTCTATTGTATTTCCAGATCTCTGCAGGTTAGCAACAGGCTTCATTTGCATCCCGTTGTCCCTAGAGAGATGAAGCGGGGGCTTTCCTGTTGCCTGTTGATGTCATATCCCTGCAGAGGATAAACCGAGAGTGTTTCCTGTTGATATTAGGATGTCAGCTCCCATCTGCTTGTGCAATCACACTGAAAGACATACAACAAAAAAGAAGAATAATTGACGTCCTCCGTCGGGACACATCCTGACCAGGGAACTGCTCAACTCTCACTGGCCGCACCTTCATCCTCCCATTGATGTCAGTCCCCCCACACACAATGATACACACACACACTGTCAGCTGCCTGTCCACCTCTACAGCTATCATATTCCCACAGCTCCCAGTGAGCTGTCCAATATTTCCAGCAGCCGTGCAGTATAACTCAAAATAAATCATGCAGAAATATGGAGTCATAGATGAAGTAGACGGTGGGCAAGTTCCAGTGTGAGTAAATTCTCCTGATTACAGCTTGAAATAGTCATGAATCCTAAGCATTTGCATTTCAGTGCATGCACACTGCTATAAAACAATATACAGTATTCATGCTTTGGGATTTGAAGCCATGCCACAGCAGCCGCTATTACAGTAGTTATGTACCTGGTAAAGGGCCTCAATGGGAAGATAGAACTAAAACGCCTGGAAGAGATTGAGGGTGATGAGAACCGAGGCTACCTCAGTTAAACAAGCAGAGAGACATGCAGAGTGGAGAGAAAATGCTCCCGGTTTAAATGTCATGTCACTCATAGTTTAAAACTCAAAGGAAATAGTAACGGCCTAACTACTCCATCATTTACAACAACAGAGAAGCAGACAAGTGTTTGCTGGAAATCAAGCTCTGTTGATGATCATCCCTACCCTCGCTGATTAATACGCCAGGAAGCCGTTACATGAAAGCACATAAAACCACTACGAAGACTATTTCCTGCTCCTGCCTCCATGGTTCGTCTGTGGATTGGTTGCACAGCTCCGAGGAAATGAAGCTGTGTGCACAGATGGGAGCCCACACGGCCCCACCTCTGACAGGAAAACGCTGTGTGTCTGTGTGTGTTTGTGTGCGTTTGTGTGTGCAGCCGTCTCTTTGCGCTTGCATTCGTCACGGTCTGTATTTAGGTATGGAAGGTCATCCATGCATGTGCCTAATTTGCCAGTGTGTCTGTGTGGGAGAGCACAGCTTGACTCCGACTGTTGACACTGGCTCGGTGACAGTCTCAACACTTGGCTGTGTTGACGAGTGGGAGTCCCGCCCCGCCTGCCCCTTTTGTCGACAATGAATATTAATAATTCAAAGTGATCTCGATCTCGGCCGCCTCTGAGGCCGTTACCCATTACCTCGGGATGAGCTGATATTGCTGTTGCATGAAAGGCCACCGAACTGTGATGCTCTGTAAAAGGCACCCCTGAGGTTTCCGCTATCAGCTCGGCTGGGGTGAAAGGAACATATTGCTTTGACAAAAAAAAAAAGCACTAAATGTGCCCTCTTTGGTCGTGGCCTAGATGTGCATAAAGAAAGTTATCTCTAATAGAAAGCTAAATGTGTATACAGGCTGATCTCTTATTTGAATCTGTCAAACTATGAGCAGCCCAAAAAATGATGCTAATCAGTTTGGATGGTGGCTGTGCAGCTTAAAAAGCACCAATTTATTTGTCATGGTTTTGCTCTTCTTTTTTTAAATTCCCCTTTATTTTCCAGTCTGAGGTAATGCACAGCGACAAACAAAACGCTCTGTGTGAAAATGGCTTTGGGCTGGGATTTCATGCTCTGATCCCTGTAGTGAGGCCGGATGATGTCAAATCTAACTCACACTGCTAGTCTGATGCAACCGCTTTCACCCTGCTGGCACTTACCTTTATCTGTCTGGATATGAGTTGATCGCAGCTATCATGTGACATCACGCTGCTCACAAATCCATGAAGCAAAGACACATCAAATGTTATCAGGTTGACAGCTTATTGTCTTTGACAGCTGAGGAGGTGCATGTAAAGACATTAAAAGAAGAGTAACAGGGTTTATCAACTTGGATGTCACTCTCATATTTTTGTCCATTTTCTAACTATCATGATAACATTTTACTCAACATCTCTGATGTAGAGACATGCTGTCCAGCAAGACCAACCATAAACACCAACAGGAAACAGAGAAAGTAGTCCCCTAAAGAGCCGTGTAGCTGTTGTGGCAAACAGCATAGCATAGCTATTGCACTTTTGATTTGATTTGATTTATTTATGGATGTACAAAACACAACAAAGGATGAAATGAAAACAGTTGGCCCACACGGCCCCAGGATGTTACAACATTGAAAATTGAAGCAAAGTAGTAATTAGGCCCAGTGGTGCTGTGAGCAAAACGCTAGCATAATTACAGTGACAAGGCTAACATGCTGATGTTTTGCAGGTATAATCATAACCATTATCACCATCTTAGTTTAGCTTGTTAGCGTGCCCATTGAAATCATTTGAGAATCAGAATCAGAATCAGAATCGGAACCATTTATTGCCAAGGAAGTTTGCACCTACAAGGAATTTGTCATGGCGGTTGGTGCGTAACATTTAACAATAAACAATAACATTAAACTATCAGCAATCAACACAGTGCGAGAAATAGAAACATTAAAATTTACAATAAAATATAAAATAAAGTGCACAACAGAACAGATAACAGGACTGTAAAACAAGTGAAGTGTAAGTGAAAAGTTAAAAGTGACGAGAGTGTTTAAATAAAGAAACAGGGATGTGCAGGGGAGAGCCCAGAAGGAAATGTCCTGGGGATGACAGTCAGTGGGGGACCCGGGCTTTGTTAATGAGCCCGACTGCGGACGGGAAGAAACTGTTCATGTGTCGTGAGGTCTTGGTTCTGATGGACCGCAGCCTCCTGTCAGATGGAAGGGGCACAAACAGATCATGTCCAGGGTGAGAGGGGTCGGCTACAATCTTTCGTGCTCGCTTCAGGGTCCTTGAAGCGAGCAGGTCCTGGAGCAGGATGGTCACAGCTACAGCTACATCTACATCCATTTTCATGTGTACCTTCGCCATTGCAACCATTGTAGTAGGCTAACTCTAAGTAAGTACAAACAAAAATATGAATCGAGTGGTGTATTTGTGATAGCAAAGCCTGGGAGTTTGCATCCCACCCTCAACAAAAACGACAATTGTATTTTTTCATTGGATTTTGGACAATTGCAAACACAAGTTTATGATGCTTATATTTTTGTTCAGCAAGATAATCTTCACAATCGAACATCACTTTTATGATTTGTTAAGTGTAAATGAAATCAATACAAGTACAAAGCTAGTGTTAGCTATAAACAAACGCACAAGCTCACATGAGTGTTAGCATAGACGAGGCTGTGAAGGTGGACTAGTCGGGTGATGCCTCCTAGTAGTCTCATTTAGCCACTGCCTAAATGCCTTTTTAATATACCAACGTATTTTATATCGAAGAACAAACTATTAAAATCGTTTCAGCTTGTGTTAACCACAGACCTTATTTCAGACATCTAACTCAAAAAACATTGACTTAGAGACCAGGGAACCCGGAAGGGCAAAAATGCTGACTCATCTTCCGGGTTGTAGGACTTAGTCCAGCCAAACTCTATTGGCCTTAACAGATTCAGTTGTGTGACAACAAATATTGTTTCCACTAATCCATCTCATAGAAGTCACTGGATTAGTGAAAACTATGATAAAATTCAGGGGATCATCAATTATATCATGAAAGTGTTTTCCACTGGAGACCATGAATGTCTTGACAAAAGTGGTGGACCACCGACAGACCACCGTCCCCAGGGCTGGTGGTATATCTAGGGAGAAATGAAACCAGGAACGGGTCAACCTGCCAGTGAACTAACCTTATTTGTATTCTATGTCATATTCATGCATGTACAGCAGTCTGTTACAGTTAGCGTGACCATGTTGATCGCTTTCTATTTAGCTTATGTGCATGCTAATGAGGTAGTAGGGAGCACAAACAGAAGGTTCATGTTGTGTTGAATGAGAAGATTTCTGTTAAATCGCTTCTCTTTTCGATCAGAAGGAGCGTTTTGATACCTCCCATTACTTACAACAGAAGTATCTTAGCAGAAGTCTGGACAAAAACACTAGAATAACATTGAGGCTGACAAATTTCACTTTAAATCCAAAGCTCTAGTTACACAATCATGTGTCATAACTGAAGCACATTTCAGATGTAATTGGGTATAAACACAAAGAACAAGTCCTTTCCTGTGGATAAGCTGCCTTAATAACTTAACAAGGGTTAGGTTTACAGGTCAACAGCACCTGATCCTTACAGCTGTTTCTCAGGGATCTTCTGAGGAAAGTATGTCAACCATTTAACCCTTTATAAGCATGTTAAAAAGATGAACATATGTCTTGGCTTTAGAGGCAATTAGGTACATCCAGCAATGGGGTGAATCAGAGAGACAAGCTGACCTGGGTTACGTTGAAACTGTCAGATAGATTCTTAAAGAGGTTCACATTGTGCTGGTTCTGGCTTGGCAACTGTTTTGAAATCTTTAGGAAGCTGACTAAGATTTTGGTTTTGAATCCCAGACGGCACAGGTTGGATATTCTGTATTTGTTGTCGACAAGCTAATGAAATAAAACCTGAGGATCTTTTCAAAAAGCCCGGCACGGACTGAACTGATCTTAGATTTAGAGGCTGTGCGGCTTAAAACCACATTATGCTTGAATAATTGCCCCCAGAGCCACACATGCAGGTTTGCTCCACAGAAATAAAGTTCACCCTAGTGAAGGCAGCCACAAACTTAACATGCAGTCTGGATCTCGCTATGTTATCGCCGGTCTTCCATTTCTCCGGTTTGCACAAATCCATATTAAACTGCGATATGTCTTTGGGGTTTGGCACCTTCGCACCTTCAGCGCGGAGGAGATGAGAGTCGGCCTGTTAAATATTAATGTGAGGCCAGATGCCCGACTGGCCGCTGGCATTTATCTTAACCCGCTCCAGCAGGTGTGAGCCCAGCAGGTCCCATTGGCATCCAGGAGGAGCACTCAACCTCTGGATCATTTAGAGGCGTTAAAGGATTATATCTGCGCTGAACCGAGACTAGACCAATACACCCGAGGGGATGGAGGGAAGGACTGAGGGAGAGGGAGGAGAGGGAGAAATGATTGTGTCCTCTCAGCAAGTTGGGGGAGAGGCGGGGGGGGGGGGGGCTGAGATGGATGGGTGTGGTGTGCGCCTGGGCAAACACTCCCCGCTGTTTGCTTCTCTCTTCCCATTTTTCTCCCAAGGGCAAACAGAGAGTGGAGGGAGCTGCAGCTGTCTGAGTACGTGTGTGAGAGTGGGTGAGGTTGACCTGTGTGGCCTCTACTCAAGTAGGAGGGAATCACCACAAACAAACCTCCCTCCCGGGGCCCTTGGCCACTGGCCCCCATCATTACTCCCTCGAGATCCCCAGGCAGCGCCACGGCCCCCTGCCACCAGCCTCATATTAGCCGTAATGAGGACACCGTGGCGAGGAGAGGAGTATGTGTCAGAGCCAAGGAAGGCGACGCTCCCTGGCTTGGAAAACACGACAGCTCTCACCACTCTCACCCCCTCCCATCCCATACCTCCCTTCTTTCCTCGCCTCGTGCCTCTATTTTCCTCCCACAGGGGCACGGAGCAGCGCAGGCAGAGAAACGCCGTCCATCATGTTGCCGTAGCATCTGTCCCGAGCACACGATATCCAGATCATCAGGGCAAGATGTTGAGGATAAGGGAGGGTGAGACGAGACAACCTGGCTGCTGTAAAATCTTATCTTATCAACATTTTATCTGGATCCCGCACCACTGTGATATGCAGTGCATAAATGACTTAGCCGATAGGAATCGGTTTCTGGGCACAAGGGCACACATGCACTTACAAGCCGAATAAGTCAAGCTGCAAGGCCTCATTCCTGCTGTATTTTCAGAGAAGAACAATTCTTTTCTGATAGATTTGTGTGTTTGCAACTGAGAAAGGCTGTATGTTTGGAGCGTTTATTTCATTCAGAGAAAGGCAAGATGCAGAGGTTGTGGGGAGCCAATGAAAATAATAAGAGCACAGCTGTACAGGGAGGAAAGTTATGACTGATCTTATCTTTCTCTATTGACGTACGTTTGTGAAAAATGGGAAAGGAAATGATTGCTTGCTCCTTCTTAGCACCGAATAAAAAGAACTATGTCGGCGAAAACATTTGAAGTATGTACTGGCATTCATTTTTCAATCAGGCCTTTTGATTCATTAGAAGCTATCTTGTGAACTTTAGGTTGCTGGATCAAACTATTAAACCACCTGGGTCATGTATGTCAAGTAAGTGGTTACTGCAGAGGTGTCCCATCAGCAAATCATATACTGTAACGCTGCTTCCCCAGGTGTAAAACTACGGCGTGAGGGATGCATTAATGCAAGACTATATCACCTGCTGAATCGATATGACAATTTTTCTATTAGCTGGTCACCAAAAAATACATTGGCAACTATTTTGCCAATGTTACTTTACCCACAAAATGAACATTTGTATATCAACTCAGTGTCACCTTTAATTC
The DNA here is from genome assembly GCF_004355925.1 of Anarrhichthys ocellatus. Taxonomy (NCBI): domain Eukaryota; kingdom Metazoa; phylum Chordata; class Actinopteri; order Perciformes; family Anarhichadidae; genus Anarrhichthys; species Anarrhichthys ocellatus. Next base: position 730,267 of record NW_022280096.1, read on the forward strand.
CTGAAGAAAACCGTCTTTTTCTCAAATGCCTACGCAGTCAACAAAGGATGAAAAAACTGAGAAAATGGCAGTTTTCCGGTAAGCCGCTTTTCAAAGCAAAAATGGCTAAATCTAAAGCTTCCGGATTCTAAAACTTTTGCTTGTTGACTCAGCCATCTATGATGCTAATCTGAATATACTGGGGTTAGGGACTTTAGGCCGTACAAACATTTGATAACCTCCTCTTGGTCTCTAGGAAACTGCGACCGGTTTCTCACTATTTTCTGATATTGTACAAACCAAAACAATTCATCGGTTGGTTGGGGAAATAATCTGATGAATGATAGATGATGAAAAGAATTGCAGCCGTACTATAACAAGTTACAAAGACTTGTTTAAAAGCAGAATTCATTTTCTTGGGCTACTTTGGGGTAGCACAACGAGCTGTAAAAATGTATGATATTATCTGATAAAGTTGACAAAGCGACGTCAGTAAAAAGTTATCTATTTACTAGAGGTGTGGAAATAAGACGCATTGTGATGTAGACGTAAAGGATTCTGCATCAATGCAGTAACATAACAGCAGTTTCAGTTCATCTAAGTGTGAGTCTTTACTACATTCTGCTGTCATTTATTGTTTCTCTTCTCTCTCCTCTGATCTCAGTGTTTCATTGAGGGCGGAGCTTACGCACACTGTGTGTGTAGCTGCTAAGCTAATTCAAGCAGTGTAAAGTGCCACAGGCATTCAGGAAGTGCCCTGTCTTAAGGTGCGTTCACACCAAATGCGAAGTGAAATTCCGCATTGCGTTACTCGAGACCATTTATGGTTATTCGGTTATGTGGTTAGGAGCTGCTTATCTAGCCGTTATCAACCAAGCCATATATGTCCGCGATCAACCATGGAAGAAATAACCTCTATTTCTGCTCAGTACTTGTTGTGGAAGTCCCAGATATTAGGAAACTAAACGTCGTCTTGTCTGGTTCATAACAGTCCGGAGGAGCTCCGTGGATTCTATCGAGGTGTATTCACTGCGTCTAGCAAGCCACACGTCGGCTGGTTTACTACAGCTGTATGAACACAAAACAAACTGATTTTGCTGTGTTTTTTGCCGTGATACCAAGAAAATAGCGTCTCACTGGTCCTGTGCGGACTTGAATTAGGTAATATGTAGAAAATCGTCCCCTATCTATATAAGTGAGCCTTATAGCAACATCAGTCCAATTAACAAAGATGGCCACATGCAGTTACACTGAAGTCATCAATGTCTTCAGAGAGTTTCCGCTAACCGCTGTGCCTCGTGTGTAAATGTGCACAGTGTAAAGACCCACTCATCGTATTTGCTGCGATGCGCTGCCGGTATTTATTAAACTCAAACGATTATTTCACCCACATTTGCGGTTACAATTGATGGTGCTATCCATTCTTTGTGAATTCACTTTTTTTTAAAAGTAATTAATAAATACATAGCAAAATGTATGGAAGCCCGTTTCCGCCACTGTAAGGAAAAATTACAGATCCTGTAAGTCATCATAATGAGATACTATCTCAAAATAATGACTTAGCATCTCATAATTATGACTTAGCATCTCATATCAGCCAATTGTAATAAGCTATTTTTTGCCAAATTGTAGTTCTTTTTTGCACAGATTGAACTTTATTTGCATTGTTCTAACAAAGTGATTGCACGTTGTATTTGTTTTTGTCTGATGGAGCAATCTGGTTTACTTAAAAGTGATTGCAATTTTGTTTATTCTATTATTTGAAAAAGCACGGACGGAGGAGTCACAAAATGTTATTTCAATAAAAATTCAACATAGACCATTTTGTTACAATTTTGTTGGGGTGGTGGGGCATGAACATTTTTCTTTCTCCAAAGTGGGGCGCGACAGAAAAAGTTTGAGAACCACTGCTTTAGCCGATACATTCACTATGTTCGCCAGCTGGTTGCTAGCCTCGTCCATCGGCTGTTTGGTGCTGGTATGCGGCCTACAGTGAGACAAAAACAATGAGCTGAACGACACTGAAACCCTCTGCTCTCTGAAGGGGGATGATTCTTTGACACTATGAGCGACCTTTTTCACTTTACACATTTGATTTGAACCATGGGTGACAAAGACTGTTGATTAGTGCGGCTCTAAAGGAAAAGCAGAGAAAACAAGAACGTTGCATGGAAAGGCCAGAAGAGAAGCACTGACCTTACGCAGTGTTCCAGAAATGCTTCCTTTTATCAGGATGTCCTCTTGGCCTTTTAAGGTCTTGCCAGACTGATATGGTGATGTTAACTGTAAGTGTCCTTTTGAAATACCTGTGAGTATTCTTTTAAGCTCTATTGTGGGAGGCTACCTCTTCTCAGTGTGAATGGGGCAATGAGTGAAGGTCATGAGGAAATGTATGAAAACATTCAGCAGCTCTGTGTGTGTGTGTGTGTGTGTGTGTGTGTGAGAATTACCGGTCATGCCTGGAGCAGCAGATGGGCATTCTGTATGACTGATGGCCTTGTGAAACATGAAGGTGTTGTGTCAATAAACGATGTTCCACCCCATCCATCAATCGCCACTGACAGCAACATGTGCACATTTCTATCCATTACACTTTGGGCACCCACAAGAACACATGTGCCTGCACAAACAGCCCTGCACAGTACCTGTACAGTATATACTCAGGAACACCCAACACAGTCAGTCTATGTACAGCCAGACGCAGCACACACTCCTACTGTACTACACTGCTTTCAAACTGTTTTGCTGTTACTTATTAGGGAAAATGCAGTGGTGGGGAATAAATCTGGTCAGACGGAGCGTGAAGATATTGAGTGTTGCCCGTGTTGGCTGTTCCTAGGGTTTCAGCAGTAAGGGACTATGGTGCACCGTTACAGCTTTGAGTCTCATGTGAAAATTTACTTTGTGCGAGTACTTTGTGGGTTTTCCGCAAGTTTGGACTTCTTGTCTTGTTTCAACACTAAAATGAAACCGTTACTGTTCATGACTGTCTTTTGAACTTTTTTGTGGTGGCCAATCACCTTATATTACAATTAAAAAGGAATATGCCAAAAATCAGTCTTCAGAGTATATCTTCTGCTCCGTACTGGTGGATGACACCTGTAGTCATCTTGGACTCTGAACACTTACAATGGCTTCCAGCGGTGATCGAAAACAATGTCTCAAGAAGTATAAAACCGTCCATCTAAACTCTCTCAACTGCTTGTGCATTATATTCCACTGCTGCGCTGTTGAGTTGTATGTTCCACAGTATTTTCTCTATCACATAGATATCACAGATATCAAGAGGATTATTGTTAAAGCTGAAAAAAAAAGTGAATTATGGTGTTTCTATCAGGCGGCAACCACCTGGTTCTGAAAAGTGAGGCCAATGCTTCATGTGTTAAAGCTGCATTCTCTCTAGTGACCACCAGGGGGCGACTCCTCTGGTGGTATAGAAGTCTATGAGATAATGACTCTACTTCTCTCTTGATTTATTACCTCAGTAAACATTGTAAACATGAGTTTATGGTCTCAATCTCTAGTTTCAAGTCTTCTTCAATACAGCATGATGTTCATTTAGTAAATGATGGTCCATTTAGAGTCAAACACCATAAAGCAGGGTATGCTTTAGGGCGGGGCTACACGGTGATTGACAGGTCGCTACCACAGACATATACAGCGTCTTTACCACGGCGTTACTCCGGGCAAATTCGAGGCTCCAAAACAGCAGACCACAAACCAATGAGTGACGTCCACTTCACTGTCTATGGCTTCTATAGATGCTTTTATTCTTTTTGTGGACCATGGTGTGGCTCGAGCTGCCTTTTCCGAGCTGCATTACAAACGTAGAGGAGAGGAGTATTTGATACTGACAAGTATGTACAAAATGGGCAACTGCCTGTGGCCCCTAAAATTTGCATTGCATTTGGAAGGAAACTTGACTACTCTACTACAAAATCTAGTTTTAAGACCTTCATTATTTTAGCTGAAGATAAGCAAAAGTTATGTTTACATTCAGGGAGTGTGCTCTACTGGCTAGCTCACGGCTGCAGCGCTGCACTGCTCTTATATGGAGGTTACAGCTAATAACAGCGACGTCGCAGAAATGTAGCACCCACCCTCCGGTTCCCCCTCAGTTATCACTGTTAGCTCTTTTAGTGCCTGTTAGCAATGTTAGCTGTATTTAGGAGGAGAGTGGTACTGTAGCACGGGAGACTGCGAGAGGCTTCTAAAACTAAAACTCACAAAATGCCAATTCATTCAAATAAAGTTCTGAGCACAAAAGCTGCTAAAATCAGGAAATAGATCATACTGTGTTGTGTCAAAGTGGTGTTTGTGAAGAGACCTTCACTCACTCACACTGCTTTTCCTTTCTGTCCATTACTGAGAATCACACTAAAATACTTTAACACGTGCTCTTAGGTGGAATATGTTTGCCGAATCACAGGAAATGCTTTGACAGATTCAGAATGGTGAATCTAATTGTATTGGTTATCGGTTGTTACATTCCTTGTTGTTTGAATGGAGGTCTACAGACACCAGCTCAGAGCAGGACTGTGCAGCCGGCGAGCGTTTCATGACCGGCTTTAATCTTCTTTTCAAATCAATTTGTTGACTGCATCTTTCTTATTAACGCTATCTAAATCCCTGGACCCACAGTTTATATCTGGTTGTTCTTTTGACTCCTGTAAAGTTAAAACCGCTGGATCCCAATCCAGTCCTCTAGCAGAGCGCTGCACAGACACACTGCCACATCAACGCAACTCAAAGGAACGGCTCTTATTAAAATACTGTCATACTTAAAGTACCAGTATTAATAAGATGACGTAATAAGAGGGCTTAAGAGGTTAAAACAAAATGCTTTGTACAGTAAGACTAGTTTTAAAGGATTACTTCATTCAAGTATCCATGGATTAACATGTAGTGGGGTGGTGTTTCACAGCAAACTGATACTACAAAGGTATCGCAATAGCCTGCCATCGTATGATACGTCATCTTATTAATACTGGTACTTTAAGTATGACAGTATTTTATTAAGATGTGTTGGTGAAAGAACAAGCTGTAAGACATTATGTATTGTATAAATGTGTGCAGTATAGTATAAGTATTTGTAGTGGGCTCCAAAGATTTTCTGAATTTGTTCTCAGGCACAACAGCAGCAGGCTTTATTTTCATAATGAATTCTGTGCACATTCCTGAGATTTCTTCACTGTAATATACCCACTTCATTTCTATCTCTGTCTCTGCAGATTAAATCATTCTCTGCATTAGACAATGCCTGTCTGTCTACTGGTTCTTTTTTTTCAGACCAAAATACACCCACGGCCCCTGTGACATTATTACTCTTTCTATGAGAGTCTACCTCCAAATGTCAGGCACATCCCCCCGAGGAATGTCATACAACCTCGGGCTGAATATAAGATGAGTAGGAGAGCATTGGTCTGACTATAGCGGCCATCCTCAGACTGTTGATAAAGACCAGACAATGCTGTTTTCAGTGCGCTGCCAGTGGAGATTACAGCCAGAGAATTGTTGGACAAACCGCAGCAGCCCCCCCAAATCATGAACAACTTCCATTTCAGTTTTCAGGAAAGCTGTAGATCAATTTTTTGTTGTTGTTGTGGTATCATTGCTGTCTGCATTTTCCATTCCTGGAGCTTTGCTCGCCCATTTCATAGCAGCTCACACAGCACACACAAAGATGGCATGCTCAGACGGAGCAGACGGGCAATAATATTTCCATCCATTATTACTAACAGCATTACTTCCATTACACCTCCATTCATCATAATACCTCCTGACAATCCACATTACCAGACATATTGATCATGTCTGATATCACAATGTTTCCTTCCTGCCTTAATTGTCATTCTTCGTGATGAAGGGTTCACCTGAGTGCTCCATATTGGTTTGTGTGCTGTGTGTTTTCAAATGTACTGGAGCCACCTCCAGCTTTCAGCAAAAAAACATAATGCCTCATAATACCATAACAAAGGGTCAATTATATATAATGTATGTTTTGTGCAATTGGTTTTCAGAGCATTTGCACTTCCACAGTGGTTTCTGAGAGAAAAACAGACAATTCAATAGACCGTTTTTTACAGCCGTTGTCATGATTACGTCAGTGTTGACTGGAGGCAAACACATATCACCTCAGAGTAGTGGGCTAAAGTTCCACATCCAAAAGTGTCATCCTGCTGTGTTGTTGGGTACCAGAATCGATATTGCATACATTTGAGATGATAAGTTGTGATTCTAGGTTCTAGCGAGCAACAATATCAGCAAAGTCTTTCAGAGATGGAGAGAAACATTGCTAATCGTTTAGCTTAACCCGCTAACCTCCTCAGCTGTCATGGCTGCTGCACCACAGCGGTGAGCTGAGCTCACTCAGAAGGTTAACTTTTAGAGAGATGGAGAGATGGCCAGCTGTTGGGCTTATTTTCTGTAGCCAGTGTAGCAACAAAGCATGGTGGATAGGGATGTTAATCAACTGTTAACTCACGGATTTTGACCAATTAATGCCATCAGTTAAACAGTTACAATAAATATTATAAATAGAAGATAAGCAGGATAGCTAGTCCACCTTATAGGTCAGCCCACCTTAAGTCAGTCTAGAGTGTTGTTTCTAACTTCGGGGCTAACCTCCTTCACAAACACAGGAACCTGGCTTCGGTCTTGAGGAGTTGTAGCATTTATTCACCGACTAATACAGTGCTCACAGCTATGACATCATCACACACACGCTCTCTCTCTCACTCGACCGGTCACTCGCTAAAGTTACACGGGGCCTGTAATGCCCTGACAGAGTATACCAGGCAGACACACAGCTGACAACCTCACTAAACTAACTGATGGGTGCATGTGTCCACCACAATGCAACCAACACTGTGGCTGCTAACTCTCCTGACGGGTGAACTGAGGACTCAGCTGTCCCTGAAGCTGGTGATAAATGATGAATCCAACCTGTTTGTGCATCAGTCATCGTTGCAGCCGGGCAGCTTGTTGGGCACTCGCGTCCTCCCAGTAGTGCGGTTTAACTGAAAAAACAGTTGAGGTTTAAACTTTGTTTATCTAAATAATTATTGAGCCATAGCTCTGAGAAGACTTGTAAAAGCTTCCATCTGTAGCTTTCTAACATTTAATGTAATGTCACCCAGAATACTTTTATTATAGTGACTGTGGTTTTGGGTTAGTCTAATTATACTTCTTTTTACACTCATATTCAGCTACATTACATGAGGTTCCTTCCCTCCCAAGTGTCAATTGTCTTTTGTCCATATCAACAAGCTTAGATTTGTGATTATTGAACCTGCAAACAGAGTTTTTATCAGTGTGCGTACTGTCTCGGTGTGAAGAACGATCAAGTCCATGGTGTTGAGAAGCCCTGCTATAAAAGGTCCCTCTCTTCTTGTTTTAGTCTCCCAAGCTCCTCTTTTTTTACCTTGACTTACTCAGGTAACGTGAGCTGTTCTGTGATGCTTTCATACACCTCACTGAGCAGCCCCACTGCTCCAGCACCGCTACCAGCTTCACAAATGTGTGACATGCAGAAGCAGAGCGAGCGGACAGATGGACACCCAGGCTGTTTGGATGGCCCCCCTCATTAAATCCTCCTCATGCAGTTGACCCTGTGTGGCCAAGAGGACTCCTTTCTGGCACCAGCGGTTTATGCAGCAGGATCGGGCTGCCATTCATCAGCCATGGCAGGTTAAACCATGTGCACAATCTGTTTATATCCATAATTATAAGGCATCAACCTGTGAGGGTTCAAGAACATCTGCTTGGAGCGCTCCAGGAGGAGGCTGTAGCCGGAGAGGTCTATGGGTTATATATCTGGAGGGAATAAATCGACTGTGATAGGTATATTAGGTGTGTTTGTGTGTGAGGGGTCAGAGGGCCTGAGAGGCAGAATGCATGTCTCTATGTGGGTGGACTTAGAGGGAGTCTTCCTGTGGCTTAATGTTTCTTCCAAAAGATTGCCGACAAATTGACTTGTCTTTTTAACAACCTGGTTTAAGGCTCATGATGTAAATACATAATATTGCCAACTCTATTCTTATTTAGTGTTTCTTCTTGAAGGGTGGTGATGAAACCCAAATGGCTGTTAACAGGAGCCTCCAACACGGTCACCTGGTTTTTAATAGCTTCCCCCCTGGAATCGTGCTCCAGATGTGTTCCACTGCGCTTCTTCAACAGCAGGCTGCTGGTTTAGCATTGGTTTCCTTTACCATTGTAGAACCCATGATGGACAGCATCAGAACCAGACGGTGAGGTTTGGGTGTGTCACGTACAGTACCCGGAGCTGAGACGAGCCAAAAGTGACATCATCACGTATTTTGCATCTGACGTGAAGGCTAAGCAAATTGTCGCAGCGGCTTGGTCATGCACGCCCGCTTTTCAGACATGCCGCCACAAATACTGATAAAAGTGAATGACTTCAATGAAAATATATTTGTTACTATTAAAATGTTTCAGGAGGTCTCAACTACACTTGAGTAAACATTTTGATATTCATCCTTTCCACGTCCGTTTCATTGTAACACATGTTGTTCCAAACTTTCTATGTAGGGAGTGGATAAAGACATTAAAGTATGTCCATGACAATATGAGATTAAAGTAAATTACAATTCCTCACCAGTATTGAGGAGACGCATCTTTAGTCAATGGCGTTTTGACGGTAACACTCGTTGACTTCTTGCTTTAAAAAATATTTTGTTTGTAGACCTGACAGCGCAACAAACCAGACACTATTGTCTGTGATCGTACCTTGTGCACCATCTGTGGAGGCCTGCGTAAATGGATTGCATTTGTACAGCTCCATTTATTTTTACATTACATACCATTCTCCCATTCACTCCCATTCACATTCAATTCGTTCACATTCACTCCCATTCGTTCACATTCACCGCAATTTGGGGTTCAGTGTCTTTCCCAAGGACACTTCGACTGTTTAGCTACTTTACATACTCAATATTTAGGCTTTAATAAATACATTTTCGTTTTTAATATTCGTTGATTTTCATTTTGTATAAAAAATTTGACTCTGCAAAGAAGCCTAACTAGTAACTAATACTGTCAAATAAATGTAGTGTAGTAAAAAGTACTATATTGTATTTTCCCCTGAGATGTAGTGGACTAGAGTTATAATGTTACATTAGATGGCAACACTCAAGTACAAGTAGCTCAAAATTGTACTTCGGCACAGTAATTGAGTAAATGTACTTTCTGTACCTGCTTCAGTTCTGCTTTTGCTTACAGACAGTTTGACTGTACAAATGCACAGACTTGATTTAAAGGCTGTAGTTTTTAGATAAGAACATTGTCTTTGTAATATCTTGTTATACGTCACTCAGACCAAACGTCCCGGTAGATTGTTTAAAAACTAAACTAAAGAAATAAACACGTAGAGCTACTGTTAGGAAGCTAAACGGCTCAGAGTTTCCTTTCCTTTTATATTACTGTCAAATGAATTCCTTCAAACAACTGTATTTATTGAAGTTTGTGGCAAAACATTTTAAACGATTACATTTAAACACAACGTTCTAATTTTACCTATAGCCAATACTCATTTTTACTGAATAGAGCTTTAATTGGCATTGGCAGAGAAAGAAGGGCACACAAAGAGAGACCAAGGGTTTGGTTTAAGGTAAACAGGAAAATGCAGAGAGCAAACAGACCCAAATGATGCACAAGCAAGTGGGTACGTATGCTTGTTCTAGGTTGAGCGGAGAGAGCAAGACGCAGCCTAATAGCATAATGATATTAATGAGAGACCATTCATCATGCAGACTCATCACTTACATTGATGAATACCAGCAATTTAAGGTAGAGACTGAAGTGCAACATGCCTCTGGCTGCTCCACTAGCTAACCTTTCAGTCTATTATGGCGCGTGTCTCCCCAGGCTTAACACTGAATGAACCGATACGACTACAACTGTGAAATATATCCACCCGAACACATCGGCATCAAACAAAAAAACATTAGTGAAGCATTGGCGGGGAAAAAAACTGAAAAATTACTCACAGTGTTTCCAACAACGAGAATCCAATTATACCCAACCATGCACACTCTCATATGCGTGCACACGACAACTCCCACACACACACACACACACAACCCCCCCCCACACACACACACACACACGCCGAATCCAACCAACTAACCGCTGGAAACACCTCGGTTCTCCTCTAACCTAGAAAACACATCTTATTTCATTGGAGTTAATTCATTACTCCCATCTGTGAACCTCTCTGCTTAATTGCAAAACGTTGATATGTTCATTACTATGGAGGAACGGTAAATACACAGACAAAGTTTGGAAGTGATAGAAGTCAAACGCAGAGGCCTGGCTAATTAATGGGATCTAAAATCAGCTGATTAGGGGAAAGCTGAACCTTATCTGGAAACTTTGGTGGTGAAAAGAAGAGAAGAAATGCCCAAAGGAGATTCTTTTTAAAGACTGCTGTGTTTGCCCCTTGTAGCAATCAAGTCAGTCGAATATGAATAATTCATCTATAAACAGGGTATTTGTTTGAGAGTCAGTTGGAAGATTTAAGGCATTAAGCTGTTGTTGTGCTTTTTGTCTCTCTCTTCTTCTTCTGTTTTTTCTTCGCCTTAGTTAAAAAAGATCACAAGCAGCTGCAGATGTTTTCTGTTTGCATTAGCTTGAATCCTCTTTGCTTTACTTTCTCCGAAGGGATTTAACTGAAATAAGCTTTAATGAATGGGACTGGCAAACAGAACGAGATGATTTACATTCAAATTATAAGTTCGCTGGCACATTCAAAAATGTCACACTCGCAGGTTCACCAAATAAACAAATCTATTTCTGTTATACACCAGTGGAGGACTATTTTCCATCAGAAGGGACAGAGCTGTGTGATTCCAGAATCTCTCCCCACCTCCCCTGAAAACTTCATTAAAAACATCTTTCTATAATTTGACTTTCCAGGCTCAAATATCTATCCATGAACCCACCGGCACATTTGTTCTTCATGTTGTTATTACACATGCCTGGAGATAATTACTATTTATTAAATCAGGACTATCACAGACAAAAGGAAATTGTAGTTGCACTAATTTATTTAGTAATAAGTGCGTTTCCAGAAATGCCCTTTTCCAATAATCCAATAACGGCCTCCTACAATAGATTCATTCATGGATACAGAATAATTCATTTCCAGCAGACAAAAATCATCTGAGTCTCAGAAAATAGAAGTCAGGTGGAGAGAAACTGTTGCCATCTTGAAGGCAATATTTCAGCGTTGGACCCGGTTATCACAGCATGTGGGAAGAAAGCGCTTAAATCGCTCCAGCTTCGGGACACACATTTTTGAACACTGAGTCCAACCAGACAAGTGTTTTCTTTTCTCTGTGACCGGCGAGACGACATGTTTTTTTTGTGTTTTTCCCCCGAGCTCCTCTCGACTGCTTTCATTTCGTCCGACAGCACTTACTTTGAGCTCAGACAAAAAGCACAAAAGAAACACAAAAATGTCACAATCAAAGGATCCTGATGTTTAGATTGTACACCAGGGGTGCTGACAGCTGAGCAGCGCTGTGTGACTACAGTGAGGTGCACTCTTCACGTCTCCCTTCTGCTGGTGCCTCCTGTCAGTCTGGCCCTGTCATCTCTGTGTCTCCCAGCGTGTCAGCTCCATCAGTCTTCTCCTTCTCTCACCATCTGCTTTTCCCTCCTCTATCTCCTCGTCTTTTAGTTTCTTCCTCCTGACACTCCCATCGTCCGTTATTCCACTGCAGCCGGTAATTGCTGCAATAGCAGTGGGCGTGCTATCAGACCCATTAGTCCAATATCCTGGTGTTGAGTGGGGACGATGAGAAATGGATTGGCGGTGATGCGGGCTGGGCTGCGTGCACTGCTGTGAAGTGTGTGTGTGTGTGTGTGTGTGGGGGCAACGATGAGTGTGTGGTTTAATGGATTGCTGTGAAGTGTGAGTAGTAGAGAGGGAGAGAGAGGGAGAGAGAGGAAGAAAGAACAAGATAACAGAGAGCTGATCCGGTAAAGGCTGTGTGATATAAAGCATGTATTTGATGTCAGGAGGATACATATGTGCCAGTAGGCGTACATGTGTAGAAGATAATAGGTGAAGCAGAGTCATTCTGAGATTTTTAGGTCGAAACCTTTTCTACTCTTGAACCTATTAATATTTCACTTTATCAGCCCGAATCCAGTTCATCAAAGCTTTTTTTCAGAGCAAACAAGCTCGCTGCATCAGCAATGGATTTAGAAGCTACTTACAGTTGAAGGCTTCATAAGGAACTACTGGGAAGGCAGGGCTGCTGTGGCCCATAGTGGACATTGCAATTTATTAGGGAATGAAATTTATCAGTTTTATAATTAGTTGGATAGAGAACAGAATTCTGTTGCCTGTTTTAGGGTGATTTCACACCTGTAGTTGGGTTCATTTAGTCCGGCACAAAGGGAATAAGTGATACGTTGTTGCATTTTAGTTCTGGTCCGGTTCCTGTTCACACTCAATTCTTACGAACCAACCAAGAGGAGCAAACATGAAGATATACAGAGTGACAGGAAAGTCCTTGATTGGACAGTTTTGGCGCTCGTCATCCTGCACCATCAGAACCCACGACAAGACCCACATAAGGACCTATTAATCAAGGACAATCCCCATGTTGATTTGCATAAATGGGTTGTGTCCATGGTCTTATAGCTCACAGATTAGAACATTTGCTTTGCATCACAAACAACCCGCACCAGAGTCTGCTTTTTGCACGGTCTCTGTTCGGCTGTTTGGTCCGCACCAGGGTTCAACTGACTGCTTATGACCAGCTCACACACACAGCACTAACCAAGCAAACGGACCCGCATACAGTGTGACAGCACCAAAGCTTAGCTAACACATGTTTGCCAGCGGGTCTGTGGGACTGTTTAGCTCATTGTAAAGAAAAACAAAGAAGCAAGAATTAGATTTTAATCTTCAGAAGTAGTTGCTGAAGTGAATGTAATAATTCCCACAGAGTGAGATCAGAATACCACAGCTGTATTGTGTGATTGAATGAATAAAAATGGTTTACCCCCCCCCCCCTGTCTAAACACTAACAGGCTGCAACGAGTCGTAAAAAACCAACTTCATTCAATCTCAAAAACAAGCGGCACTAAATGCAGGCAATTGGCTTGAAGTTCATACAATCTTACAAATAATACAAATTATAGTTAAAGCATCAGCAACATTATAGGATTTATCCTGTAGGGACAAGGATCATCAGTTCAAAATCCCATGGTGATTTTTATCATAGTTGAGAATGACATACATAATGACAATTCAGACCGATCAACAAACTGACCGCCACTGCATCCCTAGAGCCTCGCCTAGCTGGCTAGTAAAAAACTGATGACTCTTCAAAGCACTGGAAGTGATGAATTCCAACATTGCTGGAAGAAAACAGAACATTTTGTTAGAAACATATAAATGCGCGGCAGTAGTAGTAGCCAGCCTGACTAAATATACAAAGAGAAGACAAGTACTCTGTTTACACAAACTGTTTTTAAGGTTGGTCTGAGTAAAGTTAATCAATAAACAAGGCTCCAGTTCCAATAGAAAGTCATCACCATGAACACTGGACGGGGTGTCGCATACCCCCTACCAAAGCCTCTTTAGTTTAGGGCACTGCCAAGTAGAGGTTTAAAATGTGACCTTTTCTACACCACATCTAAAACAAAGGGGTGAAATATTGGAGTTTATATGGAGTGATGTAGAGCTAATGGAGGAAGTTAAATTGTATCAGTCTATATCTAGAATTTAAAATAGAGCTAGCACCATTTCTGCACAATTCACCCCATAGTTCCCTATCCAGGTTTATTCCCAGGTCATTCTCCCGTCTAATTCTGGATCTATCCAAATCAGGTACTAATAAAGTCGACATAAGAGCTTCATACACTCTAGAAATTGTTTTAAACAGTGGTTGGTCAGCATGACATAATTTTTCCATAAGTGTCACAGGAGTTAAATTCCACCGTCCATCATGGTCAACTATAATGAAGTCACATAATTGGAGATATCTGAAGAAATCTTTATTTGTCAAGCAATATTTCAGTTTAAAATGTTGTAAATAATGAAAGACTCCATCCTCATAAGTGTTCCAGGTAAATGATGCCTTTCTCTAACCACAATCTGAAGTTACGACTCTGAAAGATCTTTGGTAGCAGTCTATTTCTCCATAAAGGGGCTTTAGGGAAGAGGAATGCCTCTTGTATGAACAGTTCATGAAGTTTGTAACTAAATAAATAATCATTAAATAATACTTTTCATCGATTGCATCTAGTCAGAATGTTCACAGTCCCAGTGAGATGAAGTCTTTTTTGTCATGAACATAATTATGTGTGGAAATATACATTTTTCTAAAAACTTTTAAAAACCATTTGACCCCTTTAGATGTCTCTGGGGGACCCCCATGGTGCACGGTATTGTGCAATCAAACAAACATGGATGTAAACAATGAAGGATTTCAAATATATTTAAAAAAAATCAGCTTTGCAAATCCCTTATGAGGAAGAACATGCACTCAACATATTTGTCACACGGGGTCTACACAGCCTGTGTAGCGTCAGCAGCACGTTACCAGAACAGCTTCAGTCCTCCGTCTGAGTCCGCACAGGATGCGTTCAGGCAGAGTGGAGTGTAGATCACCTGAGTTTTGGTACTGCTCAGAGCCTAATACACCATCACTGCAGTTACACACAAAAGATGGTAGAAACTAGACTTCATAAAGAATTACTCGAATCGTAAAAGTACGCTTTGATTTTGGTGTTCCAGGCCTTAAGCACGAGTGGAACGCGAGCCATTAAGCGGCCTGTGAAGACAGCTGTGTTGAAAATAAAATAGAAGCGCATCTGTTCCAACAGACGTGTGTAAAATCATGGCTGTTAAACCTTTTGTAGACAAGCCATTGTACCTCAAGGATACACACAATGTGTTTTGGTGTATAACGTTTGTCTATTTACAGGAAAACTCCATCAAGCACCAAGTTTAAAGCCACTTTTTCCAGGCTTTTCAAACGTGAAAGAGTCTTTTTACAGCAAATTACAACGTTCTTGATATGATAAGGAACTATCCAGATTTTTTTAAGCTTCTGTAACTGTATACGTATGAAGGATGGCACTGAGGTGACAGCACATATCTGCCTCTGTGGTCTCTCCGCTGAGCAACTGTGGCATCTCAGTCGGAGTGAGGAGCTTCCACTTCTCACTCCTTTCTCATTTATCACTCCACGCAGCAATGGAATCTTCCCCTCCGTGTTCAGACACATTCGCCCGCTCCATAACTCACTCCTCTGACGCTTTGACAGCCCGATGAGTGCGTGTGCGAATGTGTCTCGCTGTGTTTCTGTGTGCATTTGTGTGGGCCATCTCTCAGCTGCGTGTAAGTCCTGGCATGTGGGCAATTCTGAATTTGTGTGAATGTCTGTGCATTAAGCTCCCCCCTCACACACACAGACACACACAGGCACACAAAGGCCTTTCTGTTCCCAAAATGTATCACAGTTTCCCTTCCGAGGACGTGACGGGACAGGTGTGAAAGGCTGATGGCAGCGTCTGGCATACGGGGACAATGTAAACAGCCAGGAATGTGATCCACATCACAGCAACTGATTTAGGAGAGGGGGTTTGGGAGGGGGGGTTGAGAGGTCACTCACCGCACTGCGACAACAGAAGTGAAACATTATCCCCGTGACAATCAAACCGTACTTAAGTTGCCTTTTCAACCAATTGCCATTGTCTGTCAACTTCCCAAACGAGTAATTGGTGCTTTTAGCGTCACTGGTGATTTATGTGGGCTGAGTATATTACTAAGAGCACACAAGCCCAGAGCATAGAGTTATGTCAAACACAGTCAAAAGAAAAGTCAATTATAATGAAAGATCAGACCAACTATATTAGGATTAACACATATTATGACCTGTCTCTGGTGCTATTTAGTTGTGCAGTTGACTTTAGTTTCATTTGTCTAGATTTTGAGTTATCCATGTCACACATTT
The DNA here is from genome assembly GCF_004355925.1 of Anarrhichthys ocellatus. NCBI lineage: Eukaryota > Metazoa > Chordata > Actinopteri > Perciformes > Anarhichadidae > Anarrhichthys > Anarrhichthys ocellatus. The sequence continues at coordinate 746,244 of NW_022280096.1, forward strand.
CAGACTTTCTGTTCACAACGTTGAAAGATTCTCTGCTCGGGTAGACTGTTCTCCACTGTATCTTCACATAGATAATAGTTGATTATTAATGCTGCGAATATCATATCGAAAACATTTAGAACAGTGAGAATGGGAGAGTTGGATTTGAGGATGTGTCATGTTAAATGTTGCTTTGCATAACAACACTTTGATCACATCCTTTCAAAACATCTCTACCAAAGGAACGGCCCCGATGAAAAATGTTGCATTTTCCAAGAAGTGTTGGTAATCGGAGTGAGATGACACTTTAAAATGAATCAATGTCGTACACGAACGGCATGTTTGCTAAGACACAGTGAATGTCTTGTCAAACAGTCTTTTTACACACGCAGCAGAGACAACATTAGCATTCATTTCTCTTTTTTCTGGTGACCTAAAGAATTTAAGTCCAACATTTGTTTTTCTTTTAGCTCTCTTTTAGTCTCCACCAACTTCTGAGAGAAATAACCACTGAAGGCTTCAATATGTTCACTAGCTGATCGCTACCTTCCGCCCGGACCACAGTGCCTGCGTGAGCGGCGTGAGGCGGCTGCCTTGTTGAACTGCTGCGTCTCTCCTCTCCTGCTGCCAGCCCTTCTTTCTACATGGAGTTTGCCTTTCATAATGGCCAGAATGTTTCATTTCATTTTATCATAAATTTAATTTATATATATTTTAGACAAACAAATGTTGGGAAGGATTTGCTCATTTGTAAATAACAATCAACAAATAGAAAGATGCACTAATTGGAATAGAGCCGTGCAAATCACTGCATTACACTATCCAGCAAATATTTCAGAATAAAAGCTTTGCTTTAACAAATGAAGGGACGCTGACCACAGAAAGATGATAGAGGGCTTTTGTTTTTTGTTTTGTTAAATATACTGTAAATATGAACTTTTTTCACGTCTATTTAACAGATATTTATGCTGGAATGATCTCAATAAACTGTCAAAAGATCTTTCTCACTGTCTATATTTTTACTGTAAACCGTACAGTACCGAAGAAATAGGCGAGACCTCGAAACGTGTGGTCTGGGCGTTAGCCCTTTAGCAGTTTGGTGCGGGACGGGTAGCGTACAGTGGGTTTATCAAGGTTTTATTTTCTTGAATGAGATGCTATGGCTCATAAACAAGGTTGTAAATTTGTGGGCTGTAAAAGCAAAACAATGAGCTGAAAGATTCCCCTATATACTCAAACAGACACGTTTTGTGTAAAGTTTTATTTTTCAAAGTTAGTTACAACACTGTGGGTCACTCTCTCTCTCTCTCTCTCACACACAAACACATCAAATGAACCCTTAAAAATCAAAGTTTACTAGATTATGGGTCCATACATGTGGTCAACACACGTCTCTCACTCATTTCCTCTCAGTTTTGTTGTTGTTTGTATTCTCACTCGTAGCTCTGCTGGTGGCTGAAGTCTCTGTCCTACTGGAGAGCAATTAATGCTTTTGTTCATTTACAGTTTCTGTGTGGACTTCACAATAGTTGAGCAGAACAAAATAAGCATTAATAGGAAAGGGAAAGTCCTCCATTTTCTGTCCATCGTCCTCCTCAAAGCTGCAAACCGTGACTTTAGACGTAGGTCTGATAACGCCGCTGGACAAGTCGCTCTCTAATCGCTCCAATAACAGCTGCTTCCTCGGCATGTCAGCAGTATTATAAAATGTAGAATTTAACTGGACAACAGCTGCTAGTTTAGACAAAAAGGTCAGCAACACCTGTAATCCGTGATCCATTTTGAATTAACTTGGTAGTCCATCGATAATCAAGGCTGTTGTTTGTGATTTTCCGGGAAAGGGTCACGTGATGAATCAGGGAAGGACACGTCGTGACGGCTAAGACCCAATCAAGTAGCAAACGCGGGTGTGGCCGTCATCATTTCCAAACTTATGCAGTTACGCCGTCCACACTAGGAGGTAACCCCGGAGTTTTCAAACTTATCCATCCTCGGTAGCGTTATTATACTTCTCCGTTTTCTGTGCTCGATAACTCCGGCATAGTGTGGACTCTCAGTGTAAATGTAGCAGAAGATATGCATTTTAAAATGGAAACGTAGTAGTGTGGACATGGCCTCAGTCTGGTGTACTCAGAACTAAGATTGATACCTTTCACTTTGGATCTATTGTTAATATGAAAATATGAATATAGTAATTTCTCACACGCATACATCGTTGGCTAAGGAGGAGTTCAGAGGAACCAGCACAATAGCAGTGACCAGAGGTGCTGCCTGGATGAATCTTCCTGACCTGCTCGCTCATCTGTTTAGACTGACAGCCCAAAAGGGCAGAAGGATTAGTCTTATATTAAGCAAGGGAGCTCACTCTTCAATCACTGCCGTTGTTTCGGAGACAGGAAAGTGCTGCCATGTGCTACTGCCACACTCTGTAAATGCAGAACTCCTAGAAATACAGCTAAAATGTCAAAAAGGTACAGAAAAAGTTAGTACATTATAGATGCTTTATCTTTTGGTCTCAGTTCTCACCTATACCTACTTTAAATTGGTGCTTCTTATTATCTGCAGCTCATTATCATGGTTTTACTGTATATCTTGGATATGTCTTAGAAAGGTCATCAATAAGAATGAATATGGATATGAAAATCCTATAGCTTGTGGCTTTAAACACCCTATAAGTTTCTTCTTAGCATTGCAGATGAAACAGCTAGACAATGTGTTGTTGAAGGGTCGGATCTCCTGTTGCGACAAAGGGAGTCATTTCATCCCACATATACCCTGGCTGCACCTGGAGAAGCATTCAAGTACACTGAACAGCTAATTACCGCTAAGAAGATAATAAACTCTGTGGCAGTTGGGGCCATTAGAAAAGCACTGCGTCGGACTATATGTGATGGAGGACATGAAATAGTGTCTTAATTAGGTGTCAAAAGGATTGCTTGGCTGGCACAGGGACTGAAGCTGCTGCACCCTGAAGGATACATTTCTATGTTGGAGTTACCCTAGATGCCACCTAAGTGGCCCTTCATCTTCAGAGGGTTTCGTCTCCTATAATGAATGTGAGGGACAATTTTGCAAGTGACGCACAGTACCCTGGACCAGTACAATTAGAATATATCACCATTAATGCAACTACATTCAAATGCTTTGCTACTCCCTGCTGTCATTATGACCACCAAATGCAAGAAGTCACCAAATGCAGGAGAAACTATTTTTGTAGGCCAAACCGGAAGTTAGCATTGCTCTGGTCCCCTCGACTAACACACAATGGGATTTCTCCATTATATTTTGGATTAATATTTGGATAATAAAATAATCTCTGTGGAAAACACAAGTTTATGATACTTACACATTTTGTTCAGCAAGATAATCTTCACAAAGGAAAAGCACTTTTATGTTTTTGAAGTGTGAATGCAGTCGCCAGAAGTAAAAAGCCAACGCTTTACTACAAACAAACTACACCATGGTTGCATGACTTCACGTCACCACCACTAGGTGGACTAGTTTTTGAGGTGATGACATTTAGTAGTCTCATTTAGTCAATTGTTAGCCTTTTTAAGACTCCAGAATTCATGAGTGGTATATTTATCATAGATTTCATGGTAAATATGATTTAAGAAATTGACGTAGTGAATGTGACATCCCCCATTGGTTTGTGGACGATGGTTTTGAAGCCTAAAGTCTGCCATTTTGCTGGTCGCCATTTTGCTTTTTGTCCATCGTCATCTTCTTTTTCTGGAACCAGATTTGACAGGAGAGAGCGGAGTGGAATTAAACGCTGTATAAGCTCTTTGTAGGAGACTAAAAAGTTACAGTTCATCTTCATGAAGTGAAAACACACTGAAAGCATTCAAGTTGTAAGCACAGACAACTCCCAGACCGTTAAACGCTGTGGAAGAGACCTGTCAACCACAGTAGCCCCGCCCTAAAGTATCCCCTGCTTTATGGTCTGTTTGACTCTAAATGGACCATAGTTTACTAAATGAACATCATGCTGTATTGAAGAAGACTTGAAACTAGAGATTGAGACCATAAACTCATGTTTACAATGTTTACTGAGGTAATAAATCAAGAGAGAAGTAGAGTCATTTTCTCATAGACTTCTATACAACCAGAGGAGTCGCCCCCTGCTGGTCAGTAGAGAGGATGCAGCTTTAAGACTTGAAGCTTTGACTTCACTTTTCAGACCCAGAGGTACAAAGTTGTTTGTGTAACTAAAAGGTAAAAACTCCTACGCTTGTGTAAACCAGAGACCTTCTTTCAGGTATCTAACCAAAACAAAACAAAACAAAAAAACATTGACCTTAAGACGAGGGAAGTGCAGAAATGCTGACTCATTTCTAGGTTTTGGTTCTCATTCTGCACCTCTCTATAACTCATGTGACTGTCCCACGGATTACAAATTTGTCATTATTCTGAAACGCTGAGATATTTTTTGCCAACATTGAACAGCCTCTATTCAAGTAATTAGTGACAGCCATCTGGTCACGGCATCATTTAGACTCAGCACAGTGGAGTGTATGGCAGGATGTTTGGTCTAATGTAAAGAAGAGAAAAAACATCCACAGTTTGCTGAAGTTGGGGAATGTTATAATAGTCCATTGAATATGTCTTTCCTTCTCAAGATGAAGTCTGTTGCTTTGGAGACGTTGTTGTTATAGAACCTGAGATTTGAGAGTTAATACAACTAAGTCATTGTTATTTCATGTGGTCATGTGTAGAATCACAGAATGGTTATTGTTAACATCTTAAATTCTTAGGACACACAAATAAAATGATGGAAGATAAATAAGTTGCAATACAGGGAGTGATTCTGGACACAACCGTGGTGAGGTACAGCGTCATTTTTTCCTGTTTTACTTTTGTGACTACACCATTGAATCGTTTGTCTGTGACACCCTACAAATGTAGCAGTAGTACTTGCAGAAAGGGCTCATAAAGTCAGAAGACTAATGTCAGTTTCACCTATCCCTGTACAGTCAGCTAACATTAACTGAAAGCTAGTGGTCATACCAGACCAAGTAAGCCTCTAGCAGCAGATTCCCTGAATGTATAGAACTGGGAGAGGAAAATTTTATTTCTCATGAATTCCACTTTTCATTTATAGGTGGGAGAGCCACTTCTGCTTTCAGAACATCACTTTCATAGTCTATGCTATGAATGAAACTAATAAACCAAACCTGGAGAATGTACTCTCGATGAAAACTTACGGCAGTCATAAATATCAAACATTTCTCTGCCAGAAAAAGTTTCACAACAGAATAAGCTTTGTAACAAAGAAGACAGTATGCAACCCTAAAATGTACTTGACAACTCTCTAATTGCTAAGGGCCTGAGAATTGTGAGACCTAAAGAAAGAAGGTCTAGGGCCTGCAACACTGAAAGAGATATTGCACAAGAGTGATGTGAAGTTGTCACATATGGGTGACGACTTCAAGTGAATTTTGACTGGTAGGGCAATGTCAAGTTCCAACAGATCTCAGGCACTGTGTGCAGTGAAACTCTATCACCTCTTGTCTTCAGTTTGGACTTGTACATTATTGCAACTCTAACCGGTTGGCACTTTAAAGGTTCCAAACATTGAGTTTTTTGCAAAACCAGAGTGCGAGTCTCTGCATGTCGCTCGATGACTGAGCTCAGTCTGCCGTCGGCTTTGACATTTTCCACTGACAAGCTCTTCCTCAGGTGTGCTGGTTAAAATATCACAAATAAAAAAAAAAAAAAAAACACTTTACCGACAGCTTATATGTCTTAGAATTTTTCACAGGTGACTCACAAACGTGGGAACATGGCTGCCTGAGTTTTTTGTTGACAGCTGCTAAGAGACACGAGGACATCAAAGCACAGGTGGAGGGTTAGCAACATAGGGGCTGAGCAGGATGAAGGGATCACATCACCTGAGATAAAAGGCCAGGCGTCACACACACCAAAACAAGACCACCGTTATCACCCAGGCCCCAATATCTCTCACCTGTTACACGACGACCTTCAAAAGGTCTCGTTTTATCTTTTGTCTAGAAAGTTCGGAGGGATGTGTGCTTCCAGTGTGTTCAGACCCGCGTGTTTTGTGAGTTGGTGCCGATAAAACAAGAAATAAGAGCTTGCAGGCTTGTGTTCTCTCTGAATAATCCGCGAAGGCTCTCGCTCACTGTTTGTGCGTGTGTTGATACCTTTCGTTCTCTCTTGCCTCATCTTTGTTTAAGGTGACTCTGCAGCTCAGAAGCCTTTGAGGCCAGACAAAAGCAGCCATCACACAGACAGGGATAAGCTCAGAGCTGTGTGAAACCAGATTTGATCCTGCGGCATTGTCGGAGATGCTTTACTTTACACAGCGGCCTGAGCGGTGCTGCCCTACTCACCTCTACCTTCCCTCGATACTTTGCCTTATGACTCTATCTGAGCAATGTGATGTTCGGACAAATACAATCCCAAAATGTTCGGATCATTTGGAATTCTGAACCAGGCTTTTTATTTGTTGATATTTTCTATTCCCAAAGATGATGCTCTCGCCTCTCCTCAATCATTAATCTCTCAGAATCTTGCCAGCGAAGATAGCTCAATCTCGAAATGTATTAAAGTTAAAACCCAGCCTGGCATATTGATGCATTAATAATAATGTTTACATGAAGGTCCATTCAAAGTGTGTGTGTGTGTGGGGGGGGGGTCAAGGTCTCCCCGCTGCTATCACTTTGGACTTGTGTGAAGTGTCTGATTAAAATATTACCTTGGGAATATTTAGCGTGGATAATTGTGCTAATGTTTATCTGGCTGGATCACGTCAAACACATATTTCTCAAATTGTATTTTTAGAGTGTTCCAAGTTTAATTAATTCATGTGTTTGGAAGAATTCTGCTTTGATGCTGCTCCTGTGTTTCAGTAGATCTTGTCCTCTCGCCCTAGAAAAGTTCAAACAGGGTCACTGCAGGGTCATGTTGTATCGTTTGAGCCATCTGGTGCTGTTTTTCACCGACTCCTTATTACTTCCGCCAAAGAGGTTACAGTATGTTTGCAGCTCGGTTTGTTTGTCTGTCTGTCAGGAGGATAACGGATTAAAATACGGATCTAATTCACATGAAACTTGTTGTAACATGGGCCAAAGAAGAACCCATTCCATTTTGGAGCATCTCTGAAATAAATTGGCGGATACACAAATTATTGATCACTTTCGAAAGAAAGGTGCTATACAACAATCGGTGTGGGCCGGGGTTGCCTTCACCCGACTCTCACCTCTGACGTCACAAGCAAACATGGAGGTGGCTTAGCCGAAATGGCAGCAGCGAGCAGTGCTAGCCAAGCTAACTGTGCTATTAGCGCTAACAACAGTGTCAACCTGGGAGGTACCGGTGGCTGGGTGTTGGGCTTCTGCGACGACGCCGTTGGTCGGGACGGCTGTAACTGTCGTATGAGTGCAGTGCAGAGCGGCAGTCACGAAGAGAGGGACTCACATGCACACGCAGCCGGCCGGCCTGGCAACAAAAACAGAGAACCTTGGAGTGACTTCATTCTCTGCTCAGGTTGATATTAATATCCTTATAGCAGATAGTTGTTTGCTGCTAAATGAAAGCTCTGATTGTCGTATATAGAACTTTTGCAAAATTGCGAGGCATTTGGTGTAGACGGAGGTCTGCGCTCTCTCCGAGTGCACTTCTAGTTACATGTTCTTCATTATCATACGTCTGTCTTTAACAACAAAGAATTCAGAGTATGTAATAGGGATGTCAACAGTTAAACTTTGATCGGTTAACCACTGAAAACATTTTTGCAAAGCAGCAATGAACGTCAGCAAAGCCAACATAAAATAAAATAAAAGACATTTACAACACAAACATAAAATCGGACGGATACAGTGCTTCAAGATGTGGCAGCAAAGCTCATTGAGTCAATGGAGCACTGGAGTAAAAGAAAAGTACGTCTGTATTCATATCCGTTTTTTTAATTAAAAGCGAACCGGTTAGTTACCGGTTGATGGGTGTCAGGCTATCAAAACAAAAATGAATCGAAAGTGACATCCCAAGTATTTAACATTGCCTGAACTTTAAGTGTGGGTCAACAAATTATTCTTATTCTTTTTTGTATGTGAAGAAAGCCGTGAGAATTTAGATCAACACAACAATGACTCTGCAAGGCTGTAATTATGCAGTGATGCTCTGACTAAATGCTAACATCAGCATGCTAACATATTCATAGTGACAACTCTAACATGCTGATGTAGGCTATAGTGTTTACCATGTTCACGATCTAATGTTGGTGTGTTAGTACGCTAACATTGTGTAGTTAGCACTAAACACAAAGTAGCAGAGGAGGGTTTATTTGTGAGTAAAGCTTATGAGCGACCATAAAAGCATTTATCTACACTGACGAATGTGTGCCGTCTCTTTTCTTTCTTACTTATCTCTGGCAGGGAAAAAGACAGAATACTAAAGAAGCAGGAATTGCTCGAGGGCTTTTACAGGATATGATTTGCCCAACTGAAGTGCATCAACAGGGACGCCCTGCACAGTAAAGCTGTTGCCCTTCAACTTTGTGTCTTTCACATTTTCCACAAACTCGCGGCTCTGAACGGACGGGGTGATCTCGCCTCACAACATTGCTCATCAGCAGGAACAGGAGACACAGGGTGTGTCTGCTAAACGGTTGGTGACCGACCCTAATGATGCTGCTTTCGGAAGCTCTGCGTGCGGCTCGGGCCCCCCAGCTGCTACGCCTGTCTCAGCATTTCTTCTCCATCTGTGGGAGGCGGTGCGACCTGCCGGGCTGTAAGAGTGAGTTAGCTGGGATGAGGTAAGGAATGAAGGAGAGAAGCATTAAGAGACGGAGAACTGTTTATGTCGAAAGTTGAAAAGATCTGTCAAGATCCTAACTTTTTGCACATGCTTTTCTAGCACAGTTCTTTTTTCTTTTTTTTTCTCTCAGTTAGCATCCTAAAGAGCTGGCCAAACGCTACTTGTCATACCAGTAAGGCTTGTTTCAGCAAAAGCATTGAGTGTGTTGAATTTTGTTTTAATCATAGCAATAAAATAGGGGTAAAACGAATACTCCAATTGAAATCATTGAAGCAGGATGGTCAGTATGGCGGCTATATTTATGTGCACTGGTGCCATTGCGACCGTCGTAGCGGACTCACTTCCATAGAAACTAAACCGACTCACCAAGTCACTGACTCAGTGAGGTGAGGTTTTGCAGTAACGACTAAAACGGGCAGTGGAGTAAATGGGCAGTGGAGTAGTAACGTTATGAACCATAGAGAGCCAGAGTGAATGAGTAAAATAAAGGGATAGGTTTGTGTTTTGAAGTGGGGTTGTATGAGATAGTCCTTCATAGTCAGTGTATATACTGTAGATGGAGAAACAGACAGGAGTACCAGCACGGGAGCTGCTGTGGACGCATTTTAGACACCTACAAAAAATCCATATTAGTTTAAGCGTGAGCTGTATTTAGAATATTTTCCGTCATGGAACTGAACTGACAGTGAACCTTATCTCTACTGTTTTCATCTTGAGGCATTGAAGCAAAAACAAGTTTTACTTTCAGTTCAGTTTCTGAAAGGATGTTTGCTGGCAAGATGAAGCTGTGAAAAATGTTAAACTGATATAGTGTGTATCTCTGTAGGTGGGCCTTTCTTAACTAAAAGACGTTTTGCCCGTCCACAGCATTACATGGCTCTGCTCTTGTGTCTGTAGGCCTACTCTGTTTCTCCAAACTGGGGGCGTACCGACCGCCATCTACAGTAGGTAAGCTCGACTATGGAAAAGTACCTTGTACAACCCCTTCTTCAAAACACAAACTATCCTTTTAATGCTTCATCGACACACTCATGTCACAGTGTAGAACTTTGCTTTTTTTCCAGTGAGTTGCGCAACATTTCGCAAACACTGCAACAACAGCAATCACCATTTTCTTTTGTAGCATTCAAATTACCACAGAAAACATAGCTTTACTCCTATTCTATCAAAGTTACATAGTCTCACTAAACAAGAACTTCTCAGAGTCTTGGCTTCGGACAAAAAAAGTGGTTTACTTTAAGACAATTCAGTCCGTACCAGTTAGACATAGATCATGCATTACAATCCAAAAAAAACAATATAATCAAAAGTGAAGCAAGCAAAAGCCTGTTACAAATACAAAAGGACAATAGAATAATAAGAGCAACAAGGCAATCCTGCGTTAAAAGCTGCAGAATAAAGATGCATTCTCCAAATGGAAGTCGGCCCCTTTCATTTCGTTAGACAAGTGTGATCCATAATGCAAATTTCAATAATATTACAGGCGTTGTCTGAGTCAGAATGTTTGTCAATTATGTATGTACTGCGGAGAGAAACAATGGGAGACTCACTGTTGTTCTACGAAGGGCTGACAGCTTTCAGAAACCTGTGGATATTTCCTCTTTTCAGCAAGAGAAGTGATAAAGCTGTCCAGCCTGCTCACAGTCTGAATTGCTTTGGCTTCACAGAACTACTCGCACACTTTCCTCTGCTAATACTAATCCCTCAAAAATTTAAAAAGTGAGTTATGTGCATTTTAATAAGTTATCTAATAAACACATTGAAAATGGTTAGTAGAAGGTGATGCATTACATAATAACTGTCTTGACTAAATTATTCGGTGATTTATCTATGCAATTTAATTTGATCATTTGCGTTTCACTAAAACAAGCTTTTCAGTGTTTTCAGCTTGTATAACTTTTTATTATTTATTGCAAGGTTAGTTTTAGAAAGTCACATAAATATTTCCAGCAGTGTTTTCAGAGAAACGTGAGAAAATAGATCCAAAAATTGTGTTTACGATGTAAAAAATGCTTTCACAGGAGCACGCACACCCGGACCATGTCATTTTCTCCTGTGTGTGTGTGTGTGTGTGTGAGTGTGGGGCAGATCGGAGGTTCGTAAATTGTTTATCAGAATACAAAAAGTGCAAAATGCACGACAGAACTCGGGACGCGATGAGTCAGTGAAACGTGACAGTAATGCAAGAGAATCTGCAAGAAGACGTGAGTGCAGAGGATAAAACGGGGAGCTTGTAAAGCAAAGCCAAAGGCCTAAAGAAACCAAAATAGGCGGCTTGTGGAGAGCCTTGTGCAGCCCTGCAATAAACTAAATTACAGATCAGCTTGGCTTTGTTCCACATTTTCTGGAACCGCAGAAGCTGATTTCCTGTTTATCTAAATGGGAAGATGGGGGAGAGTTTAGGCGTAATTTGAATCCATATTTCATCTGACTTTAACAAGAGGTCTTTTCCTGACTTGACGTCCGCGTGGTGACACACACACACACACGGCCGGTCATATGACTCATTAGGGTGTCACGCTGGGTCAGGGGTCACGCTGTGTGCGTACTGAGCGTGCAAGCTGGCCTCTGTCAGTGCGTGATGTATGAGTGAATATTTGTCGACTTGACATTCAAGGTTTATTGCGAGAATGTGTAGACAGGAAAAGCTGCGGGGCACTTTCTCATAGTTCCCCTGATGAGCTTTGCTGTGACTGAGATGGAGGAGAGTGATGGGAACAAAGGGGGAGCAGTTGTCAGGAGTCAGAGTGAAAGGAAATACACTGTGGAGAAGATAGGAGTTAAGATAGAAAACAAGCACTGTATTTAAGCACATCCAGATGAAATACTAATCACAGCAGACTGTTGAACAGGGTCAAGGTGGCGATAACAATATGCACCGTTTCAGCACAGATCCACGACAACAATGGGGGGGGGGGGGCTATCTATCTATCTATCCACTAACAGTACAGCCATTCACATCACTGCGTTGTTTGCAACCCACGCTCATACTTGTCCTTGCTGCCGAATTAAATGATTATATCCAGCTTCTTTAATGTAAAAGTCTTGCAAACTGCCGCCTCAAGCTTGTCTTGCTCTACAAAGGAAGCGACTGACATGATCTCCATTACTTTAAAACCTGTTGTCCTCGTTAGACGTTTCCCAACCTCACAGGTTGGGGTGTTGTGCAAGTACATGTTCTAAAAGCATAAATCGTATGCTTGAACCTCATTAATTTGAACCATGTGCCAAAATATTCTGTAAATTGCAACCTTGGAGCTCATGTAAAAATAATCTGCCCGGGCAAAGTCAGAGGTAATTATAATGTGCACGGCAGGACCTCACAGAGCTGCTTTTGTTGTGTGACAGAGGTTTACATAATCAGTCAGAAATGCAAAAGGTGAGCTTCCCTCAGGCTGAGTCTTTGACAGCTTCAACTCTTACTGCTATCAAAATACATCGGCCTTTTCCTGAGTGTCGGCCGACGGCTAAACACAAGGCAAAGTCGCCCACACTCCTGCGTGAAACATTATACAATAGCCAATACATTTTGAACCTAAGCCTTGGCCTTAAAACCTTAACGCATAAATGTAAAACGACCTCACTTGTCAGGAAACACCCTTTTAGCGCTGGCGGGATGGAGTGGGTGGGTGGGGAGGGTTGTTGAAGTCAATCAAATGGACTTTCCAAGGATTAGTCCTTTCCAAGGAGGAGTACGTAGCGTTAATTAATAAGTGGGTTAGTTGGTCTAAAGCTGTATGTTAATGCCCAGTTCAGTTAATTCAGGTGTTCCCAAACTTATTTGTACCAACCTATCCATTATTTTAGCTAATTATTTTAACCATTTACCCATTACTTTTCCCTGATCAATTTAACTATCCATTTAACCATTTTATCCATTACTTTTAATATGATATACCACAGTGGTAGCACTTTATAATAACTACACACTATGAAGCATTGGTTAAGTATGAGTAAACACTTAATTCATCATTTATTGTTATTCATTGTTCATACATTAATAATTCATTAGTATGCAGTTCATAACAACAGTTATTAATGTGTCATTCTTGATTAATAAGCCCGTCTATTATGTTTCATTATTGTGTTTTCATACTTTATAAATGATGGATTCCCCATTTGTAAATGAAGTATTATATATTTTACAAACCAATTATTAAGGAGTTGTGGATGATTAATAAGATCATTTATAAAGTGTTAGTAAATGATTAATAACTTATTTAGATGTACATTATTCATGCATTTATATATATAATGGTTAGGGACTATGTTAATATATGCTTTACAAACACATTAATACTGCAATTCATGATTAATTCACGATTTATTAAGGTAGTTACTACTCGTTAGTAAAGTGTTTTATGTGACCTCATCTAAAGTGAGGACTATTTATGCCTTACAAAGCATTTATAAATGACATTGAAAGGCCAGCAGTGCCTCAAAACACATTAGACACAACACAAAGTCATCAAAAACATATTAATATTTATTTGCAAGATGCAAACAGTATACTGTTAAATACAAACCTCTCCATTAACCAGGAGCTTTGCATATTAGTTTACATTTACTTATTTAATTATTCATTTCATACCAAGCATATCGATCTCATTCACATCCACTCCACATATAACAGCTAGTTTGCCATCTGTCACCTGGATTGCTCTATTTACAACGGAGGTGACGCATTAGCGTGCACCTGTCTCAGGACCTCTAGTGCTAGCTGGAAGGCTAGCTAGATACTCATCCTCCATAATGTGTAACGTTACGTGCCAGCAAACTAAGAAACAAACAGACGGCCATTGGAGGCCCGTCAGCAGTCATTCTTTCTGGCCCAGGTCTGCGCGCCCTTTCAACTTAGGTTGGAGTTTTCCATCGCGTAAGCACACTTCTGTACCAGTTCGGGAGCGAAACGTTTGTCCCACGTTGATGACGTATGAAGCGGTCTTTTCCTGTGTAACGTTACGTGCCAGCAAAATAAGAAACAAAGAGACGGCCATTGGAGGCCCGTCAGCAGTCATTCTTTCTGGCCCAGGTCTGCGCGCCCTTTCAACTTAGGTCGGAGTTTTCCATCGCGTAAGTGCACTTCTGTACCAGTTCCTGAGTGAAACATTTGTCCCACGTTGATGACGTATGAAGCGGTCTTTTCCTTTGTCCGTCTCACAAGCGGGATTTCGTTTATTGTAAACAATGAACAGATTCGGCCAGCTGCCATCGGGACATGCAACTGAAGAAAAGTATGAACAGTGGAGATCGATATGCTCGGTTAAAATGAATAATTAAATAAGTAAATGTAAACTAATATGCAAAGCTCCTGGTTAGCTCCAGTCGTATATTTACAAACGTTTTATATACAGCCATGTTCTCCTGAAGGAGAATGTCTTTGTTTGTTTGTTTCTTACATGAATTAATGGCTGAGAGGTTTGTATTTAACAGTATAGATAGTCCTCACTTTAGATGAGGTCACATAAAACACTTTACTAACGAGTAGTAACTACCTTAATAAATCGTGAATTAATCATGAATTGCGGTATTAATATGTGTTTATAAAGCATATATTAACATAGTCCCTAACCATTATATATATAAATGCATGAATAATGTACATCTAAATAAGTTATTAATCATTTACTAACACTTTATAAATTATCTTATTAATCATCTACAACTCCTTAATAATTGGTTTGTAAAATATATAATACTTCATTTACAAATGGGGAATCATAATTGCATCAATCTGATTACAAATGATGCTAATCCTGTTACAAAAGAGGACTACTTGAGTAAAATGGAGATACTTTACGACAGTCATTTGACACGGTTGAAGAGCTGAGGGCATATTGAGTCTGAAAATGTGAACATTTTTATTTTTCTATTCAACCTATACCCGCCCCAAACAAAATCGATACGACGCTCCTGAGTTGGAGTGATCCAATGATTAAGGGAATATGTCAGCAGGTAGTAGCAATGAGCTGCATTCTCAGAGTGACCTTGCCTTGTTTCAGCCCCACAGCTGCTTAGTCCGTCAGGCTTTTCTGCGTGTGCCACAGCGGCAGCTGAGGAGCCATTTTGGGGCCTGATGCATTCAACAGCTGGTGGTGCCAAGCCCAGGGTGGGCGTGGGAGGTGGAAGGGGGGGAGCTGCGAGGTCGTCTGTCTATCGGGCCGTGGAAACGTGGAACACGGAGCATATCGGACGACGGGCACGCAGCCAAAACGGTGATTGCGAGGTCGGCACTCCGCCGGCATCGCTCTTCACAGTTCTGACCTGAAATCACATTTAGACTGCAGCTAGAACACTCAAACTACTGTGTACTGCATAGCAGAACACTGCGTGTAACTCGCCCATATGCTGCATGTATAGGAAGGAGATGACGAGCCGGCTTCGGTTCACAGCACCGTTCCCTCTCGGGGCCAGGTGTGCATGTGTGCGGTGGGACAGTGCACCACTGAGACATGAGCTTCACTTTACAACAGTGAGAAAAAAGAAAAAGTGGACGGTATCCCATTTTTCTTACGATCCATAAAATCCACCTCAGCATTTTCAGGTGATGGAAAACTCTGTGCCTCTAGTCTCTGTTTACAGCAGTGGTGGGCCGTGCATTTTATACCTGGGCCTTCACTGCTGTCCTGCAGCTGAAATACCTCCTTATAACCACATTATGGCGTCACAGCTATTATTCATTTTTAAGGCTGTAACTATGTACATCTTCGTATTAAACCGTTCAGTACGAGTCGTTTGAATAATGCTGGAGCATTTAGAAAATGCAAAAGCCTAAATTCAGGAAAATATAATGTTCTCAGCTGATCTGGCTGTGGGATCCACCATCATTCCTTAATGACAAGCCGCGACCCAAAGAGATTATCATAGAATTTTACTTTCACAACAGTGTCTCTGCAGTGTCTTTCCTCGTCTCAGTCCTCTGTGTCATGGTGTCTGGTGCATCTCACTCAGTCAGAATGCCCATATTTGATTGGCTGAGCTGCATCACGTGATGTGATTCACTACCCATCAGCCTCTGCTGGCTGTTAAATTTCGTTTCATGATAGTCACTTTCTCGCCCACTGACCAATCACAGCACACTCTGCACATGGACACTGAGCGGCATGTAATGCTGACGTCATTATAGGCCGGCGCGCAGGCTCTGATACGTCAAAGAATACGCCCAACATGTCAAACTAAAGATCTGATTGGTTGAAGACTATGACAATCAACAATATCGTCCCCACTCACTTAAACTGCAAAGGGATTCACTTGAGAGTCTGCAGGCCTCGGGCCTCTGTTCTTACCTAGAGACACAGAGGTGAAATCTGATTGGATAAAAGCTCTACTTAAAACAAGCTGCACTGGAAGCAGAGCAACTGAGGACGACAGTAGCTGTGCAATGAGAAAATAAGATAATGGGAAAAATAATTTTATAAATTATAATACATGTAGTGTATTTAAGAAAAATTATAAAATGATAAAATAGATATAGCTTTGTGATTCTGTTTAGGCCAGCAGAAGAGGCCTTGCAGGCCCTGACGGCCCACCACTGGTTTACAGAGACTAGAGGACATGAGAGAGGGAATCGCTTGGCAAATGACCTTTGTCTTGAAATATCTCAAACCTCTCGCTGCTCTTCATGGCGAATCTGTACTGATGATACTCATCCACAGCCAGATGTTCTAAGCTGCCCCCCTTCCTCCTTTCCGGTGCTGTTCGGAGTGTTGCGGTGTGCACAGAGCATCGGTTTGGTTAAACTAAAGTAGAGACAACGCCACATGAAGACAGAGTTTCCTGTTAAGTTGTTTTTCTCACATGTAAATCATCCCTCGTCTCTGAGCCGAACCTCAGGGTGGAATTTTACCGTGCCTTTACGTTTGTCTGTGTGTGTTTGAGATTCCATCTCTCCTCACACATCATGTGTGTGTGTGTGCGTGTGTGTGTGTAAGTAAGGAAAGTCTGCAGAGATGACAAGACAGCTGAACAAATGAAGAAAGAGATAACCATTTGAACAGGACGCACCAGGTGGATGGTGAGTGGCAGGGGTGTTTCTAGGATTCAGATAAAGGGGGGGCTTAGCACCAAGGGGAGCGCCATGTTTGCGCGCACAGTGTGCGGCAATTTTTTTTGGGGCCCATTTGGGGCTGTGGATATCCATTGTTTCAGACAGTTCATAGATTGGTTCAATCAGAAAGAGTGTGATTTTGCTCTGTAGTTTTGCTTGCATTCAGTATATGATAACACAAGAGACAGAATTTCAGGGTCATAGTGAAATTTGACAACACAAATATGAACTTTTCTCAAATAATGAGAGAGAAATAATTTTCCTGCTTGTAAAGGAAAGACGGATAAACTAACTTTCATATCCGCGTCACTCCCAAATCCTAATTCTTAAAGGGACCGCACACAATGGATGGAGAATGGACCTGATAGTGTAAACTTTATTACATTACAGTCATTTAGCAGACGCTTTTATCCAAAGCGACTTACAATAAGTGTATTCAACATCGGTTTTCAAGAGAACTAGTCACCAGAAGTCATAAGTGCATCTCCTTTCTTCAAACAAGCATCTAAGAGCATAAACCAGAGCCAACGTACAGTGCAGAAACAAACTAATGCAATAAGTGCCACAAACTAATATGAATACAATAAGTGCAATAAGCTAGTATGAATACAATAAGTGCTAAGTAAGTGCTAAGTGGAAGGCTAAGGGTAGGCCTTCTTGAAGAGGTGAGTTTTCAGCCTGCGCCAAAAGATGGGCAGCGACTCTGCTGTCCTGACATCAGTGGGGAGTTCATTCCACCACTGTGGGGCCAGGACAGAAAACAGCCGTGACCGGGTCGATCGGCCGCAGGGACCTCTGAGCGACGGGGCAACCAGTCGTCCCGAGGCAGCAGAGCGAAGTGGGCGGGCGGGGGTGTAAGGCTTGGCCATGGCCTGGAGATAGGAAGGAGCTGTTCCTTTCACTGCCCTGTAGGCTAGCACCAGGGTCTTAAACTGGATGCAAGCTTTATATCGAGCTTTATATCCTTAAGTATGATGATAGGCTATTGGATTGTAATTTGAAGGGGGAGAAAACATACAAAACAGAACGCACGCACATATGTAGCATGTTAGAGTTATAAATAACTTGTCCATGTGAGAAACAGTAGTTTAATTTAATGACATCACCAAAAAAAATAAAAAGTTTTTTTTTTTTTTTTTAAAGCCAATAATGCCAAATTATTTGGGGGGGCTGAAGAACATTTTAGGGGGGCTTCAGCCCCCCTAAAATAGGCCTAACGACGCCCCTGGTGAGTGGTGTCCAGACGGCACAGAGACCAATCCGACTGTGGGACATTGATACAGTTTGAGTTAGCATTTTTGGACTCTAATGCAATTAAGAATTTAGAGGAAAATGTAGGAAAGTCTATTCATTTTTTTCAATTTTTTATGTTTTGGTTTGATAAGACCACGAATATTTCAGTCAAATGCACATGGATGCTGTGGTTGTATCACACACATCTTTCTGCGTAATTATCTGGGGCCAAGCCCAATTATTAATCGAAAGGAAAATGATTCACGGGACACAAACAGTCTGCTGCTGAGTGAAAGTCCTGTGTTTGTTTGTTGACTTGCTCTCACCATCTAATGCTGGTGCAGACAGGTGTACATTGGAGTTGTCTCACACAGACAATAAAGGATGCCTCGGTGTGTTTGTATCAGGCGCTGAGGGGAACTGGACAAGCTACTTGGCGAGTTAGGATTTAGAACAGTTTGGTTTGCTTATAATCCCTTTCAAATTTAGTTTGAATTAAAACGAATTAAGAAGATCTAAATACAATAGATAAGAGGAAATGAATGAGTGCAGGAGAAGCCAGTCAGAGTTACAGTCTGATCCCCATCCAATCAGTAACAATAGCCTTATAGCAAACACAGTACCTATTTGTATACATGCTGTGCATTTGTATGAACCATCAGATTTCCCCTCAAAGCAATCATTGCATCACAAATGCTGTGAAAAGTATTTCTCTAAATTTGCAGCTTGATCAGATCCCTCTCTATTTTCTCCATTTGTACTGATGACACAGTGGAGGCTCGCTTTTACGATGGTTCACTGTGATTTCCACTGCATTTCCACCAACGCTGCTGCCACATCCTTATTTGACACACTATACGCCTCCTCTGGTGCATCCCAGGCCGTGCCAATGAATATTTCAGAGAATCAAAATGGATATTACTCCTGAGTCAGACATGCTGGCAAGGCAGCGGTGCTACATGTGGGGCATTAGTGCCAGGCATGCTCCGAGCTCAATATATCGAAACTTTACAGGCCCGGGTCACTTCAGGTCCTTTCCCTGTTCTGATCAGAGAAGGTCACAGGAGGGAGATTCAGCTGCAGTTAAAAAAGACTTCAGAAGGATGATGGCAGCTTCCTGCGCAGCTATATACTAAGTATATCAGCTCCATAACACCATCATTTTGTTTCCACCATCTCATGTTCGCTTAGGTTTGTAATGAGCTCAGATCTGGACTCTCAATTGACTTTAGCATAATGTTAGCACAGTATTGCTTTGCATTTACTGGCATGTGTGTTTCCCTCTTAAGGTTGGCGCAGACCTCAATTGCTTCATGTTAATATGGTTTGTCCCCATTTCACTAAGCGCTCAAAACCCCATGCTTCCGCCCACCTGCTTATGTATGATTAAAATTTGGTATAGCCAGCACGCTGACGCCGACTTGAAGCTAGACGGCAGGTTACTCATATCCTAGCTCCAGCTGCTTGTGTGTCACCCAGAGGGTTTTAGGCAATAGAGTCCTCATATGGCCCATCAAAAGATAAGCTCTTCTTTCAATTCCTGTATTCCAGCTGAGACCTCTCTTCCCACAATTAGAAAGCAGAACACAGACATTGCCTTTAACCAGTCGCTGTACAAATACTTGTACGAAAAAAACCACACATGAAAGAGCTTACTTCTTCCCCCGGCGGTATTTCGTGAAGGAGGAAACGTGACACTGGGCTTTTGTATAAATCCCTGAAATCAACGCAGGCTTAACAAGTGAGAACATTGGACTTGGTAAACTGTGTAGCCGGGATCTTATAGGGATGTGCAAAACACAGCAGCCATTATTTGGACATTAGAGGCACGATTGCCTTGGCTACGAGCCCCGTTCAGGGTTTTACACATCCCTTTGACTCTCATTCATAACAATATGTTTTATCGTCGGGTATCCATCTCCTTTCATGTCTCTCCTCAGGGACCCAACCAGCATCGTGAATAATATGCTAGGCATCAAGTGTGGTTCTGCCAATTTATTTCCCATAAGACTATGTCAGTCAGGCTCAGAAGCAATAAGCCAGCGCCGCCGGTAAAGACATCTGCAAAATAAATAAGGCCTCCTTTCTGACACCACAAACGTGCGCCTGTGACTGCTGTCGCCATGGTATCGCCCATAGGCTTTATTGTCGCCGGTGTCGTCATGGAAGTGTGGGCTGATGTGGGTGTGTCACTTTGTGGTTGGGCAGAGTGGGGACTCCATAAGTGGGTGTGGTAAATGTGTCAGTCAGCTACTGTTTAGGCAGAGCACCAGGACAGAGTCGGGATGAATATTTGGAAAAATAAAGTTGGTTTTTAGACTTGTAAAATTAAACTTTGATTCACAAACCTGTAATTCAAGTATTTATTTTCCTTTTCTAGCTGTGCTTCTTCAAGACTTCAAGTCAGTCCTCTCCCACTTATGTTAACCCGTTATGTAGCCTGTGTCGATCTCAACAAATACCCACGCCAGCAGCCTGTAATCCCCTATTGGTTCTCTTCCTCTAATCGGGTCGGCTTATGTTGTCACTGCAATCGGACCGCACTAGGGTTCGCTTGGAAACCAAAACTAAAACAACCGGTCGGACTAAATGTCGGCTTGTGAAAGCGCCTTTAGTCCTGTAGGAGCCTTGAACTAATGCTATTCATCCAGGGAGGTAACATGGTATCATTAGACAAGACTCCCTTGTAAAGCATTGATAGTGTTCATGGTGTTGTGTAAGAGCAGTGTCAGAATATGAAAGATGTCTTTCTTTTCTCCACCTTTCTGTTTGTTCAGTTGGGTCTGTTTCTCTCTCCTGGGGGAGCCATACCTGAGCATGGGACACATCTGGGACTGGACAGCCAGGTCTGGACTGGTCTAAACGTGTGTGTGTGTGTGTGTGTGTTGGATGAGGTGCACCTACCGTAGTGTGGACTGGGTGCTGGAGAGAATCATGACTGTTTTCTTTTTCAGTAGCGTGCCCCGAGCAGGTTTACGTTGTAGCCGTGCCATATGCTCTGTAGGAAATGGGCTTTATTAATATGTTTAAGAGCACGTCAGGTTCCGGTGACTTATAGGCTAAGTAAGCCAATGTGAAGGTGCATTGTCGGCAACTTTTCACAAATAAAGCCGGGGTAAAAGGGGGGGAAAAAAAGGACAGAAAGAAAAACATTCTCTAGGGGCCTCTGTGGACCAGGGGGGCGACTGGTTCCAGGTCTGCCACGGTGTGGGAGAGGGCCCGTTTCAGCTGAGCCTCTGCGTTCCAGGTGTTGCTTTTTAATTGGCAATTCTGCGAGCAATAAAGCATTTTGCGTACTTTCGCTTGTAAAGTGCTTTCATTCCGTCTCCAAATGATGTAATTACCCCGGCGTCCCAGGCGAGAGGGCAGCAGGAGAGGGGAGGCGTCTGCTCGCTCAGCGAGAAGCCTGGTGAAGGGGTTCCTGAAGTGTGTTTTCATTCAGGAGTCCAAACACCATAAAGTCAGGTAGTTGTTTGCACAATAAATGTGCACTTTCATTTCATTTCAAGCTCCCCGTGCGCTCCGTGTGTTTCTAGTATTTATGAAAACAAATATAAATATATAAGTTTTCTTTGATGTATGAAGGCAGCGGGGGACGTTTCTTCTTTGTTCCTGGACACAGATGGCGATTGTCCAACATTAATTAACTTTTCTTGGTTTTCATAAAGCTGTAGGAGCATATTTTTGCTTTCCTCACAGTTTGAGATTGACTTCTTTAAAATGCTTTTAATAATTTTTGCCTTCATTTGTGCTGCCACACATTGCTTGTTCACAACATCACTAGCCGATCCAGCGCCGGTACAAATCTGTTTTACAACTTCACTGCTCTGCACCCTAAAAGGACGGGAGGTTTACAATTACAAGTATGCTAATGAAGTCAGCTAACCCACAGAGTGATGTTATCATTTGAATTTATCTGGAAAGAGGAGATTTAAAAAAAACGTATTTTCCTGTTTAGTCAGCGTGGAATTCCCTCTGAGACGAGAAAAGGGTCGAAAGCAGAGCCAAGTGTGTGTCGGCCGAGCGTGCGGAGACGTGTAACACTAACCTGAAGTCATTTGACTAAAACGGATCTCGTGATCCACCTGAGGATTGTGAACCCTCGAGAACAAGTTCAGCCTGTCGGCTTGTAGCATGGAAACCTAAACTCCACTTGATCAACATCTCCCACGGATAGGTGCATTCCTCTGGAGCTGTAGGACCAAATATCTCAGCGTGGATGAAACAACATGGAGGGGAAAGTCAAGGAAACATTCTTCTCACATAAAGTCTACCTGGCAACGTTTTTGCATATCAGACCTCCCCAGTGGCTGTCAGTGTTCCAGCAGTGGCAACACTGCCAAAAAGCACAAAAACAAGCTGTTCGCTATCGCTGCTGTTCCCATGGGAACAGGCCCGCAGAGGGTGTGCCCGCTCCGACACTCATCTGCACAAACAGTATGCGAGCCGACTCCCCAGCATGCTGCACAAACCAGGAGGATAAACGGCGAAGGTGTGGGGGGGGGCTCTTTCTCAGAGAACTGGGGCCTCGTGCAGAGCCCTGCTATCAGTGTAAGCGATTAGCTGGCCCCGCTGGTGAAAAGTGCCACGAGGGGAAAAAGGATCAAGATTCCTGAGATGTCGGGCCTGCAGTGCTCATTCGCACACTTCCTCTTCTTAATAAAGACCACACATCACCAGCTCAGAGCCAGCCGGAGCTGCAGAGAAGAAGTAAGCAGCAGGACGTCGACTGGCTGGACGAAAAACAAATAAATGCCAGGCCACTTTGATCAACCACGGTTACTTTAGTTACGCTGTGGGTTGAGAGAGGCAAAGTCAGTTTGACATTGGTATCTTCAAAGGCATTACTTTGTTCTTTGCCTCTTTTTTGGGGGGGAATTGGCTTGATTGTCAAGTTAGCCATCAGTGGGATTAGCACCGCTCCTCACACCTCTGCTGCACCGCCACAGGTGGCACACACACCATATAATTAGTCTGGAGTGTACGTGCAATAGTTATGCAGCGCTTTATGGAAGACAAAAATAATAACACTAATGTGTAAGTGAAAGGGTAAGCATTTACATAACAAGCTACAGCTTGAAATTAAACTGTAAGAAGTTCACAGCCACTCCTAAAAAATGAATGCAATGTAATTTGTAGATATGCTACAAGATACATTTGTGTGTAATCCACGTAATCATGAACCAGAAGGTTAAAAGACCGCAGAAACCCACACAGCTGTGAAGACCGAAGTTTCTTTTGAAAATATATATATAAATAAAACCTGTAAAACTCTTGTAGGAAGACACACGAAAAATGAGGAGTATCTTTTTGGTACGATATCATCTGAACCGCTGTATGAGGATACGTTGCCTGGATACTCGTCCGGCACAGTGCTGCATGTCATCCCCTGCCTCTCCTGTCTGTCCCTCACAATATCAAATGAAGCAGATATGCCAAACAAATTATCTTGAAAATAAGTAACACATAGAAACTGCCTGTTTAAAGTAGTTGGCATTAACAAGATTGATTACAAAAAGTGTGGATGTCAGCCTGGGAATATGAAACAATGACTGTAGAAAACACTTATTGTGTGGAGCAGTGTTTCACAACCTTCTCTTCTGGGGACCCACTTAAAATAAACAAGACAAAAGCGACCCAATTCACCATGAATGGCTGCGGTAGACTGTTAGCATATACAGTAGGCTTACAACAGTAAGGTGTCCCTGCTAGTCCGAACAAAACAACACATGGACTCCAAGAGCTGAATAAAAGGGCCACTTCAAAAGGACACTGGTTGTCCAGGTCTCTGAGACGTATGCCTGCGCCCCAGTACCAGCAACACTTCTTTCCTTCAGTGCCACTGTCAGCCTGTACCAACAACAGAGCACACTGTCTACCATGTCCATTACAAGTAGATTCTACCAAAGAATGTGTCCCTATGAAAACTGTTAACAGTGTGTTTAGCACGCAGTCACAACATACGCTATCTTGCCAGTTTATTAGGTCTACCTAGCTAAGATTACTACAAAGAACTTCTGCAAGGCCGCTAACTAGCTCGCTTGGCTTGTTATTCAGAAAGTGTTTCAGAGCTACCTTGTCTTTAGTGCGCTTGCTCTGTGGGCAACATGGATGTGCAAGCTGTGGGTGATTTTATACCCAGCAGGCAAAACTTTTTCTGCTTCTTGCACCACTGAGCAGCTTTCGTAGGAAAGAACGGGGCCCCGCCTGCACCGCTGTGTCCAGTTATTTTTATACATGCATGGTTCAGAACCACGTAGAAAATCTCTGTGTTCCTAGGAGGTACTTTTACTGTTGTCCTTAACACATTCTTGCTTTTACGAAGAACCTATTTGTCTGTCTTTTATAATTGCATTTTATCTAATTATCCATTTCACTGAAGTTTTATCATTATTCTAAAGCCCCTTGTAACTCTGTGCTAAATGTGCTCCATGCTAATACAAGTATTAGTATGCCTGTGATTGTGTTCACCCTCTGTAGTTACGTACCCTCTGACTGCACAAATGTGAAAACTCTACCAAAGAAAAAAAAGCTTTTCTCCCAGAGGAAAACACCCTGCTCTCTAAGTGAGCAATAAATCTGGCACTTAGGAGAGGTTATGTGTGTGTGTGTGTCTTTGAGAGTGTAAATGTACTCCGTGTCTTCAAGTCCATAGCCTCCAGAGCTGTCAGATGTTGCCTGGCCCCGAAACATCCGTAACCCGTGACCCCTGTGACTCCTGTTTTGTTCTCGGCACTCCAGGCCCCTCAGATATCCCTCCACTGGAACTCCCCCAGATGACAGACACTCCTCTCCTCTCTGTTCCTCCACACTACCCCGGTAGCCTTTGACCTCCCCAGCACCTCTGCATCACCGCGTCGCTGCCCTCGCATTCCAGTGAAGGCGCTGAAACCTGAGCCCCGCGGTGAGCTCATCGCCCGGCCCGCCGAATCAAGAGTTAAATGATACCAAAAAACTGAGAGAACGGAGAGAGAAGGGGGGAGAGGCAGCCGTCGGTGGGGGACAGGTCTGGAACTGGTTCTGTGTGTCTGCTTGCTCGGAGGGGTTAAGTTACACCAGAAAGAGCGAGGAGGAAGAGGAAGAAGAAACTGCTGGCGTCTTTGAAACCTCTCTGCCTTTGTCTGTCTCGTTTTCCTTCTCGCGCTGCCTCTTGGCGGCCTGACTGTTTGGTGCCTGCAGTTTCCTCTTGACACACTCCGGCGAGCGCTCCGCCGCCCTCCACCCTGCGCTTTCAAGTTAACGAGCCCCGTCGGTCTCGTCCTCGTGTCCGGGAGCCGAGCCGGGATGGGAGTGTAATGCCGTGAGGTCGGGCTCTCCGCTCTCTGTCTCTGTTCTTCTCTGACCCTGCCATGACCACCGAGCATCCAAAGACGGTGAGTGTCCCTCTTTTTAAATTGTCTGGTAGTCTGTGTGTGTGTGTGTGTCTGTGTGTGTGTCTGTGTGTCTGTGTGTTAAAATGTGTCAGTAAAGAAAAAAAAAAGAACTGCTCTGAATAAAAACAAAAAGAAATGTTTTCCAAAGCTGTAGCTCAAATGTCACATCACAGAATCATTATAATTCACATCTCATATTGTGATGAGCACCATTAAGATGCTTAATCACTGCAAACATAATTAAACCAATCAGTGTTGCTCTCTCAAGCTGAGTTTGGAGGACGACAGCAGTCAGTTAGGAAAGAAAGGCTTTTAAGCCAAGAGCATCTCTTTGGAAGCAAAGATCAACTTTTAAAAGTTTAAAGAGTGCCATTAGATAAACCTTTTAACCATGCATTATTCATGGGCGCCAAGTTTCTTTCTAGTTCGCTGCCTGTTGTTCGCTGTGTCTCTCTCTGACCTCGTACACTTGTCTTGTCAACCTCTGGGGTGACAAATCCCTCTGAAGCACAGTTTTAAACAGGGTGATGATTCTAATGGGTGGCCTACAGCAGACAAAACAAAAGGTTGAGTACACATTATCATTTATATATATATATAATAATAATATAAGAGTGCAGTGTTTCTGAACAATTTACATTCTGAAATCTGCCACAATCTCTCTTTTATAGCAGGAAGCTATTTAAAACAATTGTGAGCGTTTCCACCAATAACTTTGAAAATGTCGGGGGTGAAACTGAAACAATTATCTGTAACACCATTTGCAACAGTCTCATTATTTAAACGGCTGTGAAGTGCTCTATTGCTGGTCCCAGGTAAACACACCGTGCTTGCTGGGAGATATTGGCGTCTCTATGATCAAAAGCTTTCAGGAAAAAAAAGGGGAACACTGTCCTGAACGCACCCTCCATTTACAAAGCTGCTTTATTCACACGTGTTACTTCACACACTGCCAGCACGCCAAAAGCCCCACCAGCACTGGCAATGGACGAGACTAATGAGTACACATTACTACTTAAGGAGAACAGATGAATTCATAAATATTCCGTATTTTCTGGGACTTTTAGCTGATGTTTTCTTTCCCATCTACAAAGAACAGGATTACAGAATGGATTTTAATCCCAAAAGTACAAAGTGACTCGCAGGACAATGTAACAATACTTCACCGCCAGTACAAGTCCTGCATTCAAGTGTTACTTAAGAAAAAAGCATTATCGGCCTTAACTGTTTTATGTCATTGTAAACTGAATATCTTTTTCATTTTGGACCTTGAGTCGGGCAGAACAAGACATTTGAACACATCACCGTTGGCTCAGGGTTGTGCTGAACATTTCTCACTATTCTAAGTTGTTTAATAGAACAAACAATGAATTAGTTAAATAAGACAACGATTAATCAACAAGGGAAAGACTTGGATGTAACCGTGATTTATCACATCATCTCACATTTTGCATATAGAATCATAATCTGTAAAGTAACTAGTAGTCACAGCGTTCTAATAACTGAACTTCACTGCAGTATTTCTTTCTAACGTGTAGCGGAGTAGAAGTGTAAATTATGAGCCAAACTGAAGCGACCTTTCCAAATCTGTCAGAATCACTGCAAATTTCCTGCATCATCATTTGTGCAGCAATTCTGACAATATGCCACTAATGTGTCAGTGAGGGTGACAGCTCAACATGCAGCTCTTGGAGTGTACGGATTCATGTGCTGCAAGTGAGCTGGATCACGTACGATGGCTTTAGGGGACAGGCAGGTAGTCAGAAACGCTTCATATAGAAAGACATGAATGAACGTATCTGACAGCTGGAATGTGTGTGTGTGTGTGTGGGTGTGTGTGTGGGTGGGTGGGGATTCAAGCCTCTGTTTCAAACTGTCCATTTTCAAACATTTAATAACAAGAAAGAAAATCCTTATTTTGACTCACTATGTCTGAATGTATTAGAAATAAATTATTAAAACAATACAGTAGGATATGATAGTTTTTTTTTAAATTTGTGTTAATAAACTATCCTTATTTAAGCAGACTTAAAGTCCCCTGGAACTGATCAGCATCCTGGCAGGATATTGAATCAATACTCCGACAGGCCAAATCTTATAGTACTATACGGTCAGCAGCCAACTGGAGACATGAGTCAGACGTTGTCTGACGCTGGACACGGCCCCCGGGCAGACCTCAGATGTGCTGCAAGGGAGCAGAGAGAGAGGGCTAAAAAGAGAGCGTGAGGAGGGCATTGAGAGAGATCTGAGGGGGAGGAGGGGGAGACGGGAAAGAGAGAGAGAGAGAGAGAGAGAGAGAGAGAGAGAGAGAGAGAGAGAGAGAGAGAGGACCATAGACTGGTTCTCTGGCCAACTGGGAGATCCAGCACAAGGAGAAGCTTGTTCTTGCACTGTCTCGCCGTTCTCTGGGCATGTAGCAGGAGGATACGGCCTCTCTTGGATGAAAGAAAAATAGAGTTAAATGCCAGAGGATAATGTGATTACAGGCGAATAGGAGAATGAAGGTTAATTGGAGTTAAGTGTCGATAAAAAAACGACCCTATATATATATATATATATATATATACATCTGCATGGCAACCTTCATTCTGCCAATAGGGCTTCGATTCTTACTGCCTGCTGTAAAATAAACACGGTGAATAGTTCAGGAGGAATGCTGCCAGTGTATATGTTCTCTGGATAATACCTGGACATTTGGAGTCCAATCATTATCAGATTATATTCAATGACTCAGACATGTGAATTAAAATACATGAAGACTGATGTGAGAAAGATGGAGCTGCCGCAGAGACCTCCCTACAAGTATCTCATGTCTGGAGGTTGAATGAAGCCACTCCGAGATCCCACCGGTTGTCTGGGCTCCTTACCCTATCTCGAAGGCTGAGCCCAGCCACCCTACAAAGGAAGCTCACTTCGGCTGCTTGTATGACCGATCTCATTCTCTCTGTCACTATCGAAAGCTCATGACCATAGATGTCCATGTCACGCTCCATTTTACCCTCACCGGTGAACAAGACCCTGAGATACTTGAACTCCCTGGCTTGAGGCAGTGACTCACTTGCAACCCAGACGGTGCAATCCACCGTTTTCCGGCAGAGAACCATGGCCCCAGACTTGAAGGCATTGACGTTCATCCCAACCGCTTCACACTCGGGCTTCAAACCGCCCCAATGCGTGCTGAAGGTCACATGTAGAGAGAGAGAGAGAGAGAGAGCAAATATTCTGATAGATAAAAACATTTTGTCTTTCTGCACTTTAACACAGAAAGTCTTTTCCACAAGTGGTAGAAGGTATAGAGACCAACTTCAAACTTAAGTGATGTTGTCAGGAACATTACAGAATGTTCTTTTCCTCTCATCTCTGACATATGTGTGGTGGCAGGTCTTTTCTGTTCAAAATTATCATGAAAACTGTCAAACTGCTCTGCTGATTGTTGTTGGCACACATGGTGCCTCTGAAGTGCACAGAGCATATGTCCACAGCCTTGGTTGGAAGATGACCAAACAGCGCATCTGTCAGGTTAAAGATGTCATCATGTGACGTCAGGAGGAAACAGGTGAATGCTTTTTAGAGCCAAAGATCAGATCCTGATGCAATCGCGAGGCTCTCCCCATCACATCCCAGAGTTTTCCATCTTCTTCTGCCGGAGATCTGGTGTTAGAGGTTAGTTTGTACCAACCTAGAGGCTGATGAGCAAATTAAATAACAGTATATCGTTGTTAATAAATGTTCGTGAAACCATGGGAAAACAGAACATTTGTGTTAAAATACATTAAAAACGAGTATGTTTGAGGTTTGATGTTTTGGGCTTTTATTTGTTACATTATGAAACAACCCAGTCAAAGTATTTACCATAAAAATAATGTTTTTTTAGGTACAATGACTAAGAAATGATGTGTAAAGAAGCAATAATTACAAAAGAATTAAAGACTGCACATTAACAGTATTAATAAGTCAATTTAATGAATTACTATATTTAGAAATATTACAAGTATAGTACATCAAAAAAAGATTTAAAAAAGGCCGATACCTTTAACAATCAGTGTCATGAGGCTGCCCATCTCTGTAGTCATCCTGTAAGATGGTGGTTTCTCCAGTAAGAACAACTACGACACAATGCATAAACACAGGATATGTGCTTGTTATTTATATGTAATATTAGTCCTTTTAGAGAATTGTAATGTTACAAAAATGAACTGGACATTTTAAAAGAGCCATTGCCAACAACAGTTGAAGCTCTAAACTTTGATGCTTGCACACAGATGTTCCTGGTGTCTGTCATGTTCCACCAGCGGGTCACTGGACTCACTGAGGTTAGGGTACGTGGTCGTCCTCTGTAGAGCTCTATGTCCTCCTGAATCTTCTCTGTAGTGCCGACTATGTCCTCTGATTTGATTTCACATGCATGTCCTCCTTTGAAAATGTCTCCACAAAAGCCGAGAGCTTTGGCTGCTTCTGCGAACCAAAAGGTAATGTAAAAACAAAAGAGTAACACACGATCAGTATAGATGCCAACAAGTTAATTGTCTTCTGAATATGAAGGGGTTAAAAACAGGATGTATTTTTACCAGTGTTGCTATGAAGGTGTACGGTCTTCTCAGATGAGTCGTCATCACGGTCTTGTTCTAACTACTGGGCCTTACTTCCTGTGTGCTAGTTCTCTACACAATACAAACTCTTTACATTCAAAAAGTCACTTTACATAAAAAGCACAAGAACACCTTCCTCACTGAAATAAGGACTATGCCATCTTAGACAAAATATAACTTGTAACATTACAAACTTCTTAGTGAAGTCCACCTGGCATGGTGGGTCATTAGTATGCTAATAAAGGTCAATGTGGTGGTTCATTTTACCACGAGACAGTAACACATTACCATACAATGGACAATGTTACACATAACGTTACTGTATGAGTTACAAATGGAAGGTCTACTAAGGCGGGCCAATGAACCTCCACAATGACGAGGATGGATTGTAATTATCTGTAAACTTATATCTCATATTCATGAACTACTTTATTGCTTTTGTACAAGAACTGTAAAGAAGCAAGTCAAGTATTACATGCATTATAGAGAAGAAAGGTTGAATATCCTGTAAACTATTTGATTTGGCTGCAAAATATTTACTCAAATGTACATTTTTAAGACCTGTTTCTAAAGCATTTCAAAGTGAATTGGCCTTCTTTGTATAATCCCTATAGACATGTAAATAGTGTTTATATCAGAGAACTATTTGTGACAGTCAGGTGATTGCGTGCACCAAGTTACAAAAATTGTCGTGCCGGCTTCACTACAGCGAGTATAAACTAAGCGTTAGCATTAGCTACGAACACAGAAGGTTTTCTTTAGCCATGAAACTTATTAGATCAACTAAACTTCAATCAAATGCACGTTTCTGTTTTATCCAAATAAGATAATCACATGACTTTTATTTACAAAGTTCAACGTGTGTGTCTCTACCTCCGTCACTCTTTCGGTCAATAACATATTCACTCTTTGTCTCGAGCCACGCCCTCCTCCTGTCAACACAATTTGACAGACCTTCAGCTAAACAAGCCCCTCATACTGCATGAAAGATTTTACTAATCCATGTCAGTTAACGACTGTTTACAGCCTGTGAAGTCCGAGTTGGCCTGTGTCATAAATTGTTGAGCCCCTGGCGGCAGGGAGGAAGGGAGGGGGGCGGAAGGCAGATCTGCATACCTCTGCGGAAGTGTGAATGACCCTAACCTATCTGAATACAGTCACTATAATACAGGCTTGGGTAACCCTCTATACATAATAAATACATATATATATATAAATATATATATTTAATTAAATATTTAAAAAATGTTTTTGCAAGGATCAAACAACTGAACATGAAACGCAGCATAAAAGTGTTTCTTATAAGTTATAAAACATCTACTAAATAGCGGAAAATGTCCATCCTAACAATGCAGTTACAGAGTTAACAGTGATATAAAGCTGCTAATGCGAGCTGCCACATTTGGCATATCTTGCTTGGTAAATTCTACAATTTACTGTGTGTGTGTGTGTGTGTGTGTGTGTCTAAATCCATACATTTGTATGGATACATTTCTTATGAAAGAGCAGAACCATCCCTTTAGGCCTCAGGCTTGTTTCTCTTGCAGGCCTACCAGCACTAGCGTAGCGGTGAAGACTCCCATGACAGTACTTCAGAGAAAGAAATCCGTGAAATAATGTTTTTTAAATTGAATTTACTTAATAAATTTCGTGTCACTTAATAAAAACATATTGTCACACTTACCACACATTTAATGTAAAATTACATTTAGAATCCATACAAGAATAATAGGTTTCCAAATATTACGGTAATCTTAAATTATGGTTAATTACCTGTTATTTTAATGGCAAACTTTTAGATTTCTGCAAATATTTGCAAATCTACAGACATGCTTTGTTTTATGGAAAAATCTGTAAAAAAAAAAAAGAATGCAGAATATTTCCTGAAAAATGTTTTTTAAATGTCAGGATGCAGCATTTCACAACCTCATCCAGTAAATATGTTTTGTAGACTTGCTGAAAAATGCTGAGAGCCCTTCAAAAATGTAGTCTCTGGAATGAATTTTGCTGATTGTGAAAGCGCCACATTTTAATTTATGTGCATATCATTGGATAATTATGGCTCCAGCCTCTTTTAGCCTGTACCCAATAAGCTCTGATGCACTGCAGCTCCATCATCATATGTGCAATCAACTCTCTCAACACAATTCTACTTTTGTAAGACATCCAATATATAATCTGATATTTTATATGCACTTCTGTCATTACTCAGTTCATCAAAACCCAAAAAGCATTCTTATACCACACACTGATATTTGAGCCCAGTTGGTCCCTGGTCTCATCCACTTCCACTGCAACAAAGTATCCTGCTTGTACTCCTGGTAACCTCTGCAATGTCTGCAATTAAATCTCTCTGATTCCGATTCCATGTGCTGGTAAACGCAGGTTGGAGCTTAAATCTGTGACTAACATGCAACAACTCAATATCATTCCCCTGACTGATAGCGCTGCTGCTCTTGTTGTTTCCCTGTAAAAGCTAGCTCTTACTTTGCAAGTAACCGGTCACATCGATGGTGCTTTTTAATATTTCCTTGTTTTCTTTTGCCTCGGCATTGTGTGCTCGATGGAGCCTGTGCTGCTCACCCAGGGCCGTGTCAATGCCACTCATAATGAAATGTTCTCAAGGCGATCTGAGAGTGGGCAGTGGATTTTTCATGCTTTAGCAGAGCTCTTAGTGATTTTATCACATCCCAGTATCCCCCTTTTATCCACAAGCTGTCGCTGCTTGAGGAGAAGAGTAATGGAAAACAAAAGAGCCTGCTCGGCTGGCGGCAGTGAATTAGTGTTGGTATGTGAGTGGACAAAAGGTGGAGCGTGAGCAAACATTCTCAGTGTCACAACCATTTTGTTTCTCTATATTGTTATTTATTTATTTTGAACATATACGTAAGTCAAAAAACTAAACTAAATACCAAATATAATATTCAGTAAATATATAGCAAACTGTCACTGAACTAATTCTCATGAACATAAATAAATAATCAACATAAATAAATATGACATGTCCGAAAAATGGCAAAAGGAGTAAACTATACTATTCTGACTAGTTGTACTTGAAATAAAAAATCAAATGAATAAATATAATATAATATTGTGAGTTATGAATATGAAGAAATGATCTATAAATACAACTCATGCAATCTCAACATGGTTAGGCACTGCCTATCCTGACCGCACATTTTATTTTTTGGCAAGTACCTTCTTGGCGTTCCCGGCGCTGTGTGTGTGTCTCAGCATTAGAGGGAACCTCCTTTCAGATGAATCGCTCAACATTTACCTGCACTGGGTTCTTCTCTACAGAGAAGTATAAAAGCAAAATCACAGCTTTTGATTGGTGCAGTAACAATATTCTGAAAAATACCTGCAATTCAGACCACAAAGACGCCCCACAATCCTTCCAAACAACCATTCAATACTGGCTCGACATGGAATCAGACTGACAATGTAGGAGCAGTCAATTGATTGGTACATTATTCCTATTTCAATCATATTACTTCAACTCAAATGGACACACAGGCAGCCAATCAGCTGGGGGGTCAGTGTTGTTAGCCATTGAGTCGCTCCATCTGTAATTTGAGCCCCCTGTACAACAGTCGATGACAAATGTCGGCACTTCCTCTCTAGATTTGACATTTTTTAAGACCCCTTCACCCTCAGCTGCAACCCTCTCTCTTTGAGCACCTTGACTCCTCCCACCTGAGAAGAGTCAGCAGTATTTCTCACTGACTGTGTTCAATCAGCGGAGGAGAGCAGCAGCAAGTTCAGTCGACCAATCAGCAGCCAGACAGAAACGCGAATGAGCTGTGAATGTGTTTTCCCAACAACCAATCGCTGATCACCATTGTTTGTCCCTTTTCTTTTATTCTAAATGATTTAGTAATATTGTGCTGCAGGGATGACGTGTTGTCGTAGGCCAACAGGAAGTTAGCCCCCACACTGCTTCTCTCTACAAACAGCCATCAGGATGTTTACATTGGATTTAGGATTATTGCAGAAAATAAGCTCTGCAGTAAACAAACGTTTGTGATACTGAGACGTTTTGTTCAGCAACATAATCTTCACTAATGAACACCACTTTTATGTTTTTTGAAGCGTGAATGCAATCCGCAGAAGTAAAAAGATACCATTGGGCCAGGGGTAGTCAATTCAAATCCAGCAAGGTCCATTTAGAGAGAATCTCCTCAGCAAAGGTCCAGAACATCACAATAATGTCTCACGTGCGCTGTGATTTAGTCCCAGATATATTGAATCAGCCTACAGTTGTATTAACGTCTCTGTGTAGTCAACAACTCTCAAATCAAATATATAAAGTTCAATTGAATAATATCTCAACGATATTTATTGTCAGTTTTCAAATTGAACTGGATGAATTATAAATAATACAACTCTAATATAAATAAATGTTCTTCTCTCGTTTCAAGTAAAATAAGGGCTGGATTTAAGAATAACTTACATAACAGAAAGCTTTTGAAAAATGTGACTCTTAGAATAAAGTACCTAATTTTAGAAAAAATGATTTCCCCTAATTGTCCTGCAGCTTTAAATTCAGTTCATTCAGGTGTGAAGTGATGTCAATCAAAAAAGCCACAATATCATATTCTTCTCATCTTCTAACAAGATAAATGTTTTTGCATGGACTTTATCTGTGCTTATTAACACTTGTTTCGCTCCATTCTCTCTGTTGACATCATTGAACAATGAATTAAAGCGTTATGATTCTGATCATTTTGGGCTCTCAGGTTTATTTTCTGTGTCTTCATTTAGATGTGAGTGGGTACACTTGCTCAAAAGAGTTGTGCTTTGTCTCGTAGTGACGCTTCACATTACCACTTTTATTAATCGTCACGGTCTCTGAACATGTGAGACACACTTATTTTAAACTGCCCGTGCTTAGAATGAACATTTAGGAGTCTGTCCATTCTTGGTTAAAGGCTCTGGTCTCATTGTGCACATTTCTCTTTCTCTAGCACACCATGTGAAATAACTTCTCTGACTCACGTTCTCTCCGACTGTTGGGTCTCTCTCCGTCTCTGCCGTGTGTGTGAATAACGCACTCGAGTCGAGGGCGACGCTTATCGGAATACACATATTTGATTGGCTGAGTAGCATCACGTGAGAGGATTTACAACGGTCGGTGTGTTTCCTGGACCGCTAGACGAAGGCTGGAAAAGCTGCGCCGGTCACATTTCAGGCATCTAACCAAAAAATCAGTCCTCTCAGGCTATACAGGGCGCACCACATATCTTATGGAAATGGAAAATGATTCACTATAGCAGTTTTTAGTGTAGTTTAAAAAGAGAAATTCTAAAAACATTTAAAAAATCCTCACCATAATTAAAAATCACTTTTACATTTTGCATCAGTTTGATAAGAAAATGTGAAAAAGCGTGCTGCCATTTTGTGGAGCACAGCACTGTGCATGACTGTGGGGGCTGACGCAGGTTTTACGGCCTGTAAGCAGGACCCTTCTTGTTTGCTTTGGAACCCTCTGAAAGCAGCCAAAAAAGCACTGGCCAATGAAAGGCAGAGCGGCTGCCAGCAGGCGTACAGCACACAACACAGAGCCCCGCTCCACCATGTCCTGCTCCAACCACACTGGACTGGAGGCTCTGTGCTGCTGACGCATTCCGGACCCACACACCCCTCCCCCTACCCTCATCTTTCCCCTGTATCTTACATTTTATGTTCCCACCTCATAAAATCTCAATGTGTCCCTTAATTCTGATCTCTGGGAAGCAACTCTTTTATTTGTCATTTACAAGCGATGTTGCAGTTTGTGTTCAGCCATCGAGATTAGTTCTTGTGGCGACAACAATGCTGCACGTGCTGTGACTCATCGAGCCTTTTTCTGGAATGAAGAATCTAATATGTGCAGCCATGCTTCATGTGGCAGCAGAGGTGGAAAGTAAGTACTTTTACTCAAGAACTGTACTGTGTACTTGCACTTGAGTTTCTGGTCCTCCAGAATATTACACTTTGTATCTACCACATGTATGGGAAAGATGCGGGCTATGGCCAATATTTCAGGGATTCTGATGTAGCCAGCGGATTCCGGATAACAGATTACTGATAGTCAATAGTTATTGTTTAGTGGATTAGCAAATTCCACATCCAGAAGACATTTCGGCTAATCTCTATAAACAGATATCTGCTTATGAACGCAGACACATTTAAAAAAAGCTCATTTAAAGCTAAATCATCATCAGACAACAGCCGATAGATTCCCAGATTGTATTTCGGTCAAAGCGTTGCGTCTCTTCTGCTCTCCACACGGGCCGTTTACCTGCATGCAACCAAAGCCTGCTCAAACATGATTGGTCAGTGTACTACTCGGACTACAAACACAAGCAAGAACGCTTCCAATACCAAAATCTTCCTACAAAAAAACAAAAAGAAAAGATCTCACAACCCCTCAGATATATCTTGTGATCCTTGGGAAGGGGTGCAGTCCTTAGGTTGGGAACTGCTGCAATAAACTACCCAACTGCACATAAAGTAGTTACAAGCAGTTCCACCTCGTCCGGCTGCAACAGTAAAGTGTTAGTACTAACAATGTAATGTTAATAGTAATATATTATACACTTTCTGAAGACTGGGACATTTACATTCTTTACTTGATAAAACGTGTTCCTGACTGTAAGGAGCATTTGGAATGCTACACTTGTCACACTTCTACTGGAGATCTACAGTCAGTACTTTTTCCAGCGCTGCACGGCGGTCACAGCCAGGTGTGATGTCACCATCATGTGTTCTGCGTTATGTGAGTGACGTAAAGGACAGTCTGAGATCTGATCTGAGTGGCTCGGCTGAGTCCTTTCAAATTAGATTTGAGTCAGATTTCAAACTACAGTACGACTGCTAGGTGTTTCTTGCCAAGCACACTTGATAAAAGCAATCTGATTCCAATCTGGATATGCCCGAAATCAGATTTGGGCTGCCAGTCTGAGCATATTCTCTCTTCCTCTCTGTCTCCAGCTCCTTTCTTCACTCTCTTCCTCCCTGTCTTTCACCACACACTGTGACATCATCCTTCAGTTTCGTTGTTGCAATACCCAAACTTGTGACTGGATCAAATCTCTAGTCTAGTCAACACAAAACAACAGCTACCACTTCCAAACCAAACACCGCTCAGACGTGATGCAACTCCCTGGACTTCCTGTTATTGCTCACCGTAAAGTTTTCCTTGATAAGACTTTCTCACAGCCTCATATCATAGAATGAAATCATCTTTTCATCTGGGAACCAATGCAATCATTGTGTTTCTATGCGCTGCTTTAATACCAGCTGATGCACGACTCCTTCTCAGTAGAACGTGCTCATCCAGAGGCTTCCCTGTCTGCCTCAGTCAGACAGGCTCTGTTGACAGGAGAGTGTCTTTGGATGTGTCTATTTATTTGTGTACGTTCCCTTCACCTGTCTACATAGATTGTTTTTTTTCCACCTATGTGTTGCCTTCTTCTCTTGTTTATTGGATGTCCCTGTGTTGTATAGATGATCCTCTCTTCTGGCACTCTCCACCATTATTTTCTTATTTTGCATGTCGCTTGCTGAGTTAGCTCCTGCTGTCAGCTGCCTGCTGAGTGATCCATTCGCCTCGGTCTAAAATGCCTCTCAGTTATTATTGGGTAATTGTGAGTCCAGTAGTGCGGCGCGCAAAAGCCCGGTGTCTTATTTTGTCTGTTGCTTTTTGTCAAAACAATACTCCGTCAAAAAAGAAAAAGAGAGAGGTCTCTGCCTTGTGACGAGATACTGTCACATGTTTCCAAACCCAATTATTCAAATAAGCTGGAGTGTATTGAAACAGGGAGGAATAATCTCTCCCAGGTGGCATACAGTTTACACTATGTTTTAAGAAAAGTAAGCTTTCTTGACTCATAACAGCCTCTGGCAAGCATCCATCTCAGCCACATTCCACTTTCACATGACCTTCTCACAGACCTGGCCTGGAGCGAGAGCCGCTCGGTCCGTCCCCTAACACACCTCTGTTTGACTGGCCTAGATAATTCAAGGCATGCTTATCTTTTCCTCCTCCTCCTCCTCCTCCTCCTCAGTGTTTACAAGTTTGACTCGACTCCAGAGATGCAATTGGCTTGTAAATTTCATTTATGTGTATTTACAGTTTTGTTTTACAAGCGGACAGATGCATCCCGTTCAAACGCTGGAAGCCTTTGAGATCCATCACAGTGTCGGCGTTTTGTCAGGTCTGTCTGCAGCAGAGTAGAACATATATCCATGTTATGTTCAGACAGACTTAATGTTAGATATCAGTCAATAGTGCTGAAACAACCAGTGCATTTTTTGAACAGCTTGAATTACACTGATTGCATTCTGGCTGAGGGTTGGGTGAGAAGATTGATACCAGTCTCTAGTCTCGTCAGCCATGTTTCTTAAAAATGACTTTCCCAGACAACAAAACTGCATCGTCAGTTACGTTTTGAGAGAAATGTTTTTTCTACGTTTGTTTTCACAAATACGTTTCTAATCATAGTCTGATGATGGGTCAGTCCAACTAACGTTCCCCCAGGAAACAGCTGTTCGTGTCCCAAACGGTCCTTTTTTTTGAATTTACATCCATAGCTTAACAATGTCACCACTGTACTTGTTGTAAGCCGTGATGTTTTTACGAACCTAACCCAAATTTGTTACATTTTTCTTGATGTCTGTTTCAATTCATAACATTAACCACATGTTTAAAACTGCATCTGTAATCCTGGAGGAAAAATGTTTCCCTCTAAACATTATTGAGACGTAATTCAGTAGGAGACTGGGTTAGGTTCTGATATGTGAATCTAGCACCAGCAGCTGCTTAGCTTAGTTTAGCTTAGCTTAGCACAAAGACACAACCACTGACTTAAAAACTGGCTAATGAAAACGTCATATCTTCTTTCATCTAACTCTCTGGAAGATAGCAAATGAGCAACTTGCCCAAAGCATCAAACTATATTACATTTAAAGGCATCCATCAAGTGAAAAGCTTTCCTCTCTTTGTAAAATAAATACTGAAAATGATCTTTATTTTGAACCCCACAATCAACTGCACCAGCAAGCCTCCGTCTGTTCTCGAGTTCCCCGACTGACTTTTTATTTACTTGCTAAATAACAGAGAGCTGTGAAGCTAGCTTCTCAAACAGGAAATGGAATTGGCTCTTGCAAATGTTGGTGTGTGTGTGTGTGTGTGTGTGTGTGTGTGTGTTTGCATTAGGAGTCAGAGAGACAGAACTTTAATATCCCCAATAACGTCGGAGAGACGGGGCATCTGTTTGAGAATCCCACATCAAACGAGACGGCATGTCAGTGGAGGGTTATGCATATATTTCCCTTGTTCTTCCCATCCGTCAGGAACAGGCAGGCGTATGGGGAGAGCGGAGGACTGGAAGGAGATACTGTTTTGATCAAGACTAGAAAGAAAGGAGAGCAGAAACCAAACAGAGAGAATTCTTGAGTAAATACATACATGCAAGTCAAAACAACTAAAGGAGAAATTCACAAATCAATTATGTTATCGAGGGTTGGTGCTGTGTTCTTGATCTGTGGTGGTGCTGGCGTTGTTTTCCCAGTGAGGGGCATCTGGAGGAGATTAGGGTCCAACCTGACACTGGAGCCCCAGTGAAACATGACTCAGGGATGAATGGAGGCTTTTAGACCGGTGTCTGTCTTCGCACACGTTGTCCTGCTATCCTTTATTTGTCCGTCACCCAAAGAAACTTGGCCGGCGTTATCTGATACCCGCACGCTTGCCGAGCAAACAAGCTCCCGCCGATCCCCTTCTCTTTTTTAAAAAAAACAGGCCTTCAGTGGCGCTTTGCTCGTCAGATGTTTTTTTTTTTTTTTCGTGTAAGAAAGCAAAGCCTTGGAAAAACAAGACGTCACCAGAGATATTATTCATTTCAAATCAGCTGTCGGCGCAGACTGTACATCACTGTAAGAGAATGTCATTTGTCAGGTCAGCAGATGTCTGCCTTTTCTCAAGATGGAGCGGAGAACAGGAGGCAGCGTGAGGGAATGTAACAGAATAACACGACTTCAGGCCCGACTGAGGCCAAAGTACCTGCAAGAAGAAGTCCGTATTCAGAGCGTGTGTTTTGATACAGTCTGCGTTGCTGCTGCTTGGACTCTTATTGGGTTCAGCCAGCGTTTCCACTGCGACAGCCTCTATCCAGTTACGTCTGGGCCCGGGGAGCTCCCGTGTGCTCCTCTGTTATGGGCTAATGCATGTCACCGTTGCCTCCTGCAGTTAGAACAAACGGCGCTGACCACCACTCAGCTGGCCACAGACTCAGGAGAAACAGAGGGGAGGTTAGAGCACTAGGGCTGCTTTACTACACCGACTGACCCAGGTCACATAGCTGGAAGATATGTGCACTTGAAATGTATATATACAACATCGAAAGACTTCCTGTGGCTGTTTTGTGCTGCAGTTAGACTTCCATATCTCTGTGAAAGCTGTTTTGTTGCCTCCATAATTGCCAGACTAGATGCTGCTGCCGTTGTCGATTGTATTTTTACATTTTATTGTGGGAAAATGTGCGAGCCAAGGTAGCAACTTGACACGTTAACGTCGAGGCGTGTTTGTTGGTTTGCGTGCTCAGCCTTACAAACTTCCTCTGTCGCCCTGAGGATGTGTGTGTGTGTGTGTGTGTGTGTGTGACAGAGAGAAAGAGACTCAGGAATCCTACATTGTTTCCATTTCTTCAGCCAGTCAAAGGCAAGACTGTGTGGCGCTGTTGTCTTTGGGAGCGCGCCGCTGTCCCTGCATGGGTTTCAATTTCAACCCCCTCAGCACATCAGCGACGCAATTGCTTCCTACTGCAATTTATTACAGACAAATTAAGAGATTCCAAGGTGTGAGTCAGTTTGTGTTGGCTGTAAATGTGCAGGCCGGTTACTCACACTGCTCTGCTCCGTCTCTTTACACGGCCAGAGCGCCGGCTCGTCCCTATCTGGGTTTGTGAGCGCTGTAGTTATTGTAACTAAGAGAAAGAGAGAGAGAGAGAGAAAGAGGAAAACATTATTCTCCAAAGCAAAGAGGGAGAATGGCAATAGTCCCATTAGTTGACCCCCCAGGCGAGCTCTCTGGAGGCATATAGGCTTACCAGCGTCAAAGCATACGAATATGCAGTGGGCAGCATCAAAGCACAGTGCCGGGGCAGCCGACAGCTTGTGGTGACATTGTGCTGTGGGATAGAGCACTCTCCGCCATCATTACCGCGAATCCCTCACATCGTCTATTTATAATCAGTTTTCCATTCTCACAAATGGCATCGAGGAGAGAAAGAGGCGGGGGGACGAAGAGAAGGAGAGGGTCTGAACAGAGCTCCGAGGAATGATACAGCGGGGACCCGTTCACATAAATGGACCCAGACGCGTGAAAGTTAACGGCGGTTTAGCGGGGCCGTTTCCTTAAAAACCAGAGCTCCAGGCGAGGAATAAAAACATTCAATTCCTGCAGGGTCATACTTCAGAACGGTCCCCTTTTAAATGAGCCAATAAACTGTTTAAAGCCACATTGTTATTCCCAACAAAATGGACTCATTTACAGGGACAAATATCAGCAGCCAGTCAGTGAGAGAGTACTCTTCTGTTGCTTCTATTCAATATCAGGGGGCTTTTTACACTCGGAGTACTCAGCGCGCTGTAGTTTTACACTTTTTTGTGTGTGTGTATTGAAAATGCACTCATGAGGGGAATTTGTTTTGATTTGGTTAAATGTCAAAGGAGCCACACTGTCAAGGGAAGAACGCTGCTGAGACATGCACGTCTTTGTATGGCCAGACGAGAAATAGAAATGTAGCTGTGTGGGAGTGGGAGTGTGTGTGTGTGTGTGTGTGTGTGTGTGTGTTCCCTCCCCTCCTGAAAGCATTCTTGATGGAGGTGACGAACCCGCGTTGCAATGACATTCTGTCTCAGTGTGTGTTTCTGCGTGCCTGTGTGGTGTTGTGTTTTGTCTGGCAGCTGATGTGCTACAGGAAGTGGAATTCAGCTCATGACTGTAACGGGGAGATATGACCAAACACAGAGACAATAGGGGTCAAGTGCCCCCCCCCCCCCATCCTCATACCTAACGCTCATTCAGGGACACATGGATGGGGTCCGTGGCCTTGCGATGCCACTTTACACCCATCTCCCCTGCGGCTGAGAGTAATAAGGCTGGAGGTGTACCCAGTTTCACAGTTGATGCAGGTTAAAGGACACAGATAGTGGTGCTGACCTTTTTCTAAATCTCCCTCATTTCTTCTGCCGCTTCAGGTCCACCGACACCATCAGACACACAGTGACGTTTCTGTGCCCTCCGAGTCCGGCTGCGCTCAATTAATGATAAAGTAATAATCGGTGACATTTGCTGGTAATTTGCTGCTCTGTTCTGTTTTGCTGCATTCTCTGATGTAAACGCGGTCTGACAAGAAGGTCTGGTTCTGGTGCACAAGAAGTGATGCGTGTTAACTCTACTCTACATCTGCTACATTTACACTTACAACTGTCCCTCTGTCAGCAACAGCAGGGAGGAGCTAATGTCACGGACAAACAAATACTAATGGAGGACAACACAACTGGTAATAATGGGTTG
Source organism: Anarrhichthys ocellatus (assembly GCF_004355925.1). NCBI lineage: Eukaryota > Metazoa > Chordata > Actinopteri > Perciformes > Anarhichadidae > Anarrhichthys > Anarrhichthys ocellatus. The sequence continues at coordinate 788,811 of NW_022280096.1, forward strand.
GTCTATTTTCAATAGATTCATTCATCATTTGAGCCATATTTCAAGCAACAATGCAAAAACTTGTATTACTCACTTTATGATGTGAAATTACTATTTTTTGTAATAATAATAAGTAATAAGAAATCCAATTCCAGAAGTTGAAATGTCAGTTAAAGTGGAAGTGTGAAGAGAGGCAGCAGTTTGATTTTAACTATAAGCACTGAATGAAGTCGAAGTGTCATAACAGTGTATAAAGTGAAATATGTCAGTTTATGTATCAACACTGAGAGCAGTTGGACTGAATGTTCTATATTATATTATAACAGCTGAAGCGATAATAGCAAATTCTGCTAGTAATACAGGTGAACTGTCTACTTCTACTGAATAACTTATTTACCACATGCATATACAGTTCAATGACACAATATGAGTAGAGATGAACCCAAGCATACACGGAGTCTACACGTTGAACTGGCTAGTTAGGACTCATTATAACGTCTATGTGTGAACACATGCAACACATCATAGGAAACAGACTCAAGAGCCAGGAACAGGAAATGAGAAGACACAAAAGACATCAGCGTGTTGGACACATCTGATTGACTGACAGGTGATCTCAGGGGTATAGCAGGGTAGAAACAGCAGCTCTTCAAAGTTGTTACTAAAATAAAAACACAACAACAAATATAAGGATTATTATTATTTTTTTTTTTTCAACAATTCTGACAGTGTTGTTAATGATGTCCATTATTTAAACCTGGGCATGATAGCTGTTACTTCTGGAGAGCAAACCTAAATCAAAGAAGAGATTTAAAACAATGTGCAAAATGAATCACCGAGACGTCTGCTCTATTAACCTCACCGGCAATTTAAAGAGCAGATGAGAAAACACAAAAGCTTTCTGAAGGTGTTGAAATCATTTCATTTCAATGAGAAAATGTGGAGAAACATTTGGAGAAAATAATCACATATGTGTAAATCTGCTAAATGCTGAAGATTAGCAGAATAACGAAATCTTCTCTTGAAAGTTCATGACTGAACATGGCGGCTAGAGAGAATTAAGACATCCACATTGCTTTAACAGGGAAACAGAATTAGAACGCTCTGAGTGGACTTAGTACAGCTTCACCATGAATACTCAGCTATAGGGGAGCATTCATATCTTTTACACAACACTTATTATTCACGGATTGCATTTGCAATAGCAAGGACATCACAGGTTTTGGTTCAAAATGTTTAAATAATAATGATAATCAGTAATAATATATACTAACTCTACTTAGCGTTTATTCCACACAAACAAAATCAGCCGAGACTTTTTAGAGGGATGAATTGAGTGTAACAGGAGAAAAAGAAAGCATCAAATCAGCACGGACTCCATCTGCTAACACTTGTCGTGGCCGGGCTCCCCCCCCACGCTCTGCCTATACTCTGGAATTATGTGACTGTTTGATGAGTAGTTGTGTGGAGTCGGAAGGTCCTTGGCAAGAGGCCTTGGGCACCAATGGAAGACTATCAGAGTGCAGAGTCATTAGAAATCCCTCATTCCCGCTCCGCTGTGTAAACGGCCCGCCGGCCTCCATCTGAACGTGCCCCGAGGAAGGATCACCTCCGTCGGGCTGGAATTGGATCGTGCACAGAGGGGAGCTGGGACTTGAGCAGGGGGGGGAAAGTTCTGTGTTCCTATTTATTGACCCGGCTGCAGAGACTAAAGTGTTTCGAGGGAGAACGAGAGTTTGGGGAGTTTTTCCCATGAGCACTGCGGGCATTAGGGGAGTAAAAGGTTGCTTTGATAAGAGCCCTAAATGACCATGGAGAGGAGAACTCCACTGGATATATACTTAAACCAACATCAGCTTGACTATTTATTTATTTATTTGCATAGTAGTATTTAATCCCAGCACAGCATGTCCCTGAACTCAACTGCAATGGAACTGTACTGTTGGAATAATGTTTTCTTAAGTGTATTTAAAGAAAACAAACACGTGACCTTACAGAACCAAGACAGGGCACCACCTGCAGAATAAATTCAATTTAAAATCAGAGCTGAGAAAAAGTGTACTATACACTCTGTAATTTATAGTTACAAGAAGAGTTTTGGGAATGAAAACATTACATTTACGCCGGTATTAAAGCAAATTCAACATGATTATTTGAGCTCACTTGAGCCCCTGTATTTCCCTGAATCAATCCTCTCCTGTCTTTTAAGCATCCCCCCTATTATTAGAAATATTAATATCATTTGTTATATTCCTCAAGGCTATTCTACATTCCTTCAGAGGAAGGTGACTGAAACAAGAAATGCTTCATTCACAGTAAAGAGCACAAACAAACGCTCAGGAAATGTAAGGACAGATAAATATTCTCTACCTATAATAATTTAATTTAATATAATCTTTACTCATATCTGTAGCTCCACACTAAAATAAATGATTCCATTTGACCGGTGTTGAAATAATAGTACAATAAGTAACAGTGCTTTATTTACATACTCTGCTACTCATCGAGTAAAAGTAGATACTTTACCAATTAAACAGAAAATGTGTTGAATTATTCATTTCATGACATTTGTTAATCTCTCAAAGCTGCCTTTAAACAACTCCGAAGCCTCCACATGTAGAAATAGAAAAGCAGACATTACAGTTCAACAAGCAGCCAGCAGAAAGTCAGCGAGCATTGTTAGCTTAGCCCCGGTGACACCACTCCATTGGTCATGATGACACACACTCCAGGTCCAGAGAAACCTGAAGTGTGTCACCAAAACAGTTAACAGTAGCCAGTAGTTCATATCTGCAAGCCAGTGGCTAATGTCACAAATGATAATAATTATAACTTGCATAATGTCAGTTCTATACCTTCCCAGAAACCAGGCGCCTGCTCAAACACTGATATTGTTGCAATGTACGTCTAATTTTATCCATCACTTATGGTCACACGTGTATCACGTCTTTACGTGACTTTATGATACCACAATTACTGTTTCATCAAATCCACGTCCATGCTGCAACAAAACAAACTTGACCTGGAATGAGCAGACATTGCGTTTAGTTGCTTCCCACTTTATTTTTCGTTTTACCTCATTGGAAGTACTGAAACTACATGAGTCGTAAACGTGCTCAGTAATGACACAAGTCCTCATTAAACACGATAATGAGCTGCGTGATTAAGTCACATGAGGGGAAAAAAATACAATACATGTGTTGTTTAAACATGATGGAGTGTGTTAGTCAAGGCAGCTGTATGCGTTATATTCCGCAAGCTGTTGTTATTGGATTTCTGAAAACGGGATCTTGTGACTTCCAGGTTTGAAGGCAAAAAGCAGGAGCAGAACAGACAGTGGAAGCTTCTGACTGTGGCAGAGCTTTTAGACTTTTCCAGCAATAATAGCATGTCGGAGTAAAAAACTATTAACACCTTGCTGCAGACCTCTATCTTTGTTCAGTTACGAGACATGCAGAGGGGGAGTACTGCAGCACTTGGCCTTGGTACTACTTGAAAGCTTGAGCTGTATTTTACACATACTGTATATTTGGGCGGCTCTGAATGTGTGCAGCAGCCCGAGCTAGAGCCAAACCAAGGCTTTCTGTTGGCGTGAGGGAAGCAGGCTAATTGCAGTCGAGGAGAAGTGTGAGTTCTGCACTGGAGAAAGCAAGAGAAACAGACAGAGAGAGAGACAGGTACCTATCGCGGTTTGTTAAATTGCATTCTGTCAAAAAGCCTTTTTATTCAGGAAGGCCGTGTTGAGAGTTTAGCAAGGCAGTGTGTGCTCTGCTTCACCCCCATAGCAGGAGCAGCAGGCAAGGAGGTGACAGAGCTCTGCTCCTGTTACTCCATTATGCTCCCACTCGTATGTGTAGGCTATGTCAGCTTCATAATATGTTACAGAAATGCTACTGACCAACGATCTCTAGGGCATTTGTGCTGCAGTCTAGCACTGCTGGAATAATCAGAAATATTAGATCCTGATCATCTATGGCCCACCTGATCTGTTTTCTTTGCTCTCCATTGATTTGCAAATACTGGAAATAACTTTCAACGTGTTCAATTGAACACATCTTCTCTTTAGCGTCCAGGTTAAGCTCACGAACACACCGACGTTTGGAAGAACGACTTCCTATCTCTGGTAATGGGACCATCAGAGGAGCACGTGAATGCACCGTCAACCTGCCGTGTCTCGACTCAAGTCCAATTTAGTCCGTCCTGGCTCGTTCGTTCAGCGAGCAATACCGAGTGGGAAAAATCAGGTGATTCATGAGCACTCGGTCCGATTGACACGCTGACCATAAAAAGACCGGACACTAAAACGTTGTATAAAAACATTTGTTTGTTCACTTTTGTACATTCCCTAAGCTTTACAGAGCGTCTACTGCTTTGATTCACTCTTTCAGCTCCTAGCAAAGTTACAGCCAGATACCTCCTTCAATATTTGGTGGACACTAAAGATTTATAATTGTCAGGTGGTCAGAAACACAATTCCAAATAGGCCGCTATATCGTTGTTCACCATATCCAATGTATTAGGCTTGATGTATTGCCCCAAAGTTACATTATGATTGATTAAATTATTTTTAATCAAGGTTGAGTCAAGCGAAACAACTAGAGGTAAAATTTGGTTTACCGGTCCGGTCAGATGTTTGACTTAATATCAAACCGGTTTGAAAATGTTTACAGCGGACCAACCCTGAATAGACAGTCTTCTGCATCCTGTGAGCCTGGTGGAGTAGTATTGTTGAATGGATACAGTTAAAACACAAGCAGCTAGCTAGATGAAGCCAGCTCTCCTGAAGCAGACTATGAGATGACGGAATGTTAGTTGGTGGGGGCGGAGCTTCACTCAGATCACTGTTTATTTCAACAGGTGCTGAGATTCTAGCTCTCCTAACAAGCAAGTCCTTCCTCTGTGCTGTGGTTTGTGGAAACTAGGGGGGGGGTGGATCAATACGTAGACTCAAAGCACTTCGGTCCAAATGAAAAAAATGGATCTGTCTAATGTTAGATTGTGGTCTGTGCACATAAGCACGTGCGCTGTTTGCTTCTTTGAGCTGTTGTGTGCATGCGGGCATTGACCACCTCATTAGTTCAGAGAAGATACACCTTAAGCCACTGGGACACTCTCATACCTACACCAACACACACGCATCTCCCTCTCATGCCTGTGTGTGTTTATTGGTCTCTTAGACTGGTTTATGTGTGTTTGTCTGCTTGTCAGCGACGTGTAGACGTGTGTCTGTCTGTGATTTTATTAAAATCTTTGATGTTTGCATTTCGGTGTCTGTCTCTAGTCTGTTGATGTTTTGGTGTGTGTGTATGTGTGTGTGTGTGTGTGTGTGTACAGCAGGAATAAAGCACCCCATTGATAAGAACAAGTTCTTCTTGTTAACGTATCAGCAGAGCTGGCCCTGAGCCAGCGCTGAAGTCCCAGGGGCGTTTTTCTACACAACCCCCGCTATGACATGGCAGTTACTACTCTGCAGTCCCAGACTCACACATAAACACGCACACACACACACACACGCAGGGCCCGGCAACACAACATGTGTTAACACTCTCATTCCAAGAGATACATTGGAGAGGAAGTTGAGCAATGTTTCGTCTTACATCTCTCCAGCGGCCCGCCTGCTCTGCAGCCATCTAAAACGCTTCCATGTGCAGTCTCTGCATTCCAACTACCTTTCTGAGGCATTTCAAGACTCTCCCCAAAGATACCCGATACCCAGGGGAAAGCAGATAGTCATGAGAAATACCTGCTAGCTCCTAACAGTTTTGAATAACAGGAGAGGGATTTTTTCCATCTTCTTGGTCATCTGCTTTTGCACATGTGCCAGGTATTGTTTTCCTCCTCTTATACACCAAGGAGATGGAGCCAAGGCTGTTTTATGACAGTCATAATCACCACCCCTGGCGGCTGCATAGGGACATCAGCTCCGATCGACTATTGCACCTCCTTGTCAAATAAAAGTGTCTGGATGAAGGTTGGGCCGGAGAACAAAGAGGTTCAGTGTGCGGGATGAGCACCTACAAACCGCACCCTTCCGGCGTGTCCACTCGTTAAACCACTGCAGACCAATGCCGGTTAACAACAATTTCAATAACAACAATTAATCACAACGGTGGGTCCAACGAGTGGTTTCAGCTTGACAAATGCATGTGGGCAGTGCATGCTGGGAGCCCAAACACAGTATTTAGTGTGAGAATTACATGCATCAAGATTTGTATTTAATATATAGCAAAGAAACCGGTCAACACATTAAAGGCGCATACAGGGCCGTGTTGTTAGCATCTGTTTTTGTGAATAGATGAGGAAATGTGAGGGCGTTTGGGGATGAACACAACCACAATGACAGACAAGGGTTCAGTTTGCTGCATCTAAATTTAACGCCAGCGTTCTCAGACAGTTTGAAGTGCAATTGCATAGAAAATTTGCATGAAGTGATTCAGTAACTTGCCCCCTCAACACCGGATGTATTGTGGAAATTTAAAAAAGGGATTTAAGGAGCACGGAGGTGCTTTTTAAAGACAAGCTGGGATTTTTATTTTCCAGATGGCTTTGATATAAGATCACAGCCGTGTCACCACCAAAGCATGCTTTCCATTATTACGATTGTTGAAAGCTTTACCTCTTAAAGTAAATGCAAAGTGACAAATCCAGAAGGGTTTCAACAAAGAAGGGGGTGGGTCTTACAAATGGAATTGTCCCCATGGGCAAACCACACAATATTCATATCAAATCTGATACATCCACCACTTGAATTTCTAACCATGCAATCAGGGGCTCTGCCAAGTCCGTGAATACACCCTGATCAGTCTGACGATAAGAAGGGACCAACGGGGCACTGTGGCTTTGTGAAAAGGCCGTGTTCTTGTTAGCTATCAGACATCTTGAGTCACTTCGGATATTAGCTCATAGCCTGTGAACTATGTTGCAGAGCTCCAAAATCTCATTTAACAGGAACAAAATAGTCCCACGAGTGGTCCAAAGTCAAGCTTTTGATTTAATGGTCTCAACTGGTTGGAAGCGCACATTTGCAGTTGGGAGATCTTGTCGAAAGATCACCTTTCAGGTGACATAATCCAAGCATGTTAGTGGCAGAAAATCAGCTCTTAGCTTGTTTATGGTGGCGTTTCCTGAGACAGTTCTATTTTAATTACCCATGCTAGTGGCATGGCTCCATGGATGGCAATGTCAGTCTGTTGGTTGGTCCACCACTTTGGTGCATCCTGAAAAATCTCAACCACTACAATTTGTGCAAACATTCATGGTCCTCAGAGGATAAAACCCACTGACATTGGTGATCCCCCTGACTTTTCCTCTAACGCCAGGTTGACATTTGTGGCTTTGAGTGAAACTTTTGGATGAACTGACATGACATTTGAACACATTAATTCCCCCTCAGGATGAGTTGCCATACCTTTGATGACCCCTTAACATTCCCTCCAACACCGCCATCCAGTCAAAATGGCAATGTGTCCTTTACTGTGGTTTATGACCAAGTACAAGCTGAATGTTTAGCTCAACGCATTGCTGCTTTAACGTTAAAAAAAGCATCTGATAAGAATTATTATTTTTACTTTCATTGGTATAAAAATACCAAATTAAATATTATATCAGTATGAATTTTCCGATGGTTTATTAAAAATACAGTGACTAAACACGTCTAATACTATTAAGTAAAGAAAAAGGCACAAAGCTAAATTAAAGCACCGTAACCGTTGTACATTTACCATCCCATGCCCCCCCAAAAGTCTGTGTCTAAGTTAAAGTGTTAGAATACCATCAAGAAAAGATCAAGCTCTAACTGATGCATCATCTACAAAGACTACACTGCTTGTTAGAGGACTAGATATTATTTATACATAAAACTCATGTTGTATGTAAAATGGTCTATTAACACAAACACACACGTATATATATTCTGAAAGATGTATGCAGGTTGTTGTAATTTTACTCTGAAATGCTTGTAGGAGGCTCATTATTACACTACCACTGTGAGGTCAATTGACAGTAATTGATTTTCTCGGGAGTTGGCCCCTTGAGGAGCTAAGTGCAAAACTGAAATGCAAAAACATAATCTTCCATGGTAATTCTCTGCTACACCTCCTCCTCCTGTTCTGCTCACATTGCTTCCACAATGCATGATGTTAACATGACAGCCATGCTACGTTGACATGACAGACCGAGAAGCCGCCTGGCAGGACACTGTTGTCATGTCTTTTTGGTAAACATTTATCACGCTTTCTTTCCTCTTACTTCCTCGTGATCCAAAACCGCTGTTAGCGACTGTTCACTCTGTTCCCTTCTTTTAGTGCTGTTATTCTGGGCAGTGGGCCTTATAAATAACTAATATAGACCAAAGCTATGACGCATTCATCTTAATGCTAGGTGGCATCAGGGACAGGTGCGCTGGCTCATTCCCACCTTTTGTACGACAGCGCAATTAATCTGCTTTGTGCCGAGTTAAGAGCAGAGAGTGGACTGTGGAAAGAGACAAATGGAAAAACCAAAAGGGGAAGTCATAAATTTTACAGTGAACCCAAAGCGATGAGCTCCTGACCGTGGCTACCTTTACACTTTCTTCTTCTCCTCTATTTTTTTGTTTTGTGTGTTGAGCAGCACTCCCTTCAAAACAAGCGGGAAAGAGTGAAGTCGTCTGTTCCCGGAATATAATACAAACGAGGATAGGTGATGCTAGCGCGTGCTGGAGAAGGGGAAGGGGGGGGGGGTATATTAGCCATATGTGATCCATTTACAACAGCATGCTTCAATTAATTTGGGCAGGGTGGCAGGCGCCGGGTTGGGCCCCGTGCCACCTGAGCGAGAGAGGATGAGTGATCCGCTGCTCCGAGAGGGATGAACAGTGGAAACAGATCCCTCTGAATCGATCGGCTTTACATTATGGCTCACACCGAACTCATCCCCACCAGCTGCCCTCCTCTCTCCCTTCGAGCCTCTTTGTTCTCCTCCTTCGTGGGACTAAAAGACGAGGCCAATAAAGGCTGAACAAGGTGCGTCCCACGAACACCCTGACATTCTCATGTCCACGCAGAGACACCCCGGGATGTTCTGTGAGACTCCTCTCAGGCGGCATACTGCGGCAGTAAGTGAAAGCAAAGGGGGGTGGGAACGAACTGGCGAGGGGCAAAAACCACAATGACCAGATGGAACCGCAGATTTTTTAAAAGGGACTACTGCCTCAGCAAAACCATACGGGGCAAAAATGCTATTTAGCGGAATCTCATTTATGTTTTTCACGACATGGGGAGCAGCACCGGAGGATCTTGTAAACAAAAGATAAAGTACTAACGCTGTCAACATGTGGTGAGGGGGAGAACGAAAACCAAAAGCCCAGCATCTGTATCTGTGTATCTCCGGGGCATGTTAGTGAGACGAGTTTCATTTCAACTTGTGAGCAATATTCCAAAAATAAGAGCAAAGGAACACGTGCCAGGCTTTAATAACATCAAGCATTAGGTTGCAGCGGAGCTTGCCAAGGCTAATACTGTGATTGTAGCTGGAATAAATAAGCTGAAAAATAAATTGATGATGATGATGAATTAACCAGAGGAGAGAAATGTATATGAAGACACGGGATGAGAATATTAAATTATGCTGTTTGATAGAAAAAAAACAAGCAATGGCATCACATAGCAAAGGATTAAAGACTGCAGCTGAGCAGTGTCTGACAGTGGTGTTATATTTCCAGCTGTCTGGGATGTGAGCTGATTCACCTGTCTTCTGATGTAATCTGGATTTATCCAAATTCCTGCCTCATGCATCGGGAGGGATTTTTCCATAGAAAGAAATAGACAATACCGGCCTTTCAGACATCTGTTAGGGTGTACGCTACCGGCCAGACTGCAAGCTGAAATGTCTCTTTGCTTCCCAGGCAATTAAAACTTTCCATGAGGAATAAAGATTGGCGGAGTATTTAATCTGGAAGTGAAGACACAGGAGTATAGAAGTAGAGCGGAAAAATCGAACTCTCTACATTGTAGAACAGTGATAATAATGGTGATAACCATAATTATCTCCTCTTTATTTTTTTTGAGTTAAGCAAATAAGCAAGAATAATACTCCATATGCAACTACATTAAATGGACTATATTGTAATTACCTCTAATTAGAATTTAGCAATTAATGTGTCTCAGGTCATGTGAGTGTAAATTGTTGTGAGACATTCTGCACTCAGCACTAATTTGAAATCGCGCAATAATAAATCAGCTGTGGGGAGAGGCTGTCAGAAGGAAGGGGTTCAAGGGACCGTGGTATTGTGGTGTTTCAGGGCTTAGCTAATTAGTGGGAAGGAAAGAGAAAGATAAACACAGATTGTCATCCAAGCTCAGGCTGAGCCTTTAAACAGCTGTCCACAGCTGTAAGGGCATGGATCAAACCAAGGCGGCCGTCACACTCAACTGTGTATTGGGCCATACATTTTACTACACATATTTATATTTATATTCTTTGAAAATAAGTCATTGATTTTTTTATTACAATCGTTCAGCTTTTAAAATAAATAAATGTGCTTTTCAATTGTTTGTTCAAAGTCATCTGCTCTTCATCCATTTGTGTTTTTAACTGTGAAGCACAGAAAGAATATGAGAAATGAATGAATGACTCAGAACCTACACTGAAACTTTCATTTAACATTCTTAGAAAGCAAACCAACAGATAGAGGAGACGAGGAACACTTGATATTATATTATAAAAACCACGAGGCATGTAACCAGACAAACATTCCACAGTGTCATTAAACTGGCCAAAAATTATCACAAAGCCACCGTACAATAACAACAAAACATCTTGCATGCATGATAAAACTGTTTGTTTTTTTTAAATCTAAAACATGAGTAATTATATTTTGTCTGTTCTGATAAATAGTTTGTTGGTTTTAACTACAAAGTTTGTAATGACAGTCTCCAACCCAGAGAGAACTCTTCATTTCTACAAGCTGGACATAAATGTGTTCACATGCTGAGTAGTACTTTCCATGATGAGTAATGTTTCCTAAGCCCACTAGGCGAGTATCAATACAAACATCTTTTTTACATCAAATAGGCAAAATTATCATAAAACTACGGTGGCCCTGAGAGTAAGAAAACAAGCAAATACACAACAAGATACATCTTCACATGTGAGACTTTTTCTTATTATTATACTGTCATATCTGAATCATGTGACCACAAAGATGGATAGCAGACTTCCATAACTTCATAAGCCAAACCATGGCAACAACTCATAGGCTGTACCTAAGTGTACAGAGTGACTGTGACGTCCCTCATTGGTTTGTGGACTACAGTTTTAAAGTCTCAAGTTCGGCATTTTGCCGTCACCATCTTGTTTTATTAAAAGTACTGCAAGTACAACTAAACGCTGACTAAGATCGTTTTAGGCGTCTAGAATGTTACAATCAACTTTCATGAATTAATAACACGAAAGGCAAAAATTTGTACGGACGACTCCCAGACCGTGGTATCGATCTGTCAATCACCGTGTAGCCCCGCCCTAAAGCATCCCCTGCTTTATGGTCTGTTTGACTCTAAATGGACCATCATTTACTAAATGAACATCATGCTGTATTGAAGAAGACTTGAAACTAGAGATTGAGACCATAAACTCATGTTTACAATGTTTACTGAGGGAATAAATCAAGAGAGAAGTAGAGTCATTTTCTCATAGACTTCTATACAACCAGAGGAGTCGCCCCCTGATGGACACTAGAGAGAATGCAGCTTTAAGGCACTTCAGCTTTGGCTTCCCTGCCTGGCAACAAGTGTCTGGAAAAGGAACATTTTGGAAAATGAATAAACGTTTTCTTTCCTTCTCCTTTAATAATGTGCAGTGTGGGACTCTGAGGACTATCATAACCAGTCTTGTCTGAGGTGCTGTGATAACTCTTAGTGTTTGAAGTTAAGATTTTTAATAATTACTGTCCTATCCCTCTCACCAACGTTTGACTAAGAGCAAGTCTGTTTCATCCCAGTAGTCGTCACGGATCCACCAGGGTCTGGATGTATGATTGCTCAGCCCCTGGTTTCATGAATCATGGACATACAGTCTTTGTACAGTTTAGCCTGGGAGGCAGGAGCGGCTCTGAAGCCCCCTTCCACCCACCAAGAAGACTTCCTCTTTGCTCAAGTCAGAAGGGGAAATTCAGCCCAGATGTGACTTCAAACAGAAGAAAAGCTGCAGGGATTGGAGGTGGGATCAGGCCCATCTTTCGCGTGACCCTGAGACCTGCTCTTTCCTGGCATCTGTCTATTTTTCTCCTCTTCTGTTCTTTCACTGGCGATCTCTTGTAAGTTGCTGTCTCGCGGGTGCTTTTACTTTTACTCCTAAACAGCACAGCGTTTTTTTCACAAATCAGGGATTTCCTACGTCCTTTGGCTGTGTAGTTTCTGCACACCATGTATCAAATGATAAGGGAACCCTCAGAACACACACACTTAAGCTGTTTATTGCTAAAAACAACCATACATGAGGTGCTTGTGTAACTTTCTCATGAATGTAGACAACATGATGACACACCACTATTTCCAGGAATAAGACCAGTGGAGATTAAGCTGAACAATCTTTAGCAATGAAACAGCAGTGGTAATCAAACAGGTTTTGGAGATAACGCCGCACAAAGAAAGAGTCAAGGGCTTCGTGCTAGTCTCATTTCACAGGAAGAAAGATATTTGAATTTGTTTAATTTGAAATACAAATCTTATGGACGCAGGCATATCAGGACATTGTTCTCTTGCCACTCTTACTTTTTTTCTCAACTTCCTGAACCCATAGGTTCAAGGAACTGTCACACCAGGAAATGGAGGAAATTACTTAAAACAAATGTAAGTGCAGATGTTGATTGAAAGTCTAAATGACAGAGCCCGCTTGTCCATTTCCAACACAGTTGAAGGCTATTCGTTCTTACGGTTTAGCGCTCGTAGCTCCACTGTTTTACAGTAGGACAGCGACATCAGTGGGATCACAAACGTCATTAGGGTTCATCCTCTGGACACCATGTACGTACAGCATGCACCAGATTTATTGGTAAGCAATCCAAGTTCTCAAGACATGTCACTAAAAAACAGAAATATTGACCTGCTAGTGGTACCATAGCAAAAGTCACTTGATCACTAAAATGAGTAGGGTTCATCCTCTGGGGATGTTCATCTTACTTTAGCTGTGGCTAAAAAGAGGCGCGACTTGAGACACTTTTTAAACTCCTATAATCGTCATCGTGCAACAGATGAACTATTTCCTCATCCAAAAGAGTCTTTGATTGTGCAGCAGTATGTGTTGTTATACAATCTTCTGGGTTTTTAATTTTCAGAATATGAGATGCTTGGCTCGGTGAGTAGAATATAATGTTAATTTAAAAGACACAAACAATGAGATCCTGCTCAGCATGCAGTGAACATTACAAACTGGATACAAAAAGACCTCCAGGGGTGGATTGCTCCTTTCAGATATAAAATATGTTTCACAGCAGACAGCACATGGCAGAACAAAATGGCCTCCACTTATCTTAACAATTATACGTTGCTAAGTCTGAGGTATTAAATCAAGGGGGACATGTCAGAAACAGCAGTAATCCACAATCCTCTCTTCCTGTCCTCATTTCTTACTCTTTTTCTTTCTCCCCCTCTTCCCCCCTCTGCCTTCCCTTCTCTCCCTCTTTCTCCCCCTTCCTTTCCTCCTTACTCTGCTTCTTTCTCCTTCATCCCTCCCTCAGCAGAACTACAGGGGCTTGCTTGTTGTCACGTCAGTGTTTTTACAGCCTGGCATTAGCACAGGGCAGCATTCAGTCAGGACACTGCATTCACTTTGCCTCCCCTATAATTCACATGCTCATGTGAGAGTGTGCTGCCTTCGCTCCTGCTCATGAATTGACCCTGACTGAGCATCGCCGGCCTTTTGACAGCCCGACAGACCCTTTCAGAGGGCTACATTTCTTCATTTGGGAGATACCACGTCCTCTTATAAAATGTCTTATTTGCTGTGTGTGTACTGTATATTGTCAATCATCACTTCTTTGCACGGAGACGGCAATAACAGGAAAATCCTGAAGTGGGAGAGAAAAAGATAATTTTGGTGTAGAGGGGCTCAGGAGTTGGTGCGATTCCTCTGACTCCCTCGTCTCCTCCAGTAAAACGTAGAGCGTGCGGTGGGCTGACTGGTTTCCTCTGCTGTGAACGCACCACTCTCTTCTGGGGAGCCATGCTGAGACATCGGCTGATTGTAGATTGATAATCAAGGGGGGTAAACATAATTACATCGCCTTAGAAATTAATGAACGCATTGATCGCCCACTCGAAACATTATCAGCATATTTTTGTTTAAGCCACAGGAATCTCGAGTGGGGGGGGGGGGGGAACAGAATCACGGCTTCTAGGATTTGCAATATCACTGTGGTTTCCAACACAGTTAGTTTCTTCACAGATCTTGCCAATACTTGTGGGGGGGTTTTAAACGCCGATGTTGGCACCTTTGAAGTGCCTCTCAGTGTCCAGATGTAAATTCATGCAGGGAGAAATGTGATAAGCTAATGATGTCTCTGGAGACTAGAAGGAATATAACCAAGGGATAAACATCTCTGCATATCTGAGTGGACTTTCTTTCCCCTCTACGCTGCTGTAGAAGTGTTTGGGGCCCGAACAGGAGCAGATGGACCGAGCCGGCTTTGATGTGCTCGGGGGTCATGTGTATCTGCACTTTTATCAAGGTACACAAGCGTGCAGAGTAAATACGCCACGCCAAAACTCTGGGAAGGTCTCTGGGCAAGGCACAGAAGGGGAATTTCCACTTTGACATTCCAGAGAGGGTGTAGACTGAAATATTTACTCTATGATTGTGCAATACAGACCTTATATATATATATATATATATATATATATATATATATATATATATATTCAGTGTCTGTCGTTTTATCCCCATTTGCATGCCACAAAGAGACATTCCATAATGCTGCGCCGCCTAGGAACAGAGCGCACTCCTGCAAAACATGTCCATCAAGGAGAAAATAAAAATAGGCTGTTTCCTCTAAATTCACTCAATCAATAATTCATGACGCGCACAGAAGCTTGATTTATGGAGGAATTAAATGCTGCGGACTGGGCCTCACAACGGCCGTCCGTCTCGGGGACATGCCAGGCCAAATTAAACATGAAAGGCAAACGCTGAGAACAACCACATCATCTCACATGAGTTGAGCTATTCGAGGACTTCGGTGGCACGCGCTCCGGCTGGCCTGATTGGACAATATGACATTGGCTATTTGAGCGGGAGCCGCATAATTTGTTTGGAGATTTTTCATGAGTTATCTACGTCGAAGTGGGTCTCCAAGAGTCAAAGAGCTGCATTAATACTATTTGGCAACTGAAGGAGGAGATCAAAGGCAAACGTGTACCTGCTGACCCGTGGGGATCATGTGACTGCGTGTGCCTCTCTGACCCTTAACTTTGGCTTTAAAAATGGAAAACACAGAACATACCAGCTTTAGTTTTTTTTAAAATTAAATCTGAATCCTCTCTTTTGTGAGAAATTTGTAATATTTTTTAACGTTCAACATTTGAGCTGTTACGTTTGTATTTCACTTAAAAAGTGAAAAGTAGCAAGCTAATGGAAGCTAGTTGGTGCCTTGTGACATGAGCCTCATGACATTGTCAGTTGGTACCACAAAGTCACTTCCATGGAAAATAATAAAGTAGGAGGCACTATCACTACAATAACTAAATAAAATAAAAAGTAAAAAGTATTCGTTTTTTGGTGATTTCGTACCAAGTAAGTACCCGTTTTCATTCCCAACTCGTCTCATTGACGTTAGTGGGGATCACTATCTAACACTCTGAGTTGCACAGCGCCTCAAACTATAATGCTCCACTATGGTTGCAGTAAACGCATGGTTAACTTTGTGGATTCAAACAAAAGCACTTGCTTAGGTTTAAGAAAAAATCATGGTTTGGGTTAAAATAACATTTCAGTGAAACTTAACATTGTGAACACAAACACAACAATAATACATGGTTCCACAGCGGTCTCCTGGGTGTGCTTTTTTGTCCCAATTACGCTTCCTCTCACTAGGTAGACTTTATTACTCTTTATTATCACCACACTCTATAAGCACTAGCTCTGAGTATCTACCATTGACACAGAGAGGTTTACATTATAGCTACTGCGAAGCCTGGTGCGTCTCATAATGAAACTAAACGGTGCCTTGTGTGTCGGTATCAGACGGTGAGCGGTGTGGCAAAGCGTAAGTATTTGACTCCCTGGGAATGAACGGGCTGCTTGTGCGCACGTGTTATAATTCATGGCTTCAGTTTAATTAAATTGTTCCGACTGTTTGATTAATTTATGGGCAAGATTTAAATACTGATATAATGTTGGCAGTGTACAGGGCCAAGTCATTGATTCCATCCGCCACCTGCTTGTGGTTGTCCTTGGTTGTAGTTATTCTGGATATAGAATCTTTCATTAAGCTTTAGCTTGGGGATGAGTTATCAAGTCATGTTGACAACACTTGCTTTGCACAGGATTGTTGTTGATAAAAGGCAATTAACGAGGCTATGGAGAGTTTGTGGATTATATCTTCGGCAATATGCTGACTTGAAGCAGGTGCACTGCACTTCCTGCTTCTGGGAGAAAGGCTGGTCAGCTGGCTCACCTATGTACTGAGCACAAATTAACCAAAACGTCACAAATTACAAATGAATAAATCGTGGCTTAGTTTTATTTATTTTTTCTCTCTATGGCCACTCATGGACTCCATAGCTTTCTGAGAAAGAGAGAATTTTAAAGTAAGACTACTTTTACCGAACAGCAACTGTGGCCATTTTTTCAGGATAAAATGCTCAAACAGTAGAGTAGTAGAAGAGTCATACGATCAGCTCTACAACTATTATTCTACAGCTAAATTGGGCACGTGTGTTTTATTGCTTATGAGTTCAACCTGTCGTTTGTAAGGTTCTTTTTTCGAAAATTTGATATAAATATACTCACTTTAATTTATGTGTGTGTGTGTGTGTGTGTGTGTGTGTGTGTGTGTGTGTGTGTGTGTGTGTGTTTAAACATTTAAATGCTAATCTACAAGGGAGTTTTTAGATGTCTTACTTAAACAATGGGTTTAGAGATAAAGGCAAATGTGTATGTGCGCGTGCGTACGCGCGAGCGACTTGAAGAGGGCAGAGCCGCGGTGCACTGCTGATTCAGTAGTACATGATGAAATCACTTTGGCTGCCTCTAAATGCCTCAAATCACTGGAGGAAAGTCCGGGAAGTGAAGACGAGACTGTGCTGTTCACTCGGGGATAATTATCCAGCTAATTAAACAGAGCCGGGGTTAGTGGTCTTACAGCGGGGCAGGCCCAACACGTATCCCCGCAAAACTACAGCCAATAAGGCCCCGCCGTTACAGTCACAGTAAATAAGACGGGAAATGAAAAAGAGACTGTCCTGTAGTCACTTTTCATTGAGAGTGTGACTTTCAGCCGAATTCCTGGATTTTATGATTAAAATGCAAATGAAGGCTTGGACGTGGTCGCGGGGAAAGGTAGGCCGGGCAAACAGCATGGAGGGATAAAGTGTGTTGAGAGACAAACTATGTTCTGCAGTGTGAGGGCAGCAGGGAGGATCTGTGGCTTACAGCCATCACGGAGCTGCTGGAGGAGACATTCTTTACTCTGACGAGGGGAGGAGGGGAGAGAGAGAGAGAGAGAGAGAGAGAGAGAGAGAGAGAGAGAGGTGAGCAGAGCGCGCACGTCGCACTATCAACTGGATCCATCTAAGAAAACAAGTCGCGGGGAGTCCGGGCTCTGAGCTGCGTAGGTAGGCTACTAAAGGCAAGTTTGAGCTCCGCACTGCACAGCGCTCCGGACGGACGCAGCTGGCCGGCATGGCCCGTGGCGAACACTTCGAAGAGCGCGTCCTCACCGTTCGGGCGGAGCGTGGAAGGGGAGAGGTGGGCGCCGCGATCACCCTGCCGCTCCTCAGACGTTGTTGTTGAGTTAAAAGCGGAGGAGCTCCGTTGTGAAGCGCCCCGGAGCTGGAGAACCAAACATACGCGCGCGCGCACACTCACACACACACACACACACACGCACACAAACTAAAGTGCGGACAGCGGTGAGGACGGACGCGCAGCCACGGCCGAGGGGACCCATGCGGGCAGATATGCTGTTCCGTAGACCCACCGGGTTCACGCTGCTCATCGGAACCGACTCGCACCGGCGTTACCGAACGGCCCTTTACTCGTGGGCTTACAGCGGGACCGCATGAAGGACAGAGGCTCTGAGAAAGCGGAAAAGTTGAACGCGGTAGCGGGTTTTGTAATGGATAAAGGCTCGCCAAAGGTACAGTGGATGTTTCTCAATAACATAGTTGGAGAGAAATAGAGGAAATAAATGACGGGCCTTTTTCAATCGACTTGCTTTTTTTAATTCAATTTTGAATGACATTTTTAATATGTTCTTAAATCTTAAAACCGAGCTCCTATAAAAACACACCGTTTCCAGCAGAAGCTCCACGCGCCCTGCAGTCATAGTCATAAACTGACATTTGATCTTCAATTCCTAAAGACTTTTTTAAAGATGAATTAAAGCGGTTGGCCGATGTATTTGTAGGTTAATTAGACGTTTCGTGGAGTTAAAGATTACTGCACTACAAAGCTCCACATTTTTCACCCGAGAGAAAACCGGACTTTTTTTCTGAAGGGAGGCTTTCACTCTCAATGCACTGCACGGTTTTCAATTCTCCCTTTGAAATGATTCATTCAGATGAACACCGCTCACCGGGCAGGCTTTGAAGTGTACCTGATCCGCCTCTTTATCGCCTCTTAAATACCTGATCCATTTTAAACTTTTAATTGCGTTTCTGTCGCTAAATCCACTTCTAATCGGATTGTGCTGGCCACATATCTCAGCGTTCATCTGGCGGTGAGAAACTGTGCTCTGTTGGCTGGAAATTAAATCAAAATGAAAGAAAAGAAAAGAGAGAAGAAAAAAAGTCTGTCCCTCACTCCCTCATTGATCTGTCCATGTCCACCATCTATGAAGTCTGGCGTTGTCCAGTAAAGACCAACTGGATATCTGCAGCTTTTTTAGGTTATTATTCGGATGCTTGGTGACATTTTATTTATGCAGCTATAATAATCTTGATGCTGCTGCCTTCTGCTGTTGATTCTGCTGCTGTGGCAGCACATTTTATCGCCTCATGTGGTCGCTTATAAAGCTTATTTGATTAAATTGAGCTCTTTCAATTTAGAAAAGTAGATCACAGATGTGTGTCAAAGAATGATTTCTCCATCTCTGCCACAAAGAGCCCGCGCAGGCTCCATCTCATCAGCGCACAGCACGGGGCCAAGGCAAATAGACCCTTTACTACTTTCTCCTTTTTTACATTTTTTTTTACAAAATATAGTTCCCTGTTACAGCTGCCAGACATGACAAATCTGAAATGACTAATTATTTTCTGACTAAGTGGCTACTCCTGCTCCTTGACGAAACCTGCAGGACTCATGGCCGTTCCTGCGCTTAACATTCAGCCCATGGTTCCCGTTATTGTGTGTCGCTCACCATCGACTAAAGGTGGAGCTTCAGGGAAGCTGAAAGCCACCGATGACAAGCAGTATCTTTCAATTATGTGGGGCAGGGGGGGGGGGGTATTTGAGGGGTCATAAAACTAGGAATGATGGATCTGGGGGTGTACTGTAATCCAATGGCCTTGTGCTTTACTACAAGCCTCTCCATGCTGAAAAATAGCCTGTATCGATCATTTATTGCAGGTGGAGGGACTGAATTATTCTCCAATCCCATTCCATTTGACAGCTCATGTATGTCACTCCGGTAAGAGCCTGAGCCGATCTGCATGGCCCCCGTTCCTCGATTGCGTCTCCTTTGTTTTGTAATTCCACTCTTTACAGTCTTAAATCTGGATTTTGGTGGTGGTGTGTTCAGGACGACACGTTATAACGAGCTCCTCCTTAGGCCACCGGCAAAAGAATCGCCTCTGTTTACTGTAAGCACTTGTGTTTTAGTGGTGCACCTCTACCCACAGTGTCGTCACGTGTACTCTGTGCTGTATTTAGTTTTTCTCCAGGAAACATCTTGTGCATCCATGTTGGCACACACAGACGTGATGTCTGCATTAGCCTTATCTGTTTTTAGCATGTTTTCCATTAAGCAGCGTCGAGGCTGCTCAGAACCTCTGTGAATCTGTGAGTGTGTCCTTGCAGTGCTCTATTCCCTCCTTTGATACAGCGGACGGGATAAAAGCCTTCTTTATGTCTGTGAAACCGGATGTGCAAGAGCTGTTCTGAATATTTATCAGATGGTTAGACTCTTTTTTTTGAATAGCCGGTGCAGAATTTGTCATCTGCAGTGAACGATGTGTTTTGTGACTCTGTCTTTGTGCTTTGGGGAGAGGGGGAGAGAGCGAGGGATGGAAAGACAGTTGGTATGTGTGTGTGTGCATGTTTGTATGTCAAATACAGAGACAGAGGAAGAGAGGGGGAATACACACCCCCCTTTTTTCCCTAGAGAACAGGCCACCCCTAAATATACTAATCCAGCATTTCTTTGTTTTCCCACAGGTCTCTGGATCCAAATGTCACCCCCCTTGGACTCTGCCCTGGTCGGGGACCAGCAGTGTGTGACAGACAGGCGAGTGGAGCCTGCGGTGGCTCTCTACTGCGTGGCTTCAAATTGGCCCTGGCTGAGCTCTGCATGGAGCAAGGAGTGAAGAGTCCTGCTATGGTCTGATGTCTCAGCATGGATGGAGTCAGTCAGAGGACTGGCCACCACTAATGAGACCACCATTTTTCAGCTGAGGACTAGCATTTACAGGATTACTCCCACGGTTTCCCCTTATTTTCCAGCTAACTGCATCATTACATAACTCCCCTAGTTGGACTGTTCGTGGGGCGGGTTTTTGGTGGATATATACATCATTGCCTTTCTGATTTTCATATTTGTGAAAAAAAAATTTTGTTTCCCTTTTGCCGTTTTGTTTTTCCACTATGGAGTTTCTGGCTGGACCCTGGAATAAAGATTGGGCTTCATTCTTGCAATTTTGGTTGACTGTCATCCTAAGCCTCCAAATGCAATTCAGCCCAGGTGCCTCTTGCCCGCAAGAGTGTCGTTGTGACACGCCGTTTGTGTACTGCAACGAACGCAGCCTGACATCAGTGCCTCTTGGGATAAAGGAGGGCTTCAAGGTCCTCTACCTACATAACAACCAGATAAACAATGCTGGCTTCCCTATGGAACTTCACAATGTGGCCACTGTTGAGACTGTGTATCTCTACGGCAACCAGCTGGATGAGTTTCCCATCAATCTGCCCAAAAACACCAGAGTCCTGCATCTTCAGGAGAACAATATCCAAACCATCTCCAAGGCAGCCCTGGCCCAGCTGACTCGACTAGAGGAGCTGCACCTCGATGATAACTCCATCTCCACAGTGGGGGTGGAGGAAGGGGCCTTTAGGGAGGCGATAAGCCTCAAACTCCTCTTCCTCACCAAGAACCACTTAAGCAGCGTTCCCATTGGCCTCCCCGAGGACCTGAAAGAGCTGCGTTTGGACGAAAACCGCATAGCTCACATCGCAGAGGAGGCCTTTCAGAATGTGACACGCCTGCAGCGCCTCCTGCTGGACGGGAACCTGCTGACGGACGAGGGCATTGCACCAGGGACCTTCCAGGACCTGGAAACCCTCCGTGAGCTGGCCCTGGCCCGCAATTCACTCACCTTCCCCCCTCCCCTCCTACCCAGCCAGTCACTGGTCAAACTCAGCCTGCAGGAGAACCAGATCAACCAGATCCCCGTGGCAGCCTTCGCTGACCTAATCAGGCTGGAAAAACTGGATATCTCCAGCAACCAGCTTCGGACTCTGACACAGGGTGTGTTCGATGGCCTGTCGAGCCTTCGGCATCTCATGGTGCGCAATAACCCCTGGCGTTGTGACTGTGCTGTGAAGTGGGTGGTGGTCTGGCTCAAGTCCTTGCCCACCTCCATCAACGCCCGGGGGTTCGTTTGCCTGAGTCCGGACAAGGTGCGTGGCATGGCAATCAGAGAGCTCACGCTGGATATCATAGAGTGTCCGGTAGAAGCTGACCAGCCGCCCTGGCCCACCCTCCGCTCCACTCCCCCTCCGCCACCCACAACCACCCCCATTACCACCATGTCCTCCACCCTCATCACCACATCCATCCCTTACTACCTTGACTCACCCTCCCCTCCCTTACCCCCAGTCCACAACAACCCCCCCGGGCCCCTGCCTCCTTACGAGGACCCGCTTCAGATCTCCTTCCAAGTGGTCAACTCGACCAGCATCGAGGTGAGCTGGGCTTCCTACTTCACCGTCACAGCCTACAAGGTCACTTGGGTCAAAAGGGGCCAAAGCCAAATAAACGAAGGAATGCGGGAGAGGACGGTGAGCGGGGCCCGGCGGCACATTAGCCTCAGCAACCTGGAGCCCCGATCCATGTATCGGATCTGTGTGCACGTTCTGGACACCCTTAACTCCTACAGGCCCGGAGAGGATACTATATGCTCCGAGGCCAGGACCAAGGCTGTTGTGTCTACCAAGCCTCCCGGCAGAGAGCAAGCTCCCCAGGAGAGCATCAACTCCACGCTGCTAATGGCTGGGATCATAGGCGGGGCAGTGCTCATCATCCTGGTTACGCTGCTCAGCCTGTTCTGCTGGCACATGCACAAGAAGAGCCGGTCGTCTTCGGCCAAGTGGAAATACAACCGGGGCAGGAGAAAAGACGACTACGGCGAGGCCGGAACCAAGAAGGATAACTCCATTCTGGAAATGACTGAGACCAGTTTCCAGATAGTGGCGCTGAACAATGAGCAGCTGCTCAAGGGAGATTTCCGCATCCAGCCCATCTACACGCCCAACGGGGGCATCGGATTTAGAGACTGTCACCTCAGTAACAACAGCATAGCCTACTGCAAGAGCAGCAACGTGCCCAGTACAGAGTTCTGCCACACGTGATGCAGCAGCACATAGTACAGCGGCATTCACACACACACACACACATAATAGAAACACTTATTACATGCATAAATACACACACATACCCCGTTTGTGAAGACAATAAAAAACTTAAAAATTCTAGTGAAATATAACTGTACTATATATATTTCCAACTTCTGTCTACGATGTAATTTATACTGTGGATGCTATCTTTTTTATTCTTAGAAAAGAGATACAAATGTTTCTTTTTTATAACCAGCAGGGTTTTGAAAGTTGTTTTAATGGTCAATACTGTACATGAACATGGATTTGTACAATCAAGGCACCCTGGGTGTAGCTTCTGACTGTCAGCCTTGGAAATGTTGGGGCGCTTAGAGGACCGGGATCCTTTGCTAACCACAGAAGCAGAATATGGCCTTTTTTGCTCTTTGAAACACTGAGAACACTCCCCAGTCCAACAGAACAGTAGTAAAGACAACACAGCACAGGGGAAATCCAAACAGTGCTGATTAGAGCTCTCTGGAAATATAGCACTGGTTCATTGGTGGTATGTTGTAAAAAAGGACTGAAGTGCACTTTCTTATTAATGGAAGCCAGGCAGGAAATGAGCGGAGGTGGTGATCGCATGTGAGGGATTGTGGACGGCTGAGTTGGGAGAATGTCATCGGTGCTGTTGAAAGGCCTCGACTGAGATTTCCCAAAAGTGCCTTAACACTAAAAGCGTCTTTGTTCTCCTGGTTTACAGTTGGAACAAAGGTGGGCTTAGTATGAGAGACACTTTTTTTGGAAAACTCTGGAAAAGGATGTCATTTTAGTGAGGCGGTGCAGTTATTAACACAAGTTTAAAACGGAACAAAGGATTATTGTCCCTAATGAGGTGCATGGATGTGCTGAGTCTCGCAGATCCTTTTGAAGAAATTCCCAAATTAGTTCTACATCTTTCTTAGTTTTATCCCTGTTTTGGCAAGTGAGGCCACAAGGGGGCAGTTTGCCTCAGCGCCGTGTGTGGGACAGAGGAACAGAGGGCAGGGCAGACAGAGAGGAGGACAAAAACAAAAGCTGCATAGATCACTTTACCTCCACCATTCCCCTGGAGTCCATTACCCAGACGACATTACTCATCCGGCTACTTAATGATGTGGAATCATTTCAAACCAACAGTGTTTTCTGTGTTTGGTGGCTGAATGATATGGATTTTCACCACTGTGGTCTGTCATGAGGGGAAAGACTCTGTCTCTCCCTGTGTGTGTGTGTGTGTGTGGTTGGAGAGTGATGAATTCTGAGAAAGCACACACATAATGACAATCATACACCCACTTATTTGACCCATGTCCCGGCAGCGTTCATTAGGCTCTGTGATAAATGAGGAAATCCCAACATGATCCTCACAATGCTGCACAGTTGTGACCGAGCAGCTCGTCCAGCGTTTCATCACTCACCCCTTTGTTCTTCATTGATGGTGCGCTCACCTGAACAATGCAGCCGCTCACTTCACATCATCAGTCCCTGCAGTGATGATCCTCACCCCGTCTCCTCTCACTGTCTGTCTGTCCGCCTCACGGCCCCTCAGCTCCTACGCATGCTGTGGCCGCAGCTCTTTGCATGCGAGGTGGCAGTGAGAAGTCTTCATTATGCACTTCTTAAGCCGACTTTATTTGATTTGACAAGATTTTATTTTGAGGGGCCAAGCTTAAAGAGCCCTCCCTCCCTTTTCCCTCTCTCCTCATAATCCTCGACCAAAAAAGGGAGAAAATATGTAGACCTTATTTTCACTTGGCTGCATGGAGCTCACGCTGGGAGACGAGAGTGTCTGTTAACTCTTTGCGAGACGCACAGATTATTCAGCCGCGCAGAGAGCCGACGCAAAACTGGGCCGAACAATTTAGACAAAGTGATTTTTAAGGGCTTGTACTGGAGTTATTCCAGAGTATCTCTGAGAGGATTTATCTCAGCAGTCGGGATATCTCAAAGAGTAGCTGCATTTACTTTAATTCCAGCAATAGCTCCGATCACCATCACCTGGGCTTTAATTTAAGGTGCCAGACTCCCACAGCCTGAACACTCTGAACAGTAACACAGTGAATGAATGGAATCTGTACACATCATGTAGTGTCACATTATGTCTTAAAATCTTGTTTTCATCAAGACAACTGACACATTTTTGATTTATTTGCTGGATGTTCATGTTGAAAAGATAAAATCAAGAAAATACTGAAAGCAATAGTTCAGTTTTGGGAAATTCTCTTCTTCACTTTCTTGCTGTGAGTTATACGAGACGATTGATACCACCCTGATGTCTGTATGCTAGATATGAAGCTATTGATAGCAGCTCGTGAGCTTAGCTTAGCATTAAGACTGTAAACTGGGGGAAACAGCTAGCTGGCTCCGTCCAAAGCTAAGAAAATCTGCCGTAAAAGCACAAAGTGTCACTTTTACACCTTGTTTTTTGTATGCCTTAAACAAACGACATATATTGTGTTAGCGAGTTAAGTTTCCTTTAGACATAGCTAGGCTAGCTGTTTCCCTCCGTTTCTTTATGCTAAGCTAAGCTAACTGTCTGCTGGTGGTGCTTCATATTTACTGTACAGACGTGTGATGTATCTTAATGAAATATTTGGCTGTCAACCTATTCCTTTAAGTGAAAAATAAGTAGTAATGTAAAATAACTTGATTTGCGTTGAAAAAATGAGTGATTGTAATGGCAGATGACGTTCACTTTCTCTTTTCAGCAAAATCTGATTTAAAGAATCAGTACTTCAATATGTTCAGATTGGGTTTATTACTGCTAATATCTTCTGTGGTTATCAAAGCATCTCCACTTATAATTTGAACCTTTTTCTACTAATACCCACAGCTGACCATAACCCCAGCAAGAAACACTTTATTATTTAGTATTCTTTGTTGGAGATGAAAGCCCTATTTGAAGTCCCATGCTGATCAAAAGGGGGGGGGGGCTCAAACTGTTACAACATAGAGCTTCTCCCCCCCGTCTGTGAATGTGTAACAGAGAACCTACAGATATTTGCCTTAACTTTTATGCAGGCCTGAATGATTAGCTCAGAGAGCGCTTAAGTGGGAGGAAGAAAGAATGAGACAGCGACGAGAACGCTGAAGAGAAAGCACATTTCTCCAACATTTTGCAGCCGTGGTTGGCGGCGACTATAACAGTATTAACAGGAAGAACAACACTAAGCGTGTAGGCACAGTAGCTAATGAGAGACTGTTCATCCAGAGAGCCAGACCCTACGCCGTGCACAGCTAACGATTCAGTCAGACGGGAGCTTCGGTGGCAGTTTTGCAGCGTACATTACTCTTAATTTTCTATTTGCTTGATGAAAGAACGCGGAGGCGTGACCGATGGAATTACACGAAACGTGTCACAGACCGCTAGCGTCAGGTTATTACTGTTTCAGAGGGCCAAGTCATTTCCCTTAAAGCTTATTGAATCACGTTGAAATAATGTTTAATCTCCGAGAGGTCAACTCAAAGAAAACCCGAGTGGTTGAAGACGTTTAAAGTCGTCTTCTCTTCCTGCAGGCCAAACCTTCACTGCTAATATCCATCAGTAACATTCATCAAAGGGGTTTTGCATGTACTGTATTTAGCTTCATAGCCTTTCATTTTTCATTTCTTTTCATCAAGCAACCAGCCAGTGGTGGTTTTTGGTAGAGTATGAGCAGGCGGACAGAGAGGTTTAGAGGGAGAAGGCTGGAGACTTACAGTGCATGTGAAGCGGCCGTGTCATCGAGACGCTGCAGTGTCACGTTAGCAACCCACACCAAGTTTTCTTAGGAACCAAAGTTAAATTTCTGTTCTCATGATGAAGTATTGATGTTGTTCCATGTATGTGCCTTGAGGTTGAACTTACAATGTAAAGTCCTTGAAAAACCTTTAAATGTTTTTGCACAAACTGTAAATACTTAAGTGAAGCTTTTTGAAAATAAAAGAGCCATTGGATTTGAGCGATCACTCTTTCTTTGTTTTAGACACGGAAATGAAAGTTTGTATTCTGTTGTGCTTTAATGAGCGATCCTACATTCTCTGTCTTTTGCATATTGGTGTTGTGCGCTGGCAAGACATTCGGCTATCTGAGGAGAGAGTTTGTAGATGAACACGGCCTGGCTCAATCTATTTTGGGTCAGACTCTAGTTATTCGGATCAGAGATGTGTGCCGTACCACACCGTGCCAAGTTATCCTCTTATTTCTATACAGCAAGTTTAAGACATCTTAGCCGAGCAACTGCAGCTTAGCATTCAGCTGGGGAAAATCCAAGATACTCTCTGATTCTACTTGAAAGGCACAACTAAGTCCCAGACTCTTTCTCCAAATCCCTGTGTTCTACCAAAGTCCAACGTTTTTTCCTCCCCATGACCACATCCCAGTGTTGCCTCTGCAACCTCCAGCCCGCTAAAAAACCCACATTAGCCCAAACCTAATTCACTATGACAATTAACCACAGGTTTTTTGCTGAAACATGGGAGGGTGTGCCACTTTGGTATTTTGAACGGGAAATGAATGTTTTTCTCAAAATTCCCACATGTCAAAATGTGATTTGTTATTGCACAATTGTAGGCTTTTTGGGGAGGCTTTGGCACTAAAATCATCTACTTTGCTGCTCTCCCCTCCATTTGCGTTGTGTAACGAGCAACATGAAAGGTTTGATCTCACCCCTGTGCATTCATCAGTCAACCACCAAGTCGGTGTGTAAGGTCCTTCTAACTACCAGCTAGTTTCAAACCAGTGATTTGTCAAATTTTGTTGCACCATTAAAAGTTAAAGGGGACACATGCTCATTTCCCAGTTCATACATGTATTTTGGGATTCAACTTGAACATTTTTATATACTTTCGTGTTCAGAAAACACATCATTTTTCTCATACTGTGGTCTGAATTTACCTGTAGTCACTCTCTGTCTGAAACGCTCTGTTTTAGCACCTGTCTCTTCAAGGCCCTCTCCCAAAAAAGCCCAGTCTCGTCTTGCAAAGAAAATACGGTACACCTGTGCGAAGGTAGTTCTCAAGCCGTGGGCAGTATATTCTACTGTGACAGTGGAAGGCGAGCCAAACCCGATTGGATCAGACAACATGTGATTCAAGCAGCCAGACAGCCCATAAATAACTGACTGGGTTGTGTTATTTCATGGTTTGTGGGTTGGCAACACTCCAGATACCCAAATGTATGTGCACAAGTACTGGTAAAGTTCATTTCTCACAGTATGGCCCCTTTAAAAATGTCTGTAACAATGTCCAATTAAAATCAATCATTTTATAAACAGGAAGTGAGTATCACAATCTGTAGCATAGCTTCCTAAATGACAGTTTTAAGGAGCCAAAAGACACATTAACATGTCCTGATATTGTTGGCATGTTTTATTTCAAAACAATTCATGGACAGATATATGCTTCAAAGTTACTATTATTAATATGAAAATATTATATTATGCTAACCTATCTTACATTATTAGGCCACTGCTGCGTTGATTTTGTGACATGCAATTTAAAAGCTTCCCAGTTTACATCATAATTTAACAGCATTGTATCAGGTGTCAGGTCAGATGTGTTTTATATGTTTTATATGACCTATTTTATTATATTCAAATGTTTCATATTGTCAGGCTAACTAATGTTAGTTTGTCAGTTCATTCGGTTAGCATCTGGCAGCTGTATTTATTAATGAATATATAGTAACAACCAGTGGTGGGAAGTACATTTAGTATTACAGTATTAGTATTGTATCTAAGTACTTTACTAGTCTTTTCTTTTTATTCTACTTAATACTTCTACAGCACTACAATCCAGTGGGAAATATTGCAGCTACAGATATGTGTGACTTCAAAAATGTATTTTATGTTAAAATTGCAAGATTCATTCATAAAATATGATGCATTGGGACGGACTGAATAACACAGTAGTAAGAACTAGCTGCACCTGAATCAACCCAAACAGTAAAATGCTATTTTCCACAAGCTATAATAACACAATATTTTATAATAAAACATTTTTCTGCATTATGAGTACTTTTACTTTTGATACTTTAAGTACAGTTAGCTCCTGATATGAGGCAGTGATTTCCAGCACAATTTGTGTCCCGACATTTGTGAATGTTATATGCTTCATTAAAAGAAGAAAAAAGGTTGTGTTTGTCATATTCCATATGGCAGAAACGAATGAAATGAGAATTCTTGCCTTTGAATTATGCGCTGAACAGGTGTTAGCTGTGTTTTTAATCGCTCCCTGCCAAAAGAACATTCCATTTCCTGCTTAATGCCAGCTCTCTCCAACAGCTTCACTTTGTGATCCTCGTTTAAGCATCTTCTAATCAGCCTCAATATGGAGGAAGGGTCATTAAAGGATGTAATTTAAAGCAATCTTATTTCAGGTGTTACAAACATCGACATCTGGTAGACTTTAACAGTGAACGGGTTCAAAGCGGTGCTCTGTTATTCTCATCTTTCATTGGCCTCACTGGCCTTTAATTAAAGGCTGAGTGCAGGTGAGCCCTCTGCCTCTTTCACAGTACTTCAGGCTAATGCGTGTGAGGATGGGTCACTGGATTTCTGCCCATTTGCTGCCAACAGTGAATGCCATGAACATTAAGTAAAAACCAGACTAAATCAACCAAAGATCACCTTGCCCTGCTTTGAAATGATAATCAAAGAAATACTAAATTGGTCCAAACAAGCAGCACGGTTCACATTTATTCCTGTGTGATGGTGAAAGAGAGAACAGCTTTGCAAGTTCTCTTTTCTCTTTTCCTGAGAGTGCTTACTCTATTTGATGCTAGTCTTTTAAATTTGACTTTGAGAGTTGAAAGGGACCAAAAGCACAGCACAGACTCTATAGGAATTCCTCTGACAGCATTTAAGCATGTGAACACAGGGGGGTATTTTAAGCAATCATCAATCAGGAGACTGTTTGCAGATGCAAATTCAATTTGTCCTCCCAGTTTTAGATTACCGAGCTGAAGATTACCATGTGAGGGTAAACGGCAAACACAATCCCTGCCTGTTTTTCTGCTTCAGCGGCTTTGTGCTGTTGCGATAGCAAAGATATGTTCTGTACCAAAATGAATACTGCCTGACAAGTCTCCAGTGCAGCGAGAATTGATTTCAAAACAAGAAAACCACAGCACTTTCTTTAAAAAAAATGTACACAATAAACACTCTCCCCTTTCACAACTCATGAAAAGTAAATGGCCAGCTGCACAGAGCCGTAATTGGCGATAAAATGAGTTTTTACACGGTAACCTTTTGTCAAACTGCCTGAAATCCTCTCAGGCCTTGCAGGCATTTATAGGTGGACACAATGAAAGCACCTCCTGCTGTATACAGTATGATGCAACCTACTAACAGGATCCTGCAACAAATACTAGCATTGTGAAGCTTGCAGTTGTCCGTTTGTGTCGACGCCATATCCTAGAGGCATTGATTCAACATGCCTGGTTCTTTTCCAGGCTGTACTTTCACGATTAGATTCCATTCTATTCTGAAGTACCTAGAATAGCAGGTGTGTTTCTCACATAGCTGTTTGACTGCATTCAATTGTATATTTTTATTGTGTCAATTGCCTGCATTTGAATCAATTGACAAACTACATTGTGTCAATGTATTATTCTGCCAACATAGCACAGTATGCTCAGGATTAGTGTTTTAAGGAGTGAACGTGTTACCATCACTCTCCACTCCCCGCGGTGCACAGCAGACTGTGGGGGCATGGGATAGTTGCTGGTGTAGCAGTGGTGGAAGAAGTGTTCAGATCTGTTACTTCAGAATAAAGAGAAATACTATAAAAAATACTCGTCCAGCATTCAAAATCAGTATCAACTATCATCAGCTAAATGTGCTCGGTGGTTCTGCAGAAAAATGGCCCCTGTTCTTACATCGTCATCTATTGTTGATACTGGATCATTAATACCGATGCATTAAGTGTGTAAGAAATATATTACTGTTCTAGTTGGTGGAGCTGGAGCTAACTTAAATTGCTTTATACATGTTGGTTTTAAAATCCCCATGTTTTTTATGTAAAATCGTAAACATAAAATGGAATCACTCAAGTAGTGTCGGCTTACACGTGCTTCAAAAATGCACTTAAGTCTGCAAAAAGTGTGATATCAACTATAGCCCTATAGCGGCTTTAGTGCCTGATTAAGTAGCTAGAGGTGTTCATCCGGAGTGTAGCATGTTAGCTTCAACATTACAGAAGAAAAAAGATCCCGCTAATAAGAAACAGTGGTTCTCATAAAAGCTCCACATGATCAGCTTTAAATATGCTTTATGAATTCTCTCATCATTAACCTGGTATCTATGGTGCTATGAGCTGATTCAGGGATATATTTTGATAAGATAATGGAAAATCTTTCAAAAAAAAAGCTGCATACACATCTTAGCTATCTGCAGATTCAGTTCATTATGTATAAAATATCAAGAAGTCCAAAGCCTTTCTCTTGTTAAGATAACAATGCCTTGGTTTAAAATTCATCTTGAGTTGTTTGTACATGAAGCTACACAGATTGAAACTCTAATTGGCGATTCCTCCGTCTAGCATATGTTGCAGTGCCGGGTGTCTCAGAGAGGCTGCTGCCGTGAAAAAGGTGATTCCTCCAATCAGTATAGAGAAGTAATTGGTACGGCTCTAAAGAACACTTGTCTGTGTGCTTTCCTTGATTGGAAGTAATTGTGTTTTCACCAACAGCTACTTGAATTTTCCGAAATAAACAATATTAATGTTGTAGAAGGGCGAGCTGGAGCTGATGTTTATGCATGCGCAACACATAACGGCAGAAATATCACTTCACATTTGTAACACAATTATGGTTCTGGCTGCACGTCGTTGTTCCTGATGAGAAAGTCATTCATGGTTTAAACTAAATATGAACCGAACGTTTTCAACAATTAAAACACCACCTGTCAGCAAAACGTTCAGCAAGTTCCCCAGGATATGGGCAGATGAAAGTTTGACTTTCTCCCCTGGATCACGTGCAGCATGGCAGGGCCTCCATGTGTTGGACCAGTGGGTCACAGGAGTCACAATTCCAGGCGGAGCAGAGCAGCTGTGACCTGGAGCCAGACTCCCCGTCTGGTCAGGTCGTAATGAATGAAGACGCTGATGAATAGGGAAGGCAAAAGGCTCAAGGCTTTCTGGAGGTGACCAAGAGGAAACTTGAAAAAATGGTTTCTCTTATTTTATTTTAGGGCTAATCAGGCTCTTGCTCCTTTTCAGAGAAAAAAACAGAACATTTCCAGTGTTATATAAAGTGTTTTCGTGTTTTTTTTTCTAATGAGCATATCAAAAGCGGCAAAGGGAAAGTGAGAGGATGAATAATAGATGCCGACAAATGACTAAGATCGCAAAAGATGGGAATAATTCTATATTTGAGAATGGAACTCTGACCCTTAATGTCTCGATGGAGATGCAACATGAACATTTGGGATGTCACTCCAAACAAGTTACTCCCACAACAAGGCCTTAGGATGTATTTATGACACTGACAATGACTTGTCAGTCAGACCCAATGACTTGCTCATTGAGGGTCAAGTTCTCCAAACATGATATGGTGAACCTTGATAAAAGGCAATGTAGTCTGTACACTAAAAGTACCAACTCATATACCTTGGCATAAATAATACAACAAGTGTTTACGACTTAGAAATAAACATGTTCAACATCCAGACTTCTTTATTCTGCAAAATGTAGTTATTAATTGTGTTAAATCAACTCTTCTTTTGTCATTAACTTGGTGTAATTAGATCATTTTGTCAATTTCAAGCCAAATCAACTTAGAAATTCAAACTGTGTATAATGTAGAATATGAGTTCCTTAATATTAATATTAATTGTTAAATAATTGTTAAATTAACATGTGAAAAAAGTTGTGATAATGTAAGATTAAATTATACATTAAATAAATTGTACAAAAAAGAGATGAAGGGAAATATTTAATATGAGACTTTCTCAACTTTTCCATTTTTACAGTGCATGAAGGCGACGTCTGTTGGCTCAAGTTTCAACATTCTATTGTTCTATTGTTCCATTTTTTCAGAATCTCTTCTGCCTTGAGTTCACATAATGCAAAATCCTGCAACTGTGATATAAGAACAGAGGGAGGACTGAAGTCTCCTTGAGTCATGGAGTCCTTGTTCACAGCTGCATTCTTTGGGCTGAAGTCATGAATACCCTCCTTAGTGAAAGTAAAGTCCGTGGTACTGCGGGCTCAGAACGAAGCTTTATGAGCAATCATATTCTCCCATTTGTGATGGAAAGACTGCTAAGTGTTTGTTTGTTGCCTGGTAAACATCTGCAGCTGATGTAACACTGGAAAATAGCTTTTGGTGTGCACTCAAGTGAGGCGGAGATTAAAGTTCATCTTTGGTAAGAAATCCATGGTGATTGTTTTGATCTTGTGTTGTTATTTTAAATTGTTTTAAATTGTACCCAAAGAAGCAATTGAGGTTTATTTTCCACCTTTATAGCACCCTGTACATTCTGGAGGCTATCAATGATGCAATCATTTAATTAATTCAGAATAGTCGAGGCACACTAATCTGGTTTGTTACATTGTATCAGTTCAATTCCAAGGGCCACACAGGTAGTCAACCTGCTGGGGCCAGATGTTGTTGTCTGATTTGAGCTTTCCTATGCTACTATGCTATTCCCTACCCTGTCAACTAAAAAGGACATTCCCATGCAACAAAACTGCACTATGAATTACCTTTAGAAGGAAAGATATTTTATCGGGGATAACATTTGTGTTTGATGTATCACATGTCTAATGATAGCCTGCGGAAGTTCACGCACGGAGGAAGTCGGGTCGGTGGAACAAACACAGGACTTTAACCCAGGAGACCGCTGTTTGTGTCACATGTGAAACTAAAAGTCAGAATTCACTTATTTTAATTTACATCCATAGCTTGAATAACTTAACAAACTCGTTTCAAAGTGTTTAAAACTGCGACCGTAATCTGGGAGAAAATATGTTTCCCTCCAAACATATTTGAGAATGCAGTTGAGTTGTATGGGAACGTCATTTTGAGACGGTAGTTATTCTGTACGTTAGTAACCCCATGTTGTGATTTTAATCACTTTAATAGAGTAATCTAGAGCTGTGATTACAGGATCACAGTCATGTGAGCTTTGCCATCATTGAATCCATGAAATGTGATAGTTATAATAACACAAAGTAAACAGGATTCAGTTATAATTACGTGTATGAAAACGTTTTGGAAACATATTATCTTATTTGACCATGTTCATTACAATGTTAATACTGCATAATATTTTTACACAAATGGTACCGCAGAAGTAGTGTTATGTATGTTAAAGATTCGCTTTGTTAATTCACTGTTGCAGCCTAATTGTTGTTTTCTTGCTCCTGAAGTTTTCAATAGTTTCAAATGAGCTCTAAACTCTTCAGGATTTTAAATAATCCAGGAAAATAGGAATGTGTGTGTGTGTGTTGGAGCTACAGAAACTTTGTTGGAAATTCATCATCTTAATCTTCTAGTTCTGTCCTTGGCTGCAAGAAATAATCAGGAAATGTACTGCTGTTTCTATTGCTCCCCAACTACTTGCTGACATCTTAGAACTTGTTGTCGAGACTATTTTTTGACTTGCTGAAAAATTCAAGGGCCTGTCTCATTCTCTTGAACTCTCGTTTCCAGTTTCATGTCTTCTCGCTGAACCCGAGCCAATCTTTCCAGTCCCAAACAAACATCTCAGTCTAAATTGGGAGCTCATTAGAGTCTCACACATCCACCGAGAGCATGGAAAAGTGAGACTCTGGGCCAATCTTAGTATGCGTTCTTGTCTGTACTTGTGTTCTCCTGGACTTGTGAAACGTCATCAGTCGGAAAGTACCGTTCCAATTGAAAAGTCTGCATCGGGCCAAGCACGGTCCAAATGCCCGGATGTGACTTGCTCCGCCCATTTTACTGGGGATGCATCGGAGGTGACTTGTGTGTACTTGGGACAGCCAAATATCCCAGAATGCATTTCGCACCAGCAACAGGGAACAATGGCGGAGGAGAAAACACAACTCAAAGTTGAAACTTTAAAGTCATTTTAGGATTTTTGTTTAGGCAAGAAGTTAGTTGTTTACGCATCAAATCTGTGGCTGGTTTGTCAAGATTCAACTTACTTAAAAATCTGCTCCGACAATTCTGACAATGTGAGATGTTGCTAGCGGGAACGGCAGTAAACCAGCACCGGGGGGTCAGCGCTCACGTTACCCGCCCGGGAACAGCCTTATCTCGGCAATAAACCTCGCCAGCGCCGGGGGTTCAGCGGCAAGTCTTTTTGAAACTTGTCGCGTAGCATTGTCCTCGTCGGCAAAGCGTATAGCATTCCGGATCCATATATATAATGAGTTTACTCTGGTTCTTCACTGTAAAGTACTTTCACAACCAAATATGACAAATATATATATATATATATATATATATATATATATATATATATATATACTGTATATATATATATATCATTTATTTTAAATGAAAACGAAAACCTAACCCTAACAAAAGCAGGGTTGTCATATTTAGTTTGATTATAAAAATACTTCACAATAAAAAAACTGATTAAACTCATTAGCAAGACCAGCTGAGGCAGTGATGTCATCAAGTACGCTGCTGTTCCAATTGCAGAATGACTGTACTTGTGTCCTCCCGTCCTTGGGAGTCTGGACTCCCAAATTCAAACTCCCAAGTCCATACTCCAAAGTACACAAGTCCGTACTTGGCATACTTGGTATTGAGAAAGGCCCACTATGAATTGATTTCTCTATATCTGGACTGTAAAAAGCAGAGTGCATTAGCACTAGAGAGGATGAACGCTGCATTTGAGATCAGGAGAGAGGTGTTGAATTAAACAGACATGTTTAACAAGCTGTTAACAGCTCTCACTATCCCACTCCCCCTCCTGTAAGTAGCGGAGACAAAAACCAGCCGCGGCCTGAATGGGAACGAGTTCCCATGAGAAGGCACAGAGAACAGGGCCGCTGTGGAGAGGTGGTGACAGTTCACACAGCGAGACACGAGAGGAGTCCACCCGAGACAAAGAGCAGAAGCTCTTTTGTCTCGCAGCTGGGGAGAGCGTGGCTCAAATCTGTTTAAATGTTATGGCGGGTAGGAATGGTTCTTATGGGCCCCGGGTCCGGAGTGCACATTACATGTTAATGACTTGGAACACAGACAGCAGAGCAGAGGCTCAAACTGCCAATTAAGCATATGCTGCAGACGCCACTGGTGTTCAGACGCAACCATCTGATAGCGCTCAAGCTTGGCCTGCAGATCTGAATCTCTCCATGGGATGTGGAGGCACTCCAATGGTGAGTCATGAGCCACAGACATCTCTGAAAACCACAGAGGAATATAAGCAGCGGCTGATTGGACATCACTCATTCAGCTCCGTCCTCTGTCAATGCTTCATTCTTGGGTCAGGGCTCACCGCTGCCTCTCTGTTTCTCACTAATCTGTTTAGTCTGACGCTTGGTCATGATGTTGTCGATCTGTGAATAAGTAAACAAACTGTACTCCAAAGCTTTAGCACTTCAATTATTCCGTGAAAGTGCTGAACCGCTGAGGAGTGGCTTGTGATTAGAGTGACTTTAGGCTGGAAAATGTGTTATTACTGAAGAGGAAGGAATTCCACACCTATTAAAATGCCAAACTTTTTTGAGCACTGTACCGTACTGTATATGCAGCGCTTATTAAACGAGGGCAAATCAGCTTCTAGGGCAGGCCCGTGCTACCCTCTGCCACCCCTCTTCCCCTGCCCATGTTATAATATTGACCAGCAGTATAATGAGGCTTTTTATGATGAATGAAAAAAAGTCAAAGTGAAAAGAAATCTCTTCCTATTGATCTACACCCAGGGCCAGAGGTAAAATGCAAAACAATTGATTGCACAACTCGCCCACTTCTGGTCAATATTTAGTCGAGGCCCTTCTTGGCAGCAGCTGCAGATTCCAGTGTGTGTGGATAGGTCTGTCTCAGGTTGCACGTCTGTAAGTTTTCCCCATTTTCTTTGCCAAAAGCGTTCAAGCTCTGTGAAGTTGCATGATGCACATGAGTTTGTCTCATGTCCAGCCATCAATTCTGGATTTGATTGGACTTGGCCGATCTGTTCCTGTGTGGCTTCAGCTTTCTGTTTATCCTCTCAGAAGTTCTCTTGCACACTCGCAGACACGGTTTTTCTGTTTTTTGCTCAGTTCAATTGATCTTTTCTTCCACAAGCCTGTCAGGGCCTGCTGCAGAGAAGTGTCCCCTCAGCATGGTGCTGCCACCGCCACACTGGGGATGACATCATTACGCTCAGAAGGGAAATCATAACATAATCAAATATTTACTTTCACCTGCTTGCTTTTACTCAAAATGTTACTCATGAAATTATGATATTAGAACATCATTTAGCTAAAATTTATACATAAGGAGGAAATAAACATAAATTATATAAAGTAAAAGACAAATCAAAGAAAACATACAGAACGAGAGAAAGAGAGAGAGAGAAAGAAAGAGAGAGAGAGAGAGAAAAAGAGAGAGAGAAAGAGAGAGAAAAAGAGAGAGAGAGAGAGAGAGAGAGAGAAAAAGATAGAGAGAGAGAGAGAGAAAAAGATAGAGAGAGAAAGAGAGAGAGAGAGAGAGAGAGAGAGAGAGAGAAAGATAGAGAGAGAGAGAGAGAGAGAACAAAGAAACACAAGAAAGAGTAACATAATTGTTCAAGTTTCTAATAATCAGGTTTGAGGTATATACTGCCTGTATATAATTCATGTTTATTTCCACCACTACGACATTCTAAATACC
This sequence comes from Anarrhichthys ocellatus, assembly GCF_004355925.1. NCBI lineage: Eukaryota > Metazoa > Chordata > Actinopteri > Perciformes > Anarhichadidae > Anarrhichthys > Anarrhichthys ocellatus. The sequence continues at coordinate 826,543 of NW_022280096.1, forward strand.
ATTTGCTCTGTTTGTGCATCCCCTTCAGAGGCGGATCATGTCTCCCTGTAAGACCGACAGTCGCACTTAACTTCATCAAACATAGCGGAATACACTATCATCCTCTGTAAACATCTTGTCTCCTATTCTTTCCCCATATATATATATATGGCTTCCTGTTAATCCTTTGTGTGTATGTAGGTCTTCTGAACCTCAAACCCCACTAACAACGACAACTACTATATGAAATGAAAATACAGTGAATAGTAGAAGAAATATAAATAGTATATTGGATTTCATTAAAATTGTATCCAATACAACTTGAATTAATCAATGAATTTTCCTTTCTTTTCTGTCAAAAACATCTAGTCAGAATCTGCTGAAGGAGTAAACATGATTCTTCCAAAAGAGCGTGTGTCATTTGGTGTTTGGGTGATGCTGTCTGGCACGTTGCCCTCACATAGATATGTCATTAAACCAGTCAGCCCTTCTATGGAGGCATCTGCATTCATTAAAGATAATAGATGATATGTTGGCTGAGATGGTAATCAAACGAGTTTCTGCTCACCGCAGGCAGCGATTCAGTTCACTCAGGCTGCCTGGGATCTTTGTCGTACACGGCACAGACCAGGACCTCATATTGTGCTATTGTTGAAGGTTCATTTTCTCCCCGATATGCAAGCCGCAAAATCAACAGTGACAATTCAATTTTCCACGCGTTCCACGACCGCACAGCCACTCCTGAGCCTCAACCCCACACATCTGCTGATAAGCGTCTCCGCACACCGAGGAAAGTTGGTGCCAAAAGCAGTTTGCACAGCATCTCTTTGACCTTGGCATGATTGCCTGTGAGGCACTTTAATTTAATCAGCTTCCCAAGCTTGATGCTGTGCTCATTGTTAAGGGGAGCAGGACTGGGGAGCGTTGTGTCCACACATGTACACACACACATGAAGGCGTACTCCTGCTCGTGCTGAGGCAAGGTTAGCAACGGTCCGAAGCTCCAGGGACCTGGGCCTCACATCCACACAAAAGCCAACACACAGGCATCTCCATCAAACGGGGCCGTCTCTAATTATGTCATCAATCAGGGACGAGATGACGGGCAGGTACTCAATTAATGGCCATTGGAATGCAGCGCAGAGTCTTCGGGCGCTGTGCCATCTCTGTCATCTTAGGCAGGCAACAGGACATGCACATCAATGCACTTGGAAAATGCATGGGGCTGGGGCTAGGACACAGACATGCAGCCGCTGTAGGAGAACCGAGGAATGTTAAGGCTGCATTCTTGCTGCAAGGCCGTAGAATTATTCGGCTACTTCTGAGAGAATTTGTAAATACATCGTTGTGAAGATTATTATGCCGTATTAGTGCTGCGATGCCCTTCTTCTTTAGCTGTCCTGGTTGCAATGAAAATCATTTCTATGATGTAGAAATGTAAATTAAATTGGCCTAGCAACTATTCCAATTAAAAATAATAATAATAATTGGGTTTCATTTTGACCAAAGGTGAACATTGGGACTATGTTTAATCATTCACACAATATACCAATTAGCCAGATGTGGTGCTACGACTAGTCTGTACCAATCTGTACCTTTAAAAGGTGTCCTGTGGATTTTTTGACCAATAGTGTTTTGATGATGAAAACACCATGGATGTATTGGGAGAACTCAACACCGTTTTCCAACATAGCACCCCATTTAGCTATAAAAACGAGATCTGTGTCTCTGTACGTGTGTGTATGTCCTTTGACTATCATGAGAACAAACACAGAACTTTCAACCGCGAGACTGGTGTTCGACACCGTTTTGTGGTTTTGTTCGTGACAGTGTTCCTAAACCTAACTACGTGTTTTTGTTGCCTAAACCCTAACTGTACGTCGTTATTTTAAGCCCAACCATGATGTTTTTTCAATGTAATAATTCCTTCAGAGTGACAAAAAATACAGACAATCTGTACCTGTACAGGAAACCAGTAGATATCATTTCATGACTATTTCACGAACTGCCGTGGGACTGTGTTGCATCTGCAGACGGCAGACAAGCAGCTCTTTGACAATTCACATTTGCTTCTGAACGCTGGATAACGTTTCAACCGAACTCTTCCCTGGACAAATCAATCAACTGAGCTACAAGTAGCCCTTCTTTACGGCCAAGTTATCGGCCCGCTCCCAGTGGGCGAATAGCCACGCTATGAACGGGCTACTGCACTAGTTCATTCAAATATTCATTTCTAAAGTCTTAACATTTGCTGAAAAAGTTTTTCTCTACCTCTGGTTTCCATGTTTTTTGGGCCCACAGAGCATGCGACTTCATGTTGGCTCCCGCATATATGAATAGAAAATGTATCACTGACACAATTGTCCAAAACGTTTTCAATTTGTCTGAAAGATTGCCTGAAATTCTGATAATACATTTAAGGTTGATTCCAAAACAAATAAAATGCGTTCCTCCTTTTACAGCGGCTCCTCTTTTTAATGGTTGCATAAGGGGAAAGGGTGTTTTGTGCTCAGTATGCGTCATGTGGCCTGCAATTCCAACCATCGCAATCATGTGGGGGACGCAATACACATTCCTGCCAATTGCAGAGGGCAGTGATGTAAATGCATAGTGCACGCAAGGTGTTATATTTCACTGATTGACAGAAAATAATGTCATAATGTGAGATAGAGAGGAAAAGACGGGGCAGAAGGAGATTGCTTGCAAACAAACATGCGAGGTCTAAAATATTCAAATAAATATTCTGAGGTATGAAATGCATTCAACTCCATGCATTTTGATGAATGTAAACATGTGTGTGTACAAGAATAACCCGTAAGGAACCCGAACTGTTTAGTAACTGCTCGTACATCATGAGGCACAATATGTGAGAAATGTGATTTCCAAAACATTTCCATGATTATCGATTTCTGCTTTCAATCAGACCTCTGAGAAAAGACTGATATTGGTATTGTTTTTAGCATGTTCAATAATGTAGGACGCCTGAGGAACAACAGGCTTCACAGTACTTTGGCATTCCAGTGTGTGCATGGAAGGACATGAGGCCATTATATTTAGTTACAGTCTCTTTAAGCTCATCATGAGAGTAATCATTTCATTCACAATTGGAATATGATATTGAACGGTACATATAATCATTGCATTTAATCAAGGATGCAGGCACATATGGAATCCGCATAATTTGTTTACTGAGATGCAGAGGCCCGTCATCAGGGCATCTGTTTTACCCATCAGAGCCATTAGAACCCGCTCAAATGGACTTTGAGCGGTGATTTGGTTACAAAATGAATCGCACTGAAATTAATGATGTTCGATTGCTGTGCTAGCCCACTTGTGAGATGCTAACTGCATTCATTAGCCCCTGAACTGGGCAGGCGTGAAATGGCGCCCACGGTGTGTCAATGCTAGCCTCTGCCTCAATGTGCAGCACACAGCATTATCAGCTGCCGTGTGGACAAAGCTAACTGATAAATAGGAGGGGCAGAAATGCACTTAATCTGATTCATTTGATTAGTATTGGATGTGGGTTTTTTTTCTCAACCTGGGCCTCTGAGAGGGAGTTTAGTCTGTGCGTCTGGTTGTGTGTTTATGTGTGAGTGTCGGCTGACGGATGTTCTTTCGGTCAAGCCATAAAAGTACCTCCCTAGCAAGTGAATTAAGGTGAAGCCAATACTTTTGCCACACCAACAGATTCTTTATACCAGCTGGATCGATAGCTGTCTGCAGTGGAGAGATATCCTGGGAACACCAGGGTGGACATTCCTTCTTGCCTGTGCAGTTTTATCCATAGGCCAGCGTTGGCATTAAAGGCAGGGTTGGTCATCTTCTTCAAAAACATATTTTATACTTTTGTTGAAAATCTCATTATATCCTGGCAACAGTTAATGCATAAAATGCTGTGACAAAAGAAAGAAGCTCCTTTATCTGCGTCTGTCAAAGGGCTTTTATAAACCCGACCCATCATTCTATCTATGAAAGTAATGATTGGACGATCTCCCCACCTGTCTACCTGTGCATGCTTTGCCCATGCAAAGCATGCACAGGTAGACAGGTAGATGTTCATCGATGCTCTTCTACAGCTTCTAGCTCAACAGCTGTGAGTATGATTTTTAATTACAGGAGTTGATACTGTCTGCCTTCCTTTGACATCTGGTTTCCAACTGGTATTCTCACCAAAACAGAAATGAAATCAATGATGACATCACGCTGTGGGAGGTGACTAGGGCTTTTGGTTGATTTAAAAATTTAAATGAACTAACTAAACAAAAACATGTTAATGCCGAGATAGCATATTATTGACCTGTGTGGTTGGTAGGCTATTCATTACAGGTGGCACACGAGGGTATTTGGCTCAAATCTTTTAAATCCATAGTTTCTCAATGTATCTATCATGTTTATGTTCTGCTGTGGATTGTGTGGAACAATACGTCCACTCACTTTGAACACTGACATTGAAGGAAACACCATCTTGTTTGGATGATCTGGCTGGATTAGTTTTGATTCGCCGTGAATTCATTACAGGCAGAGAGAGATCGACTGCTGGGCGAGCTAGATTGACTAACAGAGAGACTGTCAATTCATAAGCTTTTCTCAACACAAACAGTCTCCGTTTCCAAGGCAATACAGAACCAATCAAGTCAGGCAGGATTTTCAGCTCTACCTCCCATCTTGTCTACATTGTTTTCTAGGTTCTTAGAGTCTCAATGCAATTGAGATCAGACTGAATGCATCTGCATCCTAAACTGTTGATAAATGCCTTTTACACAGCTGGAAACCAAAGCCAACGCAAGACTTATATTTTGAGAAAGGGAAACATTTCATTTATTCTTTATTGTGTATTTAAATGCACATTTTGATAATCAAGAATAAAGGTTAAGAAATGATACGTTCTCCCAGTCATTTAGGATGGGTTAGTGCTTGTGCACTTGTTTCCTGTGTCTCAGGAGGATATGCCAACGTAGCTGCTATGCTGCATGCAACTGGTACACACTGCCACAAGATCTTAGATGTGAATCAAATCTGGCAATTTTTAAATCCAGGGTAAAAACACTTATCTTCTCATGACCTACTTTGTTTTTCTAATTTTTGTTTTCTATTTTATGAATTTTCCTTCATATTGCTATACTCTCTGTGTAATCAGTGTTTTATGTACTTTGTATTATCTCTTAATAGTATATAAAATATACGGATGTTGCTTTTTCTTTGACTCACACTTGGGGACGTTGGTCACACATTACCAGTCTTTTTTGCATTATTAGCAGTAAAAGTATAACAGAAGAAATTCTTCACTTTTGACAGAAATCCATTTCTAGACGGAGCTCTGCGACCAATGGTAGTAAACTGGTTAGCTGGACATGCTAATGTTGGCAGCTCATGTTAGCAGACAACACTCTTCAATCCATTCATGATACAAAAGACACCGGCCTCCAGCTCTACTAGAGCTCCATGCACAGCTGCTTCAACATGTGGACAAATCCAAAGCCTGACAGGCCTGCTGTGCCTAGTTGCTCTGCTGTGATTGGACAACTTGGAGAAGGGATAAATAAACGGCCAATTACAATTGAACAAAGGAATAAACCTTGCCTTTCAATCATATTTCAATGACAGAAAGCTCATGTTACCTTATCACCAGGTCACTGAGGCTACAGCAAGCATGGCCATGTCAGGATGCTAAAGAGAACTTTCCACATATCGTATGGTACAGCGAATTTTATTCAGGACTGCATATCACACTTGGAAGCAAAGAGCAAAACAACCCACATTTGTTCACAGAAATGAGTGTGAAACCCTTTTATCTTCAGTCCTCTTGAGACTCGGCTGACAGATAATAACACACTTCAGTTTCAAGGGTTGAACAAGTGGAAGCCTTGTTCTTTTCTGCTACTCCTTTCCTGTACTGATAACGCTGAAAAACAATGCAAACCACAACAGCATGGAAGGGAGAACTTCAAGTCATACAGAGAACAGTATGTTTTGTATCCAAGGCTGATCAGCGAATACTCCAGCTTCCCCTGCTCTCCTCTCAAGATGTCTTATACATGCGTGTTACCTCAAAGCTTCCTGTCAATGTGATCAAGTTCATTTTCCTGCTGTGTCACTCAGCATGTAATGACTTCAGACCACTTCCACTGCAGAGGAGGACATGTAGACGGTTGAGTTAACCTTTAATTACAGCCTCATAGTACAACGTGTTGAAAGGCAGACGTTGAAGGACTTTAATAACTTCTGCATTAAAGGATAGTGGGAGATACATGGCACAAGCTAACAGGGGCATCATCAGGGATTGAAAGGGACACGACCTGATTGTCTCTGTATACAGGCTGGCCTGCAGCGCCGATGACTGTTGGTAATTCAAAATGTCGTTATGACCGTGTGCTCCACAGCTGAGGTCCTCGTGATAACATCACAGCGTGCCGGGAGCTCACTTTCATTACCGAGCACAGGTTGAATCTAAGGTTCAGAGGACTTCTGCCATCAGTAGCACTGATCACCTGCCTCTGTCCTGAACCAGCACAAAGTGTGGATGCGTTGTATGGACAGGTATCTAAGCGTCTCATCTCAGGCATACATTGTCTATTGGAATAATTATAATGCTCGATGAGATTACGTTTTTGATGACAGATATTAGAGATAAGGACCTGGCTAAAAGATATTTTCAAGATATGAATCGCCTTAGGGCATGCTTTTAAAGAAAACAAATCAATAATTAGAAGTCATTTATGAAAAGGAAGTAGATGGGGCTGCTTCAGAAAAGAATGTGTATGTCCATGGCTTTTTATATTTTCTTGGAATGATTTAGTGAAGGAACAGATGTGCAATTGACCGTCTACATCATATTTTACACTCTTTTCTCCAGGGTGATACACCTCTCATGATCGTTCATTTTTCAAGACCTAAATACTTGCATCTGAGGATCTATTCTTTGGCAAAGCCTCAGATCATAATTCTTGGTGCTTGTAGGTACAGTAAAAAGGTCAAGCAGATGAGTCTATGTTTATGTCCAAACATGCATACAGTGCTAGTGCACTCTATTGCCAATGAAAAAGTGGTAGTATTAGACGATCATGCAAACCCCAGAACTATGCTCATTAACAATGTTTCATTTAGTAAAAGAGGCAAACATTAATTGCCGGTCTGTACTCGGATGCTATAGTGGTGAAAATGACTGAATGTCATCATCTCCTGATTAAATAACGTGCCACATATCGACAGACAATATGTCTGTTTCTCTCACGTGTGATCACTAAATATCACATACAGAATTTTATTGAATGCATTTTTGCTTGTTGTCTCCTGTAATATATTATTATCATGACGATAAATCTGCAAATTATGTGCATCTGCATAATAAACCGTGTCTGTTTTGTCAAAAAGTAAATGCTAAGGGTGTGAAAATGTTACAATGTCCTTAAACTTTGAGCATTCCAGTGTAGATTGTGTGACAATAGAGAAGTGGACAAATCTCCTATGTGTCTGAAAATGTCTCATCTCAGAGGATTAGGAAATAATGCTGTGACGTTTCTGTGATTGACACATTATATCAGTTATGTCCACATGAAATAAAAGCAGTTTGTCTTTTTCTTGGTGTGCATCATTTGGTCTTCACTTTTCTGTCTCTCTTCATCAGGCTACACAAAGCATGACTAGTTAAATCCACACTGTTTGAATGTTTACATTACAACAGAAAGCAGGATTAGTAGTACTTTAGAAGCATGATGTGAGTATATACCATTACAAATGTTTAGTGTCAAATGTTTAACGTTTAAAGTTAGGCTCCATTCACATGTTGCGTGGGAAACACCTGCTGTAACCCCTTTCATTCTCTCCTGCTGAGGCTTCAGCCCAGACAGCAACCTCCGGTTCTGAAAAGAGAAGCCAATGCGAAAGTGTCTTAAACCTGCATTCTCTCTACTGACCAGCAGGGGGCGACTCCTCTGGTTGTATGGAAGTCTATGAGAAAATGAGTCTACTTCTCTCTTGATTTATTACCTCAGTAAACATTGTAAACATGAGTTTATGGTCCCAATCTCTAGTTTCACGTCTTCTTCAATACAGCATGATGTTCAAAAAGCCAAGATGGCGACGGCCAAGTCGCCGAACTCTAGGCTTCAAAACGGCAGTCCACAACCAATGGGTGACGTCACGATGACCACGTCCACTTCTTACATACAGTCTGTGCTTCAGCTATTCTGTTTGAAACGGTGAGTCTTGTGGAGGCCCATCCACCACCCTGACCTCCACACCCTGACTTTCCGTCTATAAAGGGCCCACTACATAGGATGTCCTACGATGGATTGTTCAATATGAACATAACTCTCTGATACTTGGCGGACGAGTGTCAAAGAGTCAGAGAAAAGTCTCCTACATGGACCTGTGGGTAGTCAAGATCTTGAATTGACTTCTATTGTGGTTAGCATTAGCTACCATTACATGAAGACTCATATACAAAAATACACAGTGCATGCAATCATATTCATAAACCCATTCCCCACAGTCTAGTTTCTGATAACTCATCTGCAGTATGACATTTAGAAATGATATCCTCGGGGCGCGAGCACCACTCCAACACAATGTAGTTCATCAGTCGCTCTAAACAGCTGTCACTGTAAGTTACACTTTGATGCCATCACTTATATAAATGAGACACTGAACCTGAAACGTGACACATGTTTATTTCTGAGGTGGGATAACTCATTACACCGCTTCTAACATGTCGGTGGTATGTTTGAGTGGCAGTTAGGTAAGAAAATGTAATTTATCAGTCATTATTCCTCCATAAGATCTCATTTTGGTTTGAATAAAAGGCATACAATTGTTACAGTACATGCCAGATGTACGTGAGAAATACTGGCCAGCTTAATGAATTCATTCTGAATAAGGCGCTTAGTAGCAGATAATCAATAACCAATCATTACTTACTTATGTTTCATATACGTTACTCTTTTTGGGTCCTCTCAAGTAAAATAGAGCATTATCTTAATAAGCAGTTCACTACTTCATTTTTGTTAACTATTGGGTTTGTTGCAGTGGGACTACTTGAATCTGTCCATCAAGACTTGTGGATCTCCAGCAGAAGGATTACAGTGGAGGCTAATGAAGGCTGACTGGGTGAAAGAGCAGAATGGCGCCAGGGAGCTCGCCTGGCCTCAGCCCCTCCAGGGAATCACAAAAGACCTGCAAGTAGAGCAGATCATGGCCCTGCCAATCCCTGATACCCTTTGAAAAGGACAGACATTGTCTGGCCTGCGCTCTGATGCCTGAAAATAAGCATTCCTCTGGGCAATTTGAGCTGTTGTGGGTGCCAGGGAGGAAAAAAAGGATCTGGTGATGCAAGGTAACTTTGGCAGATCCAAGGAGACGCTTTCACAGCTGGCTTTGTTTGTGTATGTGAATTCAAGCATTTGGTCATGCTTTATTTATATGATATGGATATGGATATGCATTCAAAAAATTCGAATACATTTTTCATTCCTATATCTATAAACATATAAACAGGATGTGATTTTTTTTAACAATCAGAGGGGTGGATGTGTTTTTGAAACGTAATCATTAAAAACATTTTTATTCATTAAAATAAATCACAAACCACAGTTGCTGTTTGCAGTTATCTATTTGCAGCTGTTTCAGTAACATTTATAGACTAATTAGAAAAAGCATGTCAAACAAAAGAAAAGGTTAAATGTTTCTTCAACATGCCAGAATTAAACTAAAACTTTGGTTAACATGGATAGTACCTCTGAGCCAGGCGTGCCAAATCACTTATTTCTAAACTTAAATATTTAGAAAATAATCTCAAAATGCAATAGAGTGTGCTGTCAACATACAACTAAATAGGCTACACAGTATATGCCTACTTGTCAGCGGCTGATCACACTGAGACATGTCGCTTCAAAAACACCATATTAAAGGGCATTGGGCAAAACTGCATGGTGCAGCTGTGGAGCGCAGATGTGTGCACAACTGGCCTATTAAATGTAATAAAAGGAAACATTTGCTTACCATTGTCTGTCTCTCTCAAAGACAGTATCTACATGAAACTATCACAGCATGACATGAATTCCCTTTTCCCTTTCACGTTCTCAAAATCAATACTCACCAAAACAGGAAGGAAGTGGTAAAGTAGTAAAACCTGCCTCTTGCTTGATTTGATGGCTAATTGGGATCAAGTATGACATTGATATGCAGTTGAAAAGTTGAAAGTATTTAACCTCAAATAGTGTCTAAAAAACGCTTTAGAGAGCAGCACATGGCAGACATATCATAGGTATGGTACCGTATGGTACCGTACTCACAGTAGGACAGCAAGCCAACCCCCAGCTTGTTAAAGCAGCTTCACTCGGATCACTAACCGTAATGTTTCCAATTGTAACCACTTACACAACAATGAGCTACACAAAAGCCTTAGAAACTTTAAAGTAATGTTTAGTTATATATTAGGGATAATCTGCTATTTAGCGCCTGCTATTAACTCTGTAACTATCAAATAGCTGGATGGGTGTTTATTTAATGTGTTCTGCTTTCATCATTGGGCTTCGATCTTTGTGTCTTGTCATATTCAAAATTTGGGCTTTTGACAGTGAAAAAGGGACTTAAGGAGATGATTAAAAAAGAGATTATTGATTTATTCAATATACTGTTATTTAAAAGACAAAGGTAAAACAATCCTAGTAGTTAATGATTAGTGTTTAATGTCAGATCTGACAACAGAGATAACATGAAATCCCACAAATTCGTCGTTTGGAGGCAGAGCTTTTTTAGCACCGGCACGTTATTTAAATTCCACAGCAACATGGAACGTGACCAAACGGGCCAGCTGGAGGTAGCAAGAGTGGTTCCATGATTGCCATAATCACAGAGAACGTGTTTCAATCAGTGTGAGTCGCTTACTCTGAAGCTTGACCAGAGCGGTTAGCAGGTTAGAACAGCTGGCATGTCTCTCAATGCAGCAGCTGAACATATTTGCATAGAGGAGATAAAACCACTGCAGACGCCACCCATATATCAATCACTCACTGAGTGCTTTCACACGCAATCATGAGCCGAGATGTCAGAGGAAATTGTCCAGGCCAAAAGGAAATAGAAACACTCATCACACCTACAAATTGTAGAATGATTTTATCGAGCATGTCGGGAATATATTTAACACAATGTCTGCTGTTTTGAGTGTTATCTCTCTTGCCTATTTTGTAAAGGGACACTGAACACCATCAATCAGAATAAAGATATAGGTTTATGAGTTTACCGCTCCTTCCTTCTCCCGTTTTCCTCTCCCTGCCATATTGGGCCATAGATCTGCAGGGCCTGACACTTCGATGAGCCCATTCCGAGGGAGTGATATTGCCCCATAGATTTTAACAACGTGACAGAAACACCAATACAGTGCTGAACAAAGAGGCATTAAGGCAAAGATAAACCTCTGTGAAAAGCACATAAATCTGCAAGGGCCTGGTTTAAGATGGAGCCCAAAGGGGTGATGGCCACCCTCAATCAATAAGAACCTCATCAAGAAAGGTTTCCGTCACATCGATGAAACTCCTGAGACTGGAAGGGGATCTGCTTTCAGAGAACACTTAGCTTTGCTGGTCCAAATGAGTTATTAGTTATTCAATTATCATTTTGCAGTATTCTGAGATCGAAGACCAAAATGACCAGTTTGAGAGTTTTTGATACTGTTTAAATTAGGTGATTTTATATACATGCATCTTTTAATGGTTTGTGTTTGTCTGACAATGTGATGGAGGTACTGTCCAAAGAGAAACTCAAAAACAGGAAAGCGTGGTAAAAAGCAAGTACCTGCAACTGTTGTTGATGGCGATGGGATGTCAACAAGAGTTCACTCAATAGACGAGTATTCAGCTGACCACTTGAACACTTGAAAAGGTCATCTCAAGTGCTAATCCCCAGATTCCATCAGTTAAGTGGACAGTGGCTGGCCAATGAACTGAAAGTTCAAGATGAGTTCACCTGAGACCAGCTCCTGCTCTCCCTCCTGTGACTAAGTCTACAGTGTGATCGGCATTAGTTCAACCAATTTGTCACCTTGCGTATTAGGAGAGACGCTTTTTCCAATCTTCGAATAAAATCTTGGTCATTTTAAGATATAAATCAGAGAAGAAGAAGCTGAAGATCAGCAAAAAGAAAACACAAGTGATGACTCTGAACATTCCAAATCCCTCACCAATTCAGGTTCACATATTTGGGCAGCACTGTCAGACACGATGGGGGCGCAGATAAAGACATCAAGGATCGTCTTAATAAGGCAAGGAGCGCTTTCAAAGTACTGAATAACGTGGAGGTCACAGCAGTACACCATCAAGACCAAACTCAAATTGTATCAGAGCTGTGTTTTATCCACCCTATTGTTCTATTATAATAATATATGATATTAATATAAAATCCTATTTCATGGTTCTGAATGCTGGAGAATGACACAAGACGATTTCAACAGACTATCGACCTTCCACACCAAGAGTTTAAGACGAATACTGCACATTTTCTGGCCAAACACCATTTCAAATGAAGAACTGTATGACAGATGCTAACAAGAATGCATGGAGACCATGCTAATGGGAAGAAGATGGAGATGGATAGGACATGTGCTGACAAAAGACCCTGCTGGTATTACAAGAACAGCCTTACATTGGACACCAGAACGGAAAAGAAAAAGAGGCCGACCAAGAAACACATGGAGAAGAACTGTGGAGAAGAAGTGTGAAGAAGAACTGTGGAGAAGAAGTGTGAAGAAGAACTGTGGAGAAGGAGATGTAGAGCCTAAAGCACTCATGGGGCACCATCCAGCGACTCGCCCAGGACAGACGGGAGTGGAAGGCTTTTGTTGCTGCCCTACATGCCAGGAGGCATAAAGGGCAATGATGAGTGTCAGCCACAAACTCACTTTATTTAACTGGAATGTTATTCTACTGTACTTTCATCTACATGCCTGTGATTCTCTCCACAAAAGGAGTATGAAATAATTGTTTATTACTCAGTGACCACTTTATTAGATAAGTTTAGAATGTTTCTTTTTTCACATTCGTAAATATACACATAAATAATATATATTTAATTCATTCAAAATTAATTTATATGTTCACTTATATAGATCACCGTTAACATGCATGTGGGGGTCAGAATATTAGGAACGCCTGCAAGTAGTCCAGTATAATATCTTCAACACTAATGACCTCAGTGCTGAAACCAGTGTGCAAGTGGGAGCATCCATCTAAAAAGGGACATTTTAGTGACAATAGCAAGTGAAAAATAATTTTCTTATGATTTTGGAGACGTCCTGAAATTTTGCTAGTGAGGCTTTCAGGATATCTGAAGTGTCAATCAAGGGGTCTTGGACCCCCTGAGACCCCCCTTGTTCTGCTCACTTGTTTGTTTTACCGTAACATGAGCCACCTGTTTTCAAAAATTGCAGCTTTGACAGCTTTTAAGTCAGAAGAAGACTTTTAATGTTTACTTTTGTCATTTCAGGCCACGAGCCATCCTAGCATCAACATGACAAGATGTGTTGTCTTCTGTGTTTGAGGAATCTACAGATCAACTACTAAAAGAGTTTAGAGGTATATTTACCGACATATTTTATAGTGTAGAACAAAATGTTACAGTATCTTAAGCTCGTGGTAACTACAGTCCTTATTTCAAAACCATTCAAAAAAACCGATTTCCTTGGAAGTGCAAAAACGTATTTTTGTGTTTTAGGACTCATTCGTGCACAGCTCTATTCTTGTTAGCTGTACAATCTGAAATACCCAATGTCCCTGCTATTGCAGGATGGTGATGAAGACTGTGTGTCGCAGAACCTTTGCTGTACAAAGGATGGAAATCGACAACATCAAGACACGTCAGAGGGTCCTGACAGTATCGGGATCATGATAAAGGGCATGGAAGTTGTGATTGCTCCGGGTAACTTTCCAAGGACTTAATCCATGCTTGTTGGACGGGTTTATGCAGTGAATCTGGTACATGCTCGAAGTCTTTCACAAACACCTCCTCGAGCTGAACTTTTTAAAATGTGGACAGCCTCACGAATAAGCTATGCCAGTATTGCTAATAGACAATATACAATATCGTTATTGTACACAAACATTGTTTCTCTTTACTCTATTGTTGTATTTTGGCATTTTGCCTGTTTCAGTTTTACATGCTTGCTACAGTAATTACCAAAATAAATAAGTAAGAAAATGGGGATTATTCCTTAAAAACAGGATTGTTTGTGTATACATATTGTTATGGCTTCAAATCCCCATAAAATGAATTCAGCATTATGACTGATGACTCTAGGAGAGTCTGCATTCACATGGAGGACACAGAACACAGCACCGAACAAAAACAACTCAAGCCAGCATGTCTGAAGCAACTGCCAACATTTCCCATGATGCAGTGCTGGACTGACAATTCTGTTAAGTTTGCTGTTTAATGTTCCCAAATGCAAATATCATTTTTCATTTGTGTGTTTTTTTAAAGGGAACATAGTGGTTTGTGTTGGTACTTGTCATTTTTGTGATGGTTTATGTTTTAGTGAGGTAGCTGTTACACTTCTTGAGACCGGCTGCCTTTTATTACCTTATCATTCGATGTGTCGTTGAATTCTCATGTTATATTAAACATGTGAAAGAAGCATCATGTGAAAGAAGCATCTGAAGGAGGCCTTTGAACACTCCTTCAGATGAGCCTTTGAAGGCACATTGATCTGGAGAGGCGAGTACAGGGAAAGAGATCAGCAGCCAACTTCTGTAAGCTTTGAAATAAATATAGTCCATGTAATCATGACTGTAATCATGCAGCAAATAAAAACCCTTTTCACAGTCACACTTTATAGTAATGTTATACAGCTTGCTGCATTTATTCTAGGATACAGATTAAGATCTTTTTTTTCTTCTTACTTTATTTACCAAATGTCGGCTAATCAACCCGGTGACATTCATTCTTTGGCCAGAAAATGTTCTTGAATTGTTCCATCAGCATACATTCTGATACAGTACAGTACAATGCATCAGTGTTGGCGATTGCCAATACAATGTTTCGGGTTTTCTTTTTTACCTTCTAGTCTAGTTTGGACTGAATGTGACAAATGTCTATTTAAATGCAATACCTTGAGTTAAATGTCAGTCAGGTTCTTTGGTGTGGTTCAAACAAACTCTCCCTGTGTCTGCTGGATGTCAGCCGGCGTGAAAGCTGCCAATTGAACCGTGTGTGTGAACACGACATGGAGTAAAACTAAAAGGAAATTCTTTTTTGTTCTTGGTCCGGACCAAATGATCTGAACTGCAGGTCTGAAGGCACCCTGAGGCATTAATCAATCTACTCCTCACTAAACCAATGTTGATCCAAAAGCCGTTCATCACAAAGCTTTTTGGTAATCTATTATTATTAGATTTTATTTCGTGAAGATCAATTATGCAATATCTCTAGACTTTGATGAAGAAACCCTTTACATGGACTACTTCACCACTGGTAAGGCAGAGAGAGCTGAGGCACAGTGCTGACCAAATTACACTCCATATGTAATTATTACTGTTTTGACTTTTAATTAACTTCTAAAATGGACTTACTGAGAAATGGAGCACTTTCATTTAGAGGGTCTAAAAAATGTCTTTAATTAAGTTTCACATCACAGCCAGATTCTACTGAGAGTTTCCCCAGTTTAATTCAAGTGCGGTTTGTTTTTTACCAGTATTGCGTTTGACAGGAAGTACAGACATACTGTACGTGCAGAGGGTCTGGGTCAGAGAAATATCTCCGGCAGACACACGGAGGTTTCCTTAGTTTTTACAGCTGACAGCTGTGGGATCTCATATGTCCTCAATATTTCATGTAACCCCACAGGCTTAGCTTGTGCGTCCTGAGCCCACTACACACAGACTGCAAACACCTCGCTGCTGAAGTGACCTTCTCCCCTGGCTTCAAGCAAGGAGGGGGGTGGGCGTCATGAAAGGCCAAGAACCGCAGATAAATCAGAGATGCTAGATGCCTGTCGACAAGCCTTGTGGTGCTTTGACAGGAGTGATGTGAATAAAAATATGTTTGTGTAATCTCTCCAATCGGATTAACTTTCACCTCTCCTGCAGTGGAGTGATGGCGGTGTTGTGTATCACGACTGAAGGTTTTCATAATGAATGTTTCAGCATCTTCACCATAAAAAAACCCAGTGTCATCTCCGATTTTTGTCTTGGTTTCTCATCTTCAGTGGTTAAATCCCACCATGTCAGCGCGCGCATTGTTTCAGAGAGCTGCCTGGCACGGAGCTAATATCAAGCGAGAGACACAGTGAAGTGAACACAAAGGAGAGAGATCTCTGTGACGCATGATGAAAGATCTGTGACAGCAGGAGGTGGCTCCTCTGCAAACTCCCACAATTCTACTAATGGTTCTATAGAGTCCAATACCGCCCTAAAGTTACTGACGGAATGTCACCGAATAAAAACACGGACATTAGCTTTCACTTTCATATTTATTGTTGCGCCATTGTGATTAAAACTACTTTTCTAATTTCTAAAGCTCTGTGTAAAGAAGATGATGGAAACAGTCTTTGATGAACACTCAGTGGTATTGTGATACAAATGAGAGAAGAAGTGGTTGATATTTAACGGAGCACCAGATAGAGTCATTCAGCACAAATCTGATGGACTGCAATTATCAGCATGCAAATTTTACCCATCTGTGCTTTAATGTGGCCTTCGGGTTTTTTCTTCCCTCACCAAAGGGCAACATTTCTAAAAGACAGTAATTACTTTGTATTCAGCTGAGAACTTGGCTGCCATTCATTTTTACTTTGGCACAAATACGGCAAGTACATCCTATACCCTCTCAGCGCTGCAGCTGAGATTTATTAAAGTTCATTTGGTGCTGTTCCAAGATGATTACTGGATTATAATGCACAGTCAGACGCTTTGAGAAATAATAATGCGATATATTGGTTTGGAGCTTCAAAACATGTGGTTAGTCAATTTCGGCACATATGGCCTCGAGGCCGGAGACACTTGAGAATTATCCGTATGTAAATATTCTTTCAATGAGAAGTGAAAGTGGGGTTTTATTGTGAGTCATTACACCAGGGTGTTGTGCCACATGCCTGACATCGCTCTTGTGATTTTAATAGACCTTTTGTGCAGCAGACATTTTGCTTTGTCGTAGTAGGAAAAGCACAGGTGTAACTGATGACATTCAAAAAGGGCGCAGTGTATTTAGGTGAGCTAGTTCCAGGGTGCCCGTGTTGTGCAGGCAGGCTCTCTGGATTACTGGGACACTTCATGTAACTGAGCCAATGCTAAAGACATCATCTGTGTGTTTCATACTAAATATAAAATGTCTGCAGAGAAACAATTTGCTGAGCCCTGTCCTCCTTTGCTAAACAATACACAGATTCAAAATATATTACAAAATGATTCAAATCCACAGGTATTTTTGCAATTATTATAATTTATAAACATACAAAACGTGCAGTTACTATGTTCTCCTCAAAGCCACCAAACTCTAGTGAAACACAGCACATTTAGTTCGCTGACTTCATTCAGAAACAAAATGAAACTCACCCAAACCGTCTTGTGCTCCTTCCACTGTTTCAACAATCACCAACTCTGATTAGTTAATAAACCCTGAATTAACCACGTTAGATTTGAAAAGAAACTTCTGTTTTGCTTTCGGACACTAGGCAACAAAACCACTGAGTTGGGTTTAGGAAAAACGTCACAAACGTAACTTCACAAAAACTTAACAATGACTTCACAATAACTCAACACTTTGGGACACAAACAGTGGTCTTGAGTACCAGTCTCGTGGTTGAAGGTCCTATGTTTGTTTGGCCCACACTGTCTTTTTCATTGTTTAATGCTACGTCACTAGCTCTGACTGTTGCATAGTCACATGGATGTGTTTAATTCATGTGTCCACTATGAAAAAGCATCCGAATTCATTTTCCATTGGGATTTTTGGTGTGCGTTGCCAACACATAATCTTAACACATCTCGTGCCACCATGACATAATGACAGTTAAGAGGTCGTGCCCAATTCACATATTTCTGTGAGACCAGGTTAGCGTAGGGGTCGGTTAATATGGTCCCGTTGGTTAATGTTTAAGGTCATATTAACGTGCATTTCATGGTTGAAAATGGCCCACAATACTATACTGTTTTAAATCAGACAAACCGGATCAGAGTCGACGGTTTAGGGCTAATCTAAGACTTTTAACGCCCTCTAATCAGACCTCCAGAACAGAGCAGCAGGCTGCTGGCTGCTGGCTCTCTGCTCCCCACCGCTAGGAGGCCACAACACTGACGTCCTCTGCGGAGACGGACGCATGAGGGTTTGCAATGGCTGAAATCCAGTTGCTATAGTCGCGGCCCGACTCCGAAGCAATGCGTCATACGGAAGGAAGTGTCGGTGGTTTCATCTCTCATTCATTTGGCCACATTTTTGCACTTTTCTAAATGAGGCAGTGGGTGAAGTTAGGCTCAGACCGGGGGGTGAAGTCACTCTTTAGACGTTTAACTCTCATTTAAAGCAGCAGCTTCCACACTGTGGGGAAATACTACACGGTGGATGTGCCAATCTTGAACAAGGCTTCTGTTAATGTAAACCTGTAACGTGACAAACAAATATAACCTGGCTGTGTTCATTGCCTTTGAAACTAACTTTAGAAGCAAGCTAGTTAGCTGTGTTTGCGATTGATTGCAATTTACAGTAAACCAGATAAACACCTTCCTTACACTCTTGTTCTTGTGTTTCTGGTTTTGAAAAAGACAATAAAACCACTTTCCAAAGTCTCTAAAAGCCGAGTATTGCTCTGACTACAGCCCCATTACTGAACACTCAGTTCTGGCACCGCAATACACGAGAGCATGGGCTGATCCAGAGCGAAGTGAACCAGCAGTTGTTTGTAAGTGTGCCGGTCATGTGCGTTCTTTATCAAGGGAGGTACATATTCATGTCAGCTGGTTGCATGCTGTTGCCTCTCAAAATACACTTCGTGCTGTACACGATTGGCCACTCATTTCCGACTCTCCGTCAAGCAACATCCAGCTCAGGTGCAATAAATCACTCACTGACACACAATGTAATTGGCCATGTGATGCACCGAAGCATGCTCGAGTATCTGATGGCCAGAGGGCCAGTTCTTAAGACAGCTCTCACTTTCACATCATAATTACTCTGTTTCCCCGATGGTTTGCAATCCGTTTCCATAGCGATCCATCTCTCACATTCAGGCATTGCAAGATCACACAAGTAGATATGCACACACAACCACACACACACACACACACACACACACACACACACATATTTTTCCCTTTGCATTCCTCTAAGCCCCCAATTAATCTCTGTAGCAGACCTTTCACATTCATTTTTCACACGCGTTCACATTCATATGTTTAATACATCAGTAAATGAGTATCAACATCATGTTTTGCTCGGGTAGTGAAACACGGAGAGGGGGACTGGAAGTGGCAATAATTGAAGGTAATTCATTATGAAATGTTTTTGGACTATCAGGCTGGATCTGAGCTTCAACTCATGAATCCTCCTGGCAACCCAGGGACGAGTGGATGTTGTAGTGTGGTGTTTTAATCCATAATGCATAGTCTATGTCCTAATCCCAGTGATCACTTTGGATCCAATCAATTCAACTTGACACATTCTGAATATTCAAAGGATGGAAGCGGTGCAATCATAACCTCATGAATAAAATAGTGCACCGTTACAACCTTATGAAGACTGTAATTTACATTTCATGGTGAGATAAATGGAATGATAGCCCAGGGACCAGCTTGGTACTCATAGTCATTTATAAGACGATATGGACTTATGAGGGAAGCTTTTTGGGGTAATTTTGTTCATCACGTCTCTTTAAAAAATGATACCTTAAGGCTTTTCCCATTGCATGCTTTCATTGCCATGGTTTTAGGATAGGCCTCTTTAATGGTGGGTCATTTACTGGTGATATCCTGAGGTTGTGGGTGTCAGCAGTTATTTCAACGACAGTCAATGTGAGCTTTTTGTAATTCCTGCCAGTTAAATAGTACAAAAAGTATTAACAAAAGCAGCAAAATAAATGCAAAGGAAAGTCCAGATGGTAAACAATTTGTAATTTGTCTGTTTATATAAATGATGAAGCTTTTTATGTGACCTAGTTTTTTTAATGCAATATTTCCAAGTATAACCAGTGTTAACAAACCATTAATCACCAAATAACATTTATTCCCAGATCCTAACTCTTGTCTTTGTTGTAATAAAGAAAAGAGAATGGAAAAGCTGAAAAGTTACTTAGCGTGGAAGTCTGAGCTGGTATGTAAAACCAAAAAGATTGAAAGAAAGAAGAAAAAAGAAGAGATTAAAAAGAAAAGTAGAACTATTTGCAGAACAAAATGAAGTCAACAACTTAAATGTAGATTAGGGCATCTGGTTTAGAGAGGCATAACATTGAATTCACTGGCCATTTGATGGAGTCCCAGATCGAGAGAAGAGACTGTATGAAAAGGCTTGAAAGATGCAAAATGGCTGCAAAGTGTCCAATGTTGCTCTGCATTCTGTTAGCAACAAATCCAGTAATAGCGCTGCTCTGACTTTCCTCTTTTCACAGCTGCCGCGACTCAAGTCCTGAGATAAAGGTCATGACAGAAAACATCGCTGAGAGATAAATTGAAATAGAAACTGAAGAGGAGGACGATGTGTGTGTGTTTTGTTTGGCAAACATCAACACATTCCTTCTCCTCGTGAGGCCTCTGAGATGTGACAGCTTGACAAGTGGAAACCTCTGGGGAGATGGTTCCCATAAACCTGCATGAAATGAAATATGGATCATCGAGCTACCCATGAAGGACACCATTGGCCAGACGTGGACTGCACCATCAGTGTGTAGAAACTAGTTATATTGTCACAGTTCTGTATGCTTAACTACTCATTGTCTTACAGGCATGTAAGACATTTTGGATGTTCAACTATTAGCAAAGAGGTAGAGCAGCTCATTGTCATGGGATGTTGTACACACGTTCATGTTCCATGCAATATGAACTGTAATAACTTTAATAATCCCCTGATTTTCAATCTAGCGCCATCATCAGGTCAACATTTTCATTTGTCGAATATTTTGGTTTTTGAACAAATACCTGCAAAACTAATCAAACCAGCTTCCGCTGTACTAAAACTAACAGATGAGGCAAGAGATGTGCTCAAGAGAATGATTACCTGCTCAAACATCAGCATGTTAGCGTTGTCTTTGTGAGCATGTTAGCATGCCGATGTTAGCCTGAAGGTCAAAACAATGCTGTGTGTGTGAATTGAGCCACTAGCATGGCTGTAGACTGTGAAACGATGTGCGTAACACAAGTAGCTGTACAAGACATTTACAAATATGACCCCATATTCAAAGTAAAAATAAAGTAAAAGTCTCAAAAACTTAATCTTTCAAAAACACACTTATTTTTTAGGCCTCCACTCGAAAATTGCATACCCATACTAAAAAGAGTATATCTCTGCAACCACAATGTCTATTTGACTAATGTTGGTGTTATAATAAAGGGAACGCTTGTGAGATTTGTTCAGATGTGTAAATATCAGTATATATGTTACTGGTTAAGTAAATGAGGTAAATGAAGATGGCACACAGCACAAATTAAAAAGTTTCAGGTTCGCCTAAAACAAAAAAACACTTTCAGGATGATTATCTCTTAGAATGATGCAGCTGCACATCTAAACCTCTCCCAAATCACAGCACAATATGTGAACAGTCTCTCTGCAAAATTCTACTTTGATAAAGTGAAGCAGAACAAAATTAGAGAGGTTTTAGTACAGAGAGGTCAGGCGAGGTCTCCAAAATGGTAATTTTGGCACCATCTGTTCCATTTGAATTTTCTCATATACCAAACTGTATATTTCACTTGTATATCACTAATGCTGTTCAATACATCCAAATACAGCAGTTTTGCTTTGAAGGCCAGAATCCTCTGAGTCTCTGTGTGTACTGGAGTTTTTCTCGATGTCAGACCCCTGCGAGTACGCAGGGCTCTATCTCAGCAACCCATTGGTCGATTTCAGTGATTGACACCTCATTTGAATCGTTAGAGCCAATAGAATTGTGCGTATAGAATCCTATACCCACGAGGACGAGATTGACAGCATTGTTAGCCAATCAGAATCAACAAGGCGCAGTCTAGCGTAGGATCCGATACACTGAAAGTCAAATCCTCACCCCTGCTCAGAACGGCCCCCCTCCGGAATGATTCGAGTGAGACACAGAATATACGTTGAACATATATCAGTGTGGATTTGCCAAGTAAAATGCTTTTTCTTCATCTAAACATCAAAGGTAAGAAGAATTTGCTGACCGTAAAGCGATAAAGCGATTTGTGTTGCTGGTGTTCGTTGGCTCATATCTCGGCGATGCTTTGGTGGAGAGAGATATTATGGATATGCATGGAATCTGCTTGCTTTTTGTCATCTCGGTTTGTTTGCTAGCATGTAGCTTCAATCGCTAGGTCCTGAAATGTGCTGGGTGAGCTCACTCCTGGCAAAATATGAAGATATGTTGGTAATTCTTTTAGTTGGTGTTTGAGTTGTGTTTGGAGCATGTAAAGACAGCTTACATGTTCTTGTAGCCCAGGTTCTGCTGTTTATAATGATAATGAATGTGACATCATTATATTCGTTCCTGATAAGTGCATTGTTAGACACGCTGTACGCTAAACTTTCTCCCTCGCCCCCAATTGGGGGACGCTCAAAAAGTCGTAACATGAGGGAGAGAAGACGAGTTAAAAGTAATAAATAGACGTTTATTTAAAGTACAAACTAACAGACCTAAACAACCAAATAAACAGCCAGGTCCTCCGCACAGGAGACAGCGAGGAGATGCGCAGAGAGGCACCAGCCACAGAAGAGGGGCAGCCTTTATAGCTGGGACCAACCCAACTCAGGTGTCGCCCATCAGTGGCCGATTAACATCCTGGAAGACAACCTGAGAGGAAACAGACAGACCCCTGGTGGAAGGGAGGGGTCATCACACCCACCTCCATAAAAACAGTGTTCCCACCAGGAACACCAACAAACTACATACACATTTTAAATTTCACAGATTTCATATTCCAGATTAAAAGTGCATCCCCCCAGCCCTCCATCCCACTCTGCAACCCAGCAACTCCAACATGTGGAGAAGCATCTAAGAGTAAGAGTGGATAAGGAAGGAAGGCCAGAGAGATTACACAGTGATATGGTGAAGCACATGAGGGGAAGCAGGGTTTGTTGCGAGGGCCAGTTCATGCAATGAGCTGCATGAACGAGTGGTGAACAACCAGAACTGGAATTATCATAATTGCCAGCTAACAGAAAGCACCAAACTGAACTATCATAACCTAAGCTGTAGTAGCCTAAAGGTTCCCCTGACAGACGTGCAAAGAGGCAACCAAACTACAACTCAGCTCACCCAACCAAGGTATGAGCTGTAGCGCTCATGTTCCTGAAGATAACAGGCCAAGTTACCAACTTGCCTGTCACCGCACAAATACAAAAACCTGTTCACCACATCCCTCCTTTTATTACCCACTTGCTTACCCTATGAACCATGAATACCTACTGCACACTGTGCAGCAGCAGTCTTCAGGCTCCACCTGCAAGGTAACTGGGTCTAATACCCAGACACCCAACAGGCTGTGCAATGCTCTTGTTACAGAGTCCAGAACATGATCACCAGAATACAAAACATGCAGTTATCAGGAAACACCAGAAACTAGTTTCCCTCAATAAAACCAGGAACAGAATTTAACACCACAGCAAGAGCAGCCCATACACAGCTAACATCACTGCCTCCATGTCCCTCTGACTGCCTAACCAGAGACTAACTAAACTCCCCCCTAGTCTTCAGGTGCTACTTGTGGTGGGTACTTATGCACTAAAACCCGCAGGCCCGGTAAAGCAACCAGGAACTGGCCACCCACCTGCAGCCTCGGACGTGCCCCCGAGACAACTGCTCTAACCACTTTCACGCCACACTACAGAAACCCCCCCCATCAACCTCCAAAGGGAGTCCGCTCTTCAGCCTAACAGGGACAGAACAGCAGCAACTTACTCAGTGTATACAGGACCACCTAAACTCTGTTCCGCAAAAACCACCAGCATAGCACATGCTCAGTGACACAAACACTCCTCAGGAACACTGATCACTACAGCCGCTACAATAACCAAACACAGGAAAACAGCCTACTCACTAAACTCGTCCATGTCTCCCAACAAGCAGATTGCGCAACCACTCAACACATAGCACACATCCTACAATGCTACAGCTGCTACTAATTTGAATTACTGCAGACACCAGGTCAATCAGAAGTGGACGAGCCCCCATATGTCACGACCCGGCTCAAAAAGTCGTAACATGAGGGAGACAAGACGAGTTAAAAGTAATAAATAGACGTTTATTTAAAGTACAAACTAACAGACCTAAACTAAACAAATAAATAAACAGCCAGGTCCTCCGCACAGGAGACAGCGAGGAGATGCACAGAGAGGCACCAGCCACAGAAGAGGGGCAGCCTTTATAGCTGGGACAACCCAACTCAGGTGTCGCCCATCAGTGGCCGATTATCATCCTGGAAGACAACCTGAGAGGAAACAGACACAGACCCTTGGTGGAAGGGAGGGATCGTTACATTACATAGATGAGTTTGTTGCATTGTACTGCTGTGGATGTTTTTAAGTCCTTTATAGATATAAGATAATCATATGTTTGTCTTTAAAAAGAAAAACAGCTGTTTTCAGCCTCGTAAAGAAGCATTTTTCAGCTGATCCAAGAGGCTTATTAAATAGTTTATTTAGCTTATGTTTGAAGGGAAGCAGTAGAATAAAGTTTGGATTAATTACAGGACATTCGAGATCTGTTGCAGACAGCCTGTTTCTTGCCATTGCATGATTGTGATACAAAGAGAGGTTCATTTACACAAAACATTATTCTCTCTCGGACATCAACTCTCCGCTGAATGATCCAGGTTGTGCTTGCTGCTCTGATTTGACACACCAGAAAAGATACGGGGCTCAGTGTGTCACAACAAACTGGAACAGATCCAGAGGGAACTGGGAGTTCCCAGGAAACTTGAAGAGGTTTCTCATTAACACACAGCGTCGAACATTCTCCAACATAAGCACAACGTATTTTGTGCTTACAAAATAAACAATGCTTTTTTCACGTTCTGTCTCCACTCCCGTATGAAACTGCAGTGCTGTAGTGAGGTACAGTACAACAGGCTAGTACATAATATCAAGTCACCTAAAGCATCTATTTAAGGTTAAGAAAAAGATGAAATCAGTTCAAAATATTCTTCGAAATATGTCAACAGGGTGTAGCTCACATGTGCTATCTGCTGGTTGTTGGTTTACAATCCAGCTAGAGAACAACCAGCTGTCACAGCTCGGTTACTTCTATCTAGCCTTTTCCTCCTTTCACTCACCTAATCAGTTCATTCAGCGCACCTGCCAGTCACACTCGCCTCATCACTCTCACCTGCTCACTCTGCCTCTTCACTATTTAAACCCCTGCCTCACACACACTCACTGCCAGATCGTTCGTTGCTTTCATGCTCAACTTTCCCGCACTCAACCATGGACTGATTCCCTGTTGCCGACCCTGCCTGTCCCGGACTACCTCGCCTTGCCCCTGCCTTGGAAACTTACTCAGCCCTTCTGTCCTTGACCCCGAGAAACCTGTCGTGGATTCTGCCAGAGAATATTCTGCCTGTCGTGCGTTGCTAATAAAGAACTCAAATCAAACCAGTCCGGGTCTTGTCGTACTGCTCCTGAGTCCTAACTACACCTGTAACAGTACGATCTGGCCTCAACATGGATCCAGCAGACGACGCCACAGCATGGGCCCGGCTCGAGGCGATCGAGGAGGCGATGCGACGAACCCAGACCATGGTGGCCACCAACACTGCCGAGGTTCGCCAAGACCTGGCGAATCAGAACCAGGTTCTCACCATGTTGATAGACCAGGTACGACAACTCACGGCAGCCACAGCTCCGGCCAACGTGCCGGTTCAGTCGGGAATGGGTCCAGCAGCATCTATGGCGGTCTCGGAGCCCCGGGTGGGGGAGCCCGAACGCTACGCCGGTGATCCTGAGGGTTGCAACGCATTCCTGACGAACTGCTCCATCCTGTTTGCGTTGCAGCCCTGCACTTTCGTGTCTGAATACGCCAGGGTAGCGTTTACCATCAACCACCTGACGGGGAGAGCTCGGCTGTGGGGAACGGCGGAGTGGGATCGTCGTACTCCTGCCTGTGCTTCCTTCCAGTCCTTCTCCGCCGAGCTACGCAAGGTTTTCGGGGCAGTTTCAGGAGGACCGGACGTCACCGGAGGGCTAATGAGGCTCCAGCAGGGCCACCGATCGGTCACGGACTACACCATTGAATTCCGGACCCAGGCTCGATTAAGCTCATGGGGAATGGACGCCCAGTGTGAAGCATATCTGCTCGGGTTAGCGGATTACATCAAGGATGAACTCATCTCGATCGAGCTACCCACGTCCCTGGACGGACTTATCGAGACTACCTCCAGAGTGGATCGCCGCATCCAAGTCAGACGGCTGGCAAGGCGCCGGGGACAGCCAAGTCAAGGGCTACCGTCTTGCTTTCCTCGTGCTACGGCTCCGGATTACATGCCGATGCAGCCGCTTCCTCAGGCGAGTGAACCCATGCAAGTGGGACATACTGGGCTATCCACAGAGGAACGAGAGCGACGCAGACGGGGAAACCTATGCATGTACTGTGGTCAGGCGGGTCATTATGCTTACACTTGCCCGTTAAAAGACCGGGCTCGCCAGTAAGGAGGGAGGTACGGGTGAGCCGAGCTGATTCCCGATCCTCCGCCTGTCAACAACCACTTTTCCACGCCCAACTACTACTACCGGGGGCTCCCATACTATTTCCACCTTCCTGGATTCTGGAGCAGACGCGTCCATCATGGACGAGGACCTTGTTACCCAGTTGGGAATCGACCGGAGACCTCTTCCACAGGCTGTTCCAGCCAGCGCCCTGGACGGTCATCTTCTGGGAACGGTGACTCACCAAACCGTCCCGGTACACATGCTGTTATCCGGCAACCACCACGAGACCATCAGTTTCCACATCCTGCAAACCCCTCACATCCCCCTCATTCTGGGATACCCCTGGCTGCGTCGACATAATCCGCACGTCGACTGGACTACGGGAGCTTTTCGGGGTTGGAGCCAGGCCTGTCACCTAGTCTGCCTGAACCAAGCCGCCGTTCCACAAAGTGCCGCACTCTCTAGGTCCAAGCCTGAACTTACGGGGGTTCCTGCGGAATACTTGGACTTTAGGGAAGTATTCAACAAGTCCAAGGCCCTGTCTCTGCCTCCTCACCGTCCATATGATTGTGCCATCGACCTCCATCCTGGTACATTCCCACCTAAGGGGCGCCTGTATTCCCTGTCAGCTCCTGAAAGAGAAGCTATGGACAAATATATTAACGACTCCCTGGCTTCCGGTATCATACGCCCCCTCGTCCTCTCCCGCAGGGGCTGGATTTTTCTTTGTGGAGAAGGACAAGACTCTCAGACCCTGCATCGACTACCGGGGCTTAAATGAAATCACGGTTAAGAACCGCTACCCCTTGCCACTCATCGCAACGGCCTTCGAGCTACTTCAAGGGGCCACCATCTTCTCCAAGCTTGACCTCCGCAATGCCTATCACCTGGTCCGGATCAGGGAAGGAGATGAGTGGAAGACGGCATTCAATACACATAAAGGACATTACGAGTACCTTGTGATGCCCTTTGGCTTAACCAACGACCCCGCCATCTTCCAGGCCCTGGTCAACGACGTGCTCCGTGACATGTTGGACCGGCACGTATTCGTCTACCTCGACGACATCCTGATCTTCTCCCAGAACCAAGAGGAACATGTGCACCACGTCCAGTCCATGCTTCAACGCCTACTGGAGAACTCCCTGTTTGTGAAGGCGGAGAAGTGCGAGTTTCATGTTCCCACGGTTTCATTCCTAGGATACATTGTCTCCCAGGGCAGCATCCAGATGGACCCCGCTAAGGTTGCCGCGGTCACTACCTGGCCTGTTCCAAGCTCCTGCAAGCAACTTCAAAGTTTCCTGGGGTTCGCCAACTTCTATCGGAGGTTCATCAGGAATTACAGTGTGGTCGCTTCCCCACTCACCGCCCTCACCTCCTCCAAGACCCCTTTCCATTGGACTTCTGCAGCTGAAGAGACCTTCCGGAACCTGAAGTACAGGTTCACTTCTGCAACCATCCTCCGAGTCCCGGATCCTGACAGGCAATTTGTGGTGGAGGTGGATGCCTCCGACATAGGAGTTGGGGGTGTCCTGTCCCAGCGCTCGGCCACTGATCAAAAGCTCCATCCCTGTGCCTTTTTCTCGCGAAGGCTTTCCCCCCCCGAGAGAAACTATGACATTGGTAACTGAGAACTACTAGCAGTGAAGCTGGCCCTGGAGGAGTGGCGGCATTGGTTGGAGGGGACCCAACCGGTCAAGCCGGTCCCAGCACATGCCCTCCTAACCGCCTGTTTGTCCCTCAGGCCCTTCGGTCCGACATCCTCCAGTGGGCACAGTCCTCTCCACTTACCTGCCACCCGGGCATCCAGAGGACCCAGGACATCCTGCGGCAGCGCTTCTGGTGGGTCTCGCTCAACGAGGACACGAGGGAATTCGTTGCTTGCCCTGTGTGCAACCAACAGAAACCTTCCCATCAGGCTCCGGCCAGCCTCCTGCGGCCTCTCCCAGTGCCTCAGCGTCCGTGGTCTCACATCTCCCTGGATTTTGTCACCGGACTACCGTTATCTGAGGGCCACACTGTCATTCTGACAGTAGTCGACAGATTCAGCAAGCTGGCCCACTTTATTCCTCTCCCCAAACTCCCATCTGCTAAGGAGACGGCTGAACTCATCTGTCTGCATATCTTCCGCCTGCATGGAATTCCAGTCGACGTTGTCTCCGACCGAGGTCCTCAGTTCACCTCCATCTTTTGGAGGGAATTCTGCACTCTGCTGGGCCACAGTCAGTCTGTCTTCGGGGTTTCACCCTCAGTCCAACGGTCAGACAGAGAGGAAGAATCAGGAGATGGAAACAGCCCTTCGCTGCATGGTCTCCCGGAATCCTGCCTCCTGGTCCCGCCAGTTGATGTGGGTAGAGTACGCCCATAACACCCTGACCAGCTCCGCCACAGGCTTGTCACCCTTTCAGTGTGCTTATGGGTTCCAGCCACCCCTGTTCCCGGCATTGGAAAGGGAAGTTTCCTGCCCATCTGTCCAGACATTCATCCCCCGCTGCCGCCAGACCTGGGCTAGGGCCCGAGCAAACCCTGCTCCAGTCTGTGGACCGCACTGCTACTGCGGCGAATCGACACCGCACCCCAGCCCCTATCTACCAGGTGGGTCAAAGGGTGTGGTTGGCAACCAGGGACCTACCTTTGCGGGTGGAGTCTAAAAAGCTGGGCCCACGGTTCATCGGGCCATTCGAGATTGAGAGGATCATCAACCCGGCGGCATTAAGGCTCAAGCTCCCCAGATCCATGCGCATTCACCCCACGTTCCATGTATCCAAGGTCAAACTGGTCCGGGAGAGCCCTTTGGTGCCGGCTGCTCCGCCTCCTCGTCTCTTCGAAGGAGGTCTGGTTTACTCTGGCCATCGCCTGCTGCGCTCCCGCCGCTGGGGGCGAGGGCTTCAATACCTGGTCGACTGGGAGGGATACGGTCCGGAGGAGAGGCAATGGGTTCCGGCTCGGAACATCTGCGACCCTCGACTCATCGCCAGATTTCATCGGCAGCACCCAGAACAACCATCTAGGACCCAGACGACAGCCGGGAACACCCAGCAGGTCCCCGCTGCGGACCATGAGAGACCTCCCTCCGGGCCAAAGAAACCCTACCACCTGAACCCCTCCACCCACCCGGATGGGGATTCTGACTCTGCCAGATCGTTCGTTGCTTTCATGCTCAACTTTCCCGCACTCACCCATGGACTGATTCCCTGTTGCCGACCCTGCCTGTCCCGGACTACCTCGCCTTGCCCCTGCCCTGGAAACTTACTCAGCCCTTCTGTCCTTGACCCCGAGAAACCTGTCGTGGTTTCTGCCAGAGAATATTCTGCCTGTCGTGCGTTGCTAATAAAGAAGTCAAATCAAACCAGTCCAGGTCTTGTCGTACTGCTCCTGGTCCTAACTACACCCGTAACACCAGCTGGGAAAAAATTAAAGTCCCCCCATCCTCTTTGCCCCCACGGGGCAACTTTACCGCCGCAGTAATCACATCAAGTGAAACCAGCAACATCCGTAGGAATGAATGGGAGCCAGACAGATAACCCAGCGCTCTGTATACGTCCATGATCCCACCAAAGTGGATCACCACTCTAGAGCCAATCACAGCGCTCTGCAAGGTGAGGGTTAACAGTGGGCCACTCTCAGTCATAAGCCTGAGTGACTGTTAGCGAGCAGTAAGTCAGCTCCCACTCATCAGTGATGTGAGAGGACTGGGACACCGTGGTCCTAATCACGAGTCCCAAGATGAATCATAAGTTCAGTACTGAAACATCATGTTCTTTACTTTAATTCTGCAGGGAGCCAGATAGTCAGAGCAAGCATTGCTGTGTTGAAATGATGCGTCATTCCCACACAAAGTTCTGTTAACAAAGAAGTTTAGTAAAAGCTTGACTCCCTAAAAGTCAGCAAGAAATAAAGAAACAAGGTTTCAGATTTGATGCTGTTATATTTTGTACTTTACAATGTATTTTTCTTGGGTTAAAGAAACGTGAAATGTCTTGCAGATTTCAGTTCTGGCAACCCCTTTGGTCACTGGTGGTGACTGAAAGTGCAGTCTTAGAAATAATACATGTCATATAATTCTGGGTGTAGCAAACACAATATGTCTTTTCAACATCATCATAGGTTTATATTATTGAAACAAAGGCCATCATTTAAGTGATGCTTTTATCAGCAATTGATTATGGTGATGTTTTATATACACATTAGAGTTATGATTTGTCTCAGGTTTCCACACACATCATTGCAGTTCGAGAAAGTTGATTTGTCCTTCTTATACTCTTCTTATATTATAATTTTTGTTCATAAAAGCCTTATTACACGAAGCGCCTCCTTACTATGTTCTCCTGTCAATCAAAACACATAAAAAAGCTTTTCATTGGTGAAGATTATCTTGCTGAACAACACATCAAAGTATCATAAATGCCACAGATTTTTGTATTTTTGTCAAGAGAACCAGTGTGATGCTGACTTCCGGGTTGGCCTCCAAAAACATGTCATCCCTACAGCTCTCTAGAACTGCTGCTGCACAATGAAAGCCACCCCATGTTTCACCAGGCCTTTACTGTGAAACAGCAGCAGTAAGAAATGCTGGGTTAGCAATAGCAGGAACGTAACACAGCTCTGAAAAGTAGCATGAATAGTATCGAAAATATTTGGCTTCATGGAAATCTTAAGAAGTATAACTTTAACAGTCTTGTTTGTGTATCCTTATAGTATTTGTCTTTAAAAACGTTTCCAGCTTCACTCTCTCTTCTTTATATTTGAGCAAAAGGCCACGGCTCATTGCAACGCCCTCTGGCTGAGTATTACTGGTGGAGTGTAGTGAACGTCCCACTGCTCCTCTCTGCATCAGCGGACAACATCTGGCTCGGTGACCTTTGAGACAGACGGACCTTTTTCTGCTGTTTTTTGTGCGAGTATATGAAGGAGTGCATGCTCTCACCCATGTACGTGTGCATCTTGTCATCTGGTAAAACACGTATACACCTCACAACCCTACCTCCCTTCAGGCCTGAGTGTCCCAGCCTCCAGAGGCTGCAGATGAAACAGAATATTAACTCCATGTAAATTGGCATAACCCCCCCCCCCCTTCTCTCTGTATTCCTCACCGGTACATCCCTGCATTTCTCTTCAGTCGCAGATATTGAGTGTGTCGTAAAGGCGCAGCATGGGAGGATGGATTGGAGGAAGGAATGTGGAATGCTGCGTAGCAGTTAGTGAGATAAGTGGCATTTGTGTTTCTTCCCGTGGCTAATTATGCTATTTATACTCCGGCAATGGAGGAGACGCTCTGAGCTGGTACACCAAGATTAGTATTCTCACTAACATTGTTTATCCTCCTGAAAGTGATAACAGCACACACCTCTTGCTGTAGGGGTGATAGTTGTGTCTGTGTATGTGTGTATTTTGGAGTGCATGGTTATGTATCTCTGTCTGGATGTGCCTGCATTTATCTTCTGAATTTTCTATGTACAGTAAAATAATATCAGCTAGATAACAATCGAAGATCTTTTTCATGCAATATGTCAAAGAGCATCCTGACAGTACATATATTTTTATGTGCGTTATGACTGAGAACTGGGTCCTGGATCATATGTGGTTCAACCAAAGGTTGTTGTCAGAGTTGGTGGGAACAGAGCCCTCCAGAATCACCTATCTCAATTCCTCTTGGTGAACGGGTAATAAATGATTCATATTTAATTGACATGTTAGAGACAATTTCTTTGCAACAGATAGCTGATCCTTCTCAGAAAATGTACAGCACCAAAGAGTTTGATGCAACCTTATCATGCAGACGACTAGAAAGAGCCCACTTCTTAAGCAAGTCTGCCTGTGAAGTCCAGCCTCAGTGGAGCAGAAAAATATCACTTTTTTCTCTGCCAATTCAACATGCCTCGTCTACTGCCAGAGAAAGCATCGATAAATGGTTAATGCTGAATTAATAGACTTTTGACCACAAGGGGGCAGTGCAACAAGCTGTAAAAGCAACATTGATAAAATGTCAACTGTATATAGTTGTTATTGACTAACATGTTTGCAAGCAGTTGCCTCTCTACACATCCAGCAGACATGGAGCACCATTTGCATTTATTTGAAGTTGTGTTTCTGGCCAACTGATGAATGTAAATCTAATATTCATTCTGCTTTTATCCCTGTTTTGGTCTCCTCCATCTCCAAAGAGCAATGTCTGGTTCTTTAGTGGCTAATTGCGCCACTATGGCCACCAGCTAGCTGCAAATTCTGTCTGTCATTTGGTGTTGGGCAGGTAGCCTACAGCTGCCTTATTCTGTTAGTTTTTTATTTTGCAGATGAGAGCAGTGAGACTGAACCAAAGCAGTACAGTTGTGGGCCATAAAGAGCTGAAAGATACTAAAACATTTTGTGGATCTGAGGGGAACAGCAGAGCTGGGTGATCATTAACGGTGTTGAGCTACCCCTTTCACATTACACGCAGTCGTTTGATCCATTGTAATAAATATTCATTATCGCAGCTTTTATGTCATGGATCAAAAACCCACATTAGAACATAATTCACTTCAACCTATCTACCCTCATTGCACCCAATAGCGATGATCTTTTGTTAGGAACAGGTTTCGGCAGAATAGCTGCAAGAACCAGACAGAGTGTGATAAAACCGGCTTTAGGATGTTCAGAATAAATACCACGCCTCATCTACAGTATATACTACGGACACATGTACTCAATGCATACTTTGTTCGACTGCCGCTTCAGCGTCCCTCCATTCATCACAAGGACAAATTGGAAAAATCATATTTTTTACCTTCACTTTTCTAACAAGCAGGCGACGTGACCTAACAGCTTACCCACATAAATTCTCTCCCACACTGAAGAATTTAGTGTTCATATTTTCAATAGAGGAAAACAAGACACACACATGAGCGATATTCCTACAGCAGGGGTCACCAACCTTTTTTAAACTGAGAGCTACTTCAAGGGTACCGAGTAGTACGAAGGGCTACTTATTTGATGCAGACTTCCTGAATAACAAAATTGCACAGATCACCTTAATAATAATAATATATGTGAAGAGACTGTTTGATCACATGTCAGTTAATTATTCCTCACTAATTATTAATAATGATTTCCACAACAATGATGGTATAGCTACACATACATATTTAAACATGCAACTTTTATTTCTGTTAATCTGTTTCAACATTTGAAAGTCAGAGGTATCACATCTCTGATATTTTTGTATCATCACATGATCAAAGCCAGTTACTTTTGCACATGGTGCAAAAGTAACTGGTGAATGATCCAGCGGTAATGTAGACATTTTGCGAAGTCTGGGTCACCTTTGCATTGCGCAATGAAGCCTGCATGCCGGCCCGTCATGGCGGGAGCCCCATCTATTGTCACCGACACCAGCTTTTCTAATGGTACCTTTTTCTCCACGAAGAAACTAGTAAAAAGGTCTCGTCTATAGCGGAGCGGGGGATCCAACCCTCCGAGGCGTGCGAGCGTCTTTGGGCGCCCGCGTTCACACCTCTAGTCTGGGCCTTTTCGTTCGGATTGCGTTGCCTCGCCTCTACCCCCGCCACCCCTGAGTTGTTGCCCCGCGGCCTGTTCCGAGGATTTACGGACCTGGCGACGGGGTGCGCTCGCGGCGCGCGTCTGGCGCCAACGGGAAGCGCCCGCCATTCGGAACCTGAAAACCTAGTGCGGTGCGGCGGCCTCGTCCTGGCTGTCCGCCGTGTGCCTCCGGCTACCCAACTCTCTTATGACAAGAAATATTGTCATTTTAAAATCTACAATAATGCAAGCGTTTTTGATTAAAAAAGAACAGCAACTACAATTTTTTTTGACGGAGCTCCTCCATCGTGACTAGTGCTATTTTTAGAACATGCCTTGCGGGGGACTCACGTGGTCCCTGCGGGCGACAGGGTGCCCGCGGGCACAGTGTTGGCTACCTCTGTCCTAGAGCAACCTAGTATCTTGTTTACAATTCAGTCAATATGCAGGGTCAGTGGAAATGAAGCCATGGTAGCCCTCTTCCTGATGGGCCATCAGGGACACTTTCTCAGTTTTCACAGCAATGTATATGCTAAACACTACTACTGTGCAGGATAGCTAGGGCTAACTTTTTGCAAGGAGTGTCAAGAACTGGGATGAATTAACATATTGCTTCTCCTCTCCTGTATTTAATTACATCTTAACCAACACAAAAAGAGTTGTTGCTGCTTAGAAGATACATTGTAAGATGGAAAACCCGACCTACAGTAGGTGTCTCTGAGACCGTTTTGCCATGATTACGCACAGATTCTGCTTTCAAATGCAGTCTGTGTAGTATTGACAGATCAAGTTTAAGCAGGCTTTGAATGCTGGTAAACTTACCGAGTGGAGAGAAAAAGAGCTGGAACGCACTGGCCTTTATGCAACGTCTGATGATGATTTTGATTGGTTTAAAATTAGCTTGTAAACTGGCCACTGGTGAAACAATCCACTCGTACCCGTCGTTGGGTGGTGCTGTGGGAATGTCATTAGTTCTGGAGGTATTTGGTCATAAAAGTACTGGAGAAATTGAAATTTCGACCCGATGATGGCGTTATATAAAAATTGAAGATGGTCTTCAAAGTTATTACAATTCATCCTGAGGGAAACGTGAACATCCGTCTAATAGTTGTTGAGATATGTCACAAAAAAATGTGAGAAAAATAATCTTTATCGTGTCATGCAATACTCAACACAGTCTCATGTCAGGGTTCATGAAATACTCACAAAATGCAATCTATTATTTTCGTGACGCTCAGCACGACTTCTTTTTTGGAACAAATATATGACCGATTGATTGCATTTTGTGACTATTTCACGAACTGCCATAGTACTGGGCAGCCATACGCTACATTGCAGCTTAATAGTGTATATCAAGTAGTTTACCTGCAGTTGCATAAGAAACAAACATACACCTCATACTATCTCGCAGCTGGAGGACTCAGACATGCAGCAACATACAGGACAGTTTAGAAGACTTTGCATCAAAATCACAACCACTGTACTGCTAGTACTCTCAGTCTCGCCTTACCTCAGTTTGTCATCTGTCATAAGTGGGGGTCATAGAAGGGAGATAATGGATTTTGTAGCATCCCATTTTGATAAAAAGTGACACAGCTGAGTCATGTGTTATCAGCGCTGTGTGTTCAACGGGCAGGACAGATCATCCCACAGCAACAAGAGAACCCCATTGTCTCTCTGAAAATGAATACTCCTTTTCATTTCCACAGATATAGAATGGGTTACAGTGCACAGTTTTTAAAAGATTTGAACCCCTCCTCCCCCCAAATCCTGGTGCTAATGAATCATGCAGTTTAGTTTTCATCCCATTCCTCTGCCCTCTCACACCTTTCAGATTAGAATAATATGGAAGAGTTAAGCTTGATTGCCTTTTTAAAAAGGAAAACATCACAAGGTCTGGGTCAGGCAAATGAGAAATGATAGCAAATTGTTTGTAAAATCAAACTGTAACAAAATAGCAAACAGAATTTAGTTTTGTGTCAGGGCAATACATTGTGCCTACCCTACATGAGCTGGTTTGTTTTTGTGTTGTTTGTGCTTGTTTCAGGGTCTAAGCACAATTTAATCAACCATTGCCGGTGCAGAAAACAAAGGTGACTGTGGTTTGCGAGACAATAGCAAAGACACAAATTGGATTTTCCATTTGTTTCTGCAATTAAACAGTTGAGCTGCTGATTAACACTTTTCAATTTCCTCCTTCCCCAGCTGCAGCTACTCTCCCTCCCTCCACCCCTCTATCTGTCTGTCTATCTATTTATCTCTCTCTGTCTATCTGTCTGTCTATCCGTCTATCTGTCTGTCTGTCTATCTATCTATAGGATGACATTATCATCGACAAGTCAAAAAAAAACATTAAAATAATAAAATCTAATCAAAATAATTGCAGCCACCTGTGTTCACTTGTGAATAATCCTCTTTCAGATTTCCATAAACTACAGTGTTATTCCTCCCAGAGCCAAATCAAATCAGTACAGTATCACCACTGGCCCTGCATGGCTGATTTGTGTGACAATGGACAATTTAGTTGCATCTGTTGCCTGTGATTGATGCGAGTAACAAAAATCCATTTTGCAGTTTTCACAGACAATATGAAAACACAGGAGGTGTTGTATCGACTGCTGGCCAATAGATGAAGTTATTGGAAGTGCAATAATTCTTAGTTGGCATATGTATAACTGATTGAATTAGTTTTCTGTCACTTGTTTGGTTCTCATTTGGGTCTCACACTGCTCCAAAGCAATGCAGCTTGTTATTGTTTAATACAAACCAAATCAATTGGGTTAATCTCAGTGTTTTGGTTTTACTGTGTCTTCAAATCCACAAGCTTTCCTTCGGTAAAGCAGTGGAAACACTCACTCACTATTTCTCATAAAATTGCATGTTAGTGTATTCTTTCTTGCACAACTGCTTCTGAAACAAGGGCCCTCTTTGTCTGAACTCTATACACAAAAACAATATACTGTTGGGAATAACATAGCCTCAAAAAGGGGGCACCAATATGTTGGGAATAACATAGCCTGACATGGGTTATCAGCAATATGTTGGGAATGTAAAGGAGCGTGTTTGGGTTATCAGCATCTAAGAAACTAAATTCTTGACAATAGAATTATTAATGTCAGTAACAATTATTAATGATTATTAATAACAATGGGGCACCACCCTGCGAACAGGGACCAATAACCAAACGATAAACTAAGTCTCATAATTAGTGTTCACTCACAATGTCAACAGTCTGAGTACTATTACACATTCAGAGTGAAAGTGAAGGTTTAAGTTCGAGCACAGACCACATATACAGCTATTATCACAATACACATGCACAAAGTAATCACAGACAGCTGCTCTTTAAAGTATAACAGAGTTTATTACGTTCTAATACTAATGATCTAGTCAACTAATATCTAAACTAACAACAACTATACATTTATGAGCACGCTATCTAAAATCAACAGACGATCGAAAAGAGGGGGGGGGGAGTGAGTGTGTGTGTGTGTGTGTGTGTGTGTGTGTAGGGGGAGGAGCGAGGGAACAGCTCAGCGACGTATGACGTAGTTGGGACGTGGTGACGTCTCTCATGCGCGAGACTCAAAATGTCGGGTAGCCAACAGAAGACCCAGCGTCTATATGTGCCGGTAGCCGTTTAGCACGTAGCTACATTAGCTCAAAGCTATATGTGTGTGTGTGTGTGGATTAGTAAAAGAGAAGGGAAAGGAACAAAACAAATTAAATAAAACAAAAGATTAAGATCCTTCGCTCCACGCAGGAGTACGGAAGATTGCTCTCTCAGCCAGGGGAGCAAGAACCGCGACTCTTTGTCTCAGCCGGCGGTTTTGACCTCCTGAACTGATGAGAAGCAACTTCGACCTCACTGCGGCTGTCTCGACACGAATCACGGTAGCATAGAATACACGGTAACTTCTACACTAGCAATTTCAGGGATCGCCAGTGTCGGTGATCATAAAGCATACACCACGTTATAAAAATGAACAGTACTTTAAGCACACAAACAAGATAAAATAAACACAAATAAAACTCTCTCTAACTCTGCCCAGGATCTATATCGCCTTATGGTACGATGCAATCGTGGTGATTGAGGGGGGTTCTTCTGAGGGGTTCTTCTGAGCTTTGGTGGGCCCAGGCAGCACGGCTGCGTGCCGCGGGAGGGATTCTCCCGGTGGTAGAGAATCGCTTCGTCTGGATCAGGGACGTTCGTATCCTTATGACTGGAGCAAACGAGGCGCTTGGTGGAGACTGGAAGTTCTCTCTCTCTCTCTGAAGAAGTCTTGCTTCTTCACTTCTGCAGGACTAAAAAGGGGTTCGCTTCGTGGATACGAACAAAGATAAAATAAACAGTTTGGTGAATTCGGCCAGCGAATATTAACTGTTAGACCTAGGATTTGGTTAAAAAGGGGAACAACGTTGGTGTGCTCCCTAGCACGACGGAGGTCGAAGGGGAAAAAGCATTTGAGGTGGGGGTTGCTGGTTGTTTTGTAGAACGGTGGCTGAACCACAGGGGTCCTGGGGTGTCTTGGCTCTCAGCCAATTAGATTGCAGCGCTGCTTAAAGGTAACTCCAGGAACACAGTTTTTTGGGGGAAGGAAACTCGCACCCTAATGTGAATTTCTTCAGAGCTGGGGGTTTGGTGCTCAAACTACAATCAGGATGAAACCTTTGCTTGCAAAAGGGAAGGCCTGACTCTCTTTGTTCCACAGCACATGTCGAAGCCATATAGTCAGATCCCAACATCCCCCCTTTGGCCTGAAGATCGAGGCGTTGGCCACGGTCGTTAGGGCAAACCAAGGACTGACATGGGCTTCCATGTGGTGTCATACAGTCCATGTAGTTCTGAGAGCACAAAAGGTCATACAGTCCATGTAGTTGTGGGAAGAAAGGGATGGTTTAACAGTCAGTGTTCATAGTTCATAGAGGCTCAAGATGTCTGGGCAGACACTAAGGCGGCATCTGGGCAGATGACTAACTAAACTACATTAAACATATACACAAATCATAGGTAAGCAAGGCATTATTTCTAATACACTCAATTGCTACATCATGATCTTGTGATAACGTCTGCACTGTAGCATAGTATGTGAAAAACAAAAATGAAATGAACGCAGAGAAATGAAAACAAACAAAACAAAACGGAAAGGTGGTTAGGTAGGTTAGTGTGATGGTTGTGTCATGGTCTACCTAACTTTAGATTTGGATTTGCCTATCACCCCCCTGGGTCTGCTGGGCTGGCCTAACGGACCGGTTCCTGTCCCCTAGAGGTGTGTACCAAAAAACCCTTTGTCATTTTACAGTTTGGTTGTACATAATGGCGAGCTCGCAGCTCTTCTGATTCGAGCAGCGGTAGTTGTCGGGACCCTTTTCACTTGGGTTTCAACTTCGGCTGTCGAATGGTTGGAAGGGCTGGATCTTGCTGGGAGGTCAAATCTGCACTACTATTATACAACGCGCAAGGTTGTGAAATTGGGGGCAAATTGTTCTGGGGTACCCAGGGTGTCCCCTGTTCCGTTGCTGGCTGGTTTTTCAGCGAACAAAGGGAAGACTTCTGGTTTGGGAAATGGTTTTGGGTGGCAGATTTTGGCGGTTGTAAGCATGCAGGCGGACTGGGTGGACTAGAGTCAGGAGCAGGCTCTGGGAGGGGCACTGGCATCGGTTGTCTATGTTCCTGGGTGACGGCGACTTGTCCGTCTGGAACTGGCCCACGGCTGGCAAGGTTTAGTGGCTTCGGGTCGTCCACCGGTGTCCGGAGTGTGGTAAAGCGCTTTACCGCCTCCGTCACATGTTGGTGTATAAGACTCTTGATCTCTGGGTCTAAACTTGCTCTTCCGGAGTGGGTTTGGGACTTAAGATTTAGTTTGAACCTAATTCTCTTTTTAGGGTGAAATGTCTTCTGATGCCATGACTCATGATTTTCTGGATCAAAGCGTTCTATGTCGTTCGCAAGAGACTCAGGCTGACAGATACGCAGACCCTGCGCGTGGAGAGGGCCTGGATCATCAGAGTGGTCTGAATTGGCATAGTCCTTTAAGACGACATAGCGGTGAGGACGACTAACCTCTCGACGTGTGGGGGAGGGGCTCCGTTTCAGGTGCATGCATGGACTACACGGGACGTTTTGTTCACCTGTGGATGTGGGTTTGGAACCACTAATGCCACTCGGGGCCTGGGAGTAGCCCCCCTCCTCCTGTCAAAATGCAAAGTGGGGAGTGAGACACCTGGATCAAGCACGCGAGCAGACTGGCGTGCTTGGTCGCTGTCCCTGGTGGTGTGATGAAGAACTACACCACTAGACGCTTCTAAGCTCCTAGCAGTGGTCTTCAAGGTGACTGTAGTGGCTTGTCCACTCAGTCGAGCCTCATCAAGCCTTTGGGGCAGGGCTTGTCTGATTATGTCAGGGAGGAGGCCTATCATGGGGTCATGGATTGCGATAGCAATACTTACCTGACCCCCCTGAGGTTCTTCATGCCAGGTCTTAGTGCTTCTCTGAGCAGCCTGGAGTTGTGCACTCAGGGTGTTACTCTCTAAAACGCTAGAGGCTTTCGCTTTGGGGACCATGATGAGCTTAATAGCTCTTCTGCAGCTGGTCCAGCTCTGTTCGAGCGACCCGGGCTTCTTGTGGCAGGGCAGTTTTGTGCTGCTGCACAACATGGTAGCGAATGAGGGGACCAGCAACTGCATCTTGTAATGCAGGGTTGTCCAACTCATGTTGAGCTTCATGCTCCTAACCTGGGTTTCTGGTTGCACGTTTTACTTTTAGTAACTGGCGACCCCCAGTGGTGTCGCTTACTTAATGTGAGCAAGGGACTGTTACGGTTATTAACGGGTGCACAGTGAACTACCTAGTCTGTGACTTACAAGTTTGACTGCTATATGCTAATTGCTGTTTTGAGGTATACAGTGAAATGCTTAGTTCTGTGACTTACAATTTCTACTGCTCTACTGCTTTGCAATTGCAATGCTACTGAAGTGGGCTTAGCACTTCTGGCTGGTGACAGCTGTGTTGGATTTATGAGGACTCAAACAAAACAAAATGAGTTTGTGTTACAATTAAACGATCAAATTTACCACAACAGTTTGTTTAGGAAATTAAACGAGTAATTTAACTTACAAAATCAAAAGGAGGAACGGAAAAAAGGAAAAAATTAATTTTGGAAAAATAAAATTTTGGAAAATTTAAATTATTCAAAAATGATCAAAGTCTATTCTGGACTAATGTACATAAACACTGTGATAGAGCTGGTATAACGTAGCCTCACACGGGGCACCATTATGTTGGGAATAACATAGCCTGACATGGGTTATCAGCAATATGTTGGGAACGTAAAGGAGCGTGTTTGGGTTATCAGCATCTAAGAAACTAAATTCTTGACATCAATAGAATTATTAATGTGTCACAAACCGGGCCGAACGGCCATGACAAAAAAGGGAGACGCATTCAATGAAACAGTTGATTAATCATTTATTAGGTTTAAAGTAATATAAAAGACATAAACTAACAGTGACATGTGAAGTCAGTCATTTCAGCAGTGTAAGTGAGTGGGTGCGTGTAAAGTGTATATGCAGTGTTGTATAGTGTAGAAACAAACCATAACCGCAACAGAAACCAAAATGGGTGTCTCAGGAAGGAGCGAGAGACCAACTGCGAATCCAGAGGGTTTTTGTACTGAGTGCTCTGGCACACAGGGCCAGTGTTGCAAATGGCCTCAGGTGCTTCCACTCTGCCTGACGACCCTCTGCCACACCCACCTCCACACCTGCAAGGAAGGCAGCCAAACGAACAGGCAGGGAGGGTCGTCACAAATGTCAGTAACAATTATTAATTATTATTAATAATAATGGGGCACCACCCTGCGAACAGGGACCAATAACCAAACGATAAACTAAGTCTCATAATTAGTGTTCACTCACAATGTCAACAGTCAGTACTATACACATTCAGAGTGAAAGTGAAGGTTTAAGTTCGAGCACAGACCACATATACAGCTATTATCACAATACATGCACAAAGTAATCACAGACAGCTGCTCTTTAAAATATAACAGAGTTTATTACGTTCTAATACTAATGATCTAGTCAACTAATATCTAAACTAACAACAACTATACATTCATGAGCACGCTATCTAAAATCAACAGACTATTGAAAAGAGGAGGGGGGAGTGTGTGTGTGTGTGTGTGTGTGTATGTGTGCGTAAGGGGGGAGGAGCGAGGGAACAGCTCAGCGACATATGACGTAGTTGGGACGTGTTGACGTCTCTCATGCGCGACACTCAAAATGGCGGATAGCCAACAGGAGACCCGGCGTCTAGTGCCAGTAGCCGTTTAGCACGTAGCTAGATTAGCTCAAAGCTATATGTGTGTGTGTGTGTGTGGATTAGTAAAAGAGAAGGGAAAGGAACAAAACAAAATGAAATAAAACAAAAGATTAAGATCCTCTGCGTCGCGCGGGAGTACGGAAGATTGCTCTCTCAGCCAGGGGAGCAAGAACCGCGACTCTTTGTCTCAGCCGGCGGTTCTGACCTCCTGAATTGATGAGAAGCAACTTCGACCTCACTAGGCGGCTAGCTCAACACAGATCACGGT
Source organism: Anarrhichthys ocellatus (assembly GCF_004355925.1). Lineage (NCBI taxonomy): Eukaryota > Metazoa > Chordata > Actinopteri > Perciformes > Anarhichadidae > Anarrhichthys > Anarrhichthys ocellatus. The sequence goes on from NW_022280096.1 coordinate 869,433, forward strand.
AGCATGAAATACATTAGCTTCTCCACAACCCCAAAGATCTCAGCGACCGTTAGTGTCGGCGATACACCACGTTATAAAAATGAACAGTACTTTAAGCACACGAACAAGATAAAATAAACAAAAATGAACTCTCTCTAACTCTGCTCAGACTCTATTTCGCCTTACGGTATGATGCAATCGTGGTGATTGAGGGGGGTTCTTCTGAGGGGTTCTTCTGAGCTTCGTTGGGCCCAGGCAGCGCGGGAGGTGTTCTCTCGGTAGGAGAGAATCGCTGTCGTCTGGATAAGGGATTTTCATGTTCTTATGGCCGGAGCAAACGAGGCGCTTTGTGGAGAGTGGAAGTTCTCTCTCTCTCTCTCTGAAGAAGTCTTGCTTCTTCACTTCTGCAGGACTAAAAAGGGGTTCGCTTCGTGGATACGAACAAAGATAAAATAGACAGTTTGGTGAATTCGGCCAGCGAATATAAACTGTTAGACCTAGGATTTGGTTGAAAAGGGAAACAACGTTGGTGTGCTCCCTAGCTCGACGGAGGTCAAAGGGAAAAAGCATTGAGGTGGGGGTTGCAGGTAGTTTTGTAGAACAGTGGCTGAACCACAGGGGTCCTGGGGTATCCCTGCTCTTGTCCAATGAGATTGCAGCGGTGCTTTCAGGTACCTTCAGGAACGCATAGTTTTTGGGGGAGCAAGATCGTCTTACCGGAGTCCCGCCTCGGCATCCCTGCTCTCGTCCAATGAGAGCATTGTGGCATTTCGGGGAGGAAACTTACACCCTAATGTGAATTTCTTCAAAGTTGGGGGGTTTGGTGCTCATCAAACTATAATCAGGATGAAACCTTTGCTTGCAAAAGGCAAGGCCTGACTCTCTCTCTTTGTTCCACAGCACATGTCGAAGCCATATAGTCAGATCCCAACAATACACAAAATATAACATATCTTACATCTCAACACTTAATTTGAAATGACAACTTTACACAGAACACCAAATAAACAGCTCTTTCCACATGCAACGGTATATTAATGTGCTGAGTATAAAACACTATTATCTACAGTTTTTGTAACATGCTGTAGACTATGAACACAAATCAGTACCAGACATAGTGACTGTATCTGTATTACTGTATTGTGCTGTAAACTAAATACAATATTGTTGGGGCCATGTGATTGGCTTCGCCATGTGCTTTGAAACAAAGGAATCTGAGCCTGCCGATCCTGCAGGCAAGGCCCATCCTGATTTGGGTAGGGGACATCCAAACCCCCACCAGAAAGGATTTCACACTCACCTGTGAAATCGTCATCCAAATGCAACACTGCAATCCCATTGGCCGAGGGCCACGGACACCCCAGGACCCCCTGCGGCTCAGCCCTGTTTCCACAAAACCACTGAGCACGCCTGAACGCGTGGCTTATACCCCGACCTCCATCTGCGAAAGGAGGCATGAACACATCGTTGCTGTTTTGAAAGAAAATCCTACGTTAAACAGTTTTAAATTCGCTGGACGAATCTACTGAACTGTTTGTTTGTTTTTGTTTCGCATCCTGGAAGAGGAAGCAGACAATTTTCCTGCAGAAGTGAAGAAACGGACTCTAAAGAGAAAGAGAAGCATTCCTCTTCTTCTTTCCAGCCAAGTCAACTTTGTTCCAGTTGTAAGTTGTGTATCGTGATAATAGCTGATATGTGGTCTGTTGCTCGAACTTAAACCTTCACTTTCACTCTGAATGTGTAATAGTACTTTGACTATTGACATTGTGAGTAAACACTAATTACAGTATGAGACTTATAGTCTGATTATTGGTCCCTGTTCTCACGGTGGTGCCCCGTTATTATTAATAATCATTAAATATTTTACTGACATTAATAATTCTATTGATGTCAATAATTTAGTTTTAAATATGCTGATAACTCAAAAACGCTCCTTTTCATTCCCAACAATATATTGTAATTACAGTCCTCTAACTCTCTAATTGGCCTCCTCTGTTGTTCACACCAAAGAGCAAACCTGAATCCTATTCGTAGAGTTCAATCTCTAATTTTTAAGTGATCTAATTGGTTACAGGTGTTTTCACAGGTGCATTATGGGTGCAGGTGATTGATAATTGAGTTTAGCTATTTCAATGGCAGTGTTTAGCAAACAACACATACAGGTTTTCAGTTTTGAGTAATGTGAGAAATGGAGATAGAAGTGTGTTTTTAGAATTTCAAACATGCTTTCAAATGACGTGCTTATGCTTAGCATACTTAGTCCACACCCATGGACCATCTGACCAATCCACGTGTTACCTGGACAAACACATAATTACGTGAATGTCGACTCATCGATTAGGATGTAAGCATTGAAAAAAGGCTGCAGGTGAGTGCCTGTTTACATCAGGAATGTAGGCCAACATAGCAGCAAGAGGAAGAGTGAGAGTGAGAGGAAGAGTGAGAAGCATACGGTTCACTGACTTGTTTCCACAGTATAGTTGTGTTTCTGCACATATCCCTGTGAAATATTTCTGTGAAATTCTCTACATACAGAACAATTATCAGGAAGTTTGGCTGCTTCTTTTTTGCTTGATGCTTTGAAATGTAGGACAGAACTGGTGTAGACTTAAATGTTAGGGTTAGGGTTACTTACGCTTCAATTACACAAGTGATGTGAAGGCTGATGTGATGTTTCCAGTTCATATGCTGATACATTTTTTTTTAAATTATATTTCTTTTCCCTTTGGATGGGCTTGCTGTTTCCCCCTGCTCCCAGCCTTAATGTTAATGACTAACTCCATGGACTTAGCTTAGCTAGTTTAGCATTAGTTTAGATATGATAGTGGTATTGATCTTGATCTGCTTAACTGTCCAAAAGAAATGTATTAACCGTTTAATAAGAAAAATCCAGCTCCTGCTGCTTCTTGTCTTAGCTAAGCTAAGTGTCTCTTGTCTATGACTTCAGCACAGACATGAGACTGGGACTTTCTTGACTAACGCTCAAGAAGGAAGTGAATTTGAACTATTTCTGTCAAAGCTCAGCATATAACACCAACACCATCTATCGAGACATTCAGTCAGAATGGGTTTTGTACATGTTGCCTCTGGGTCTGCAAACGTTCTCATGGCGATAGAAATGAGGCAATTAGAATGTAGAGGGCAAATACAGTAATCAAGCTCTTCATTCATACAAACTCCGAAGCCTTCACAGCCTTCCTCACAATCTCAGCAGTTCAACCACGACCCCAACTTATACATTCACTGACTCACACACAGCTGCCAATCCACACACTCCAACACACACTCGGTTTTGTCCTGGCGTGATAAGGATCTGGTGAAGGTCGTGAGAGGGATCTCATTCTCAGCAGAGATGAGACTGCTGATAGCGTCAGTCCTACGGGCAGATTAGCCCAGTCTGATTCCACCGCCGCCCCAGTCTTCCCAGTGGTGTCATAGCTGCAGCACTGATGCTATCATGTCCAGCCAGCCACCGATGACCGTTAAAGCACATTAGAGATTCCATTTAACTCAGTGTCAAGCACAGGAAGAGTGTGAGGAGGACGGTGCTGAGTGTGTGTGTGTGTGTGTGTGTGTGTCTGTGGTTGGATATATTTTTAAAAGGATGAATAAGATCTGAACCTGCTCCACATTTACTCAACTGGGAGCTGCCAAGTACAACCAAAGTTTTCTGAGTAGCTCAAGTGGAGTAATTCTGCGACTGTGTCTTGCTCAGGGCACATCAAAGCTGGCTGCTGAGGGAGGGGTGAGTTTTCTCTCTCAGTTCACCCCACCCCCCATAGCCAGCCCGGAACTCAAGAATAATAATCTGGAGGTCGGAAAAATAGTTACGCCGACAGCCTGAAGGTGAAAAGACAGACAGGAAAATGGAAGAATTATTGTCTTGTCTGTAGTTATCGAAGTTATTGCATTGTGAAACTTGGTGTTGAAACGGAGGCCGTTTTTCTTTGTTGTCATTTCGGAGATTCAAACTTGACAAGTCGATCTATTTTAATCACGAAGATCTTAGTGCATCTCACCACTTTGAATATCAATATTGTGGGTTTTTTTGCACACCAGAAAATGTGTTTTTGTGCGAGAGTGACAAAAAGCCAAGTTTAAAAGTAAAATAGTGGCTAGAAGGTGCTCATTAGAGCTGTTACCAAAGAAAAGACTTGTTCAAAAAATCAAGCCCCCTGCAACCTTTGTCGATAATTAAAATGCTTTTATTATGGTGTCATGCTGACATGAATATTTACAACCATCTTTGGATACAAATACTTGTTTTGGCTGAGGACGAATCATCAGTGCTGTTATTAAGAAAGGATAATATGAGGAATCTAGCTTATCGTCCTTTAAGTATGAAAGACCCTTAGTTATGGATTGCACAGATTTATAAAGTGAATTATTAAAAGGGGTTACTTTGGCGTTCATGAATTGGCACAGGATTAAACTGAAAGTATTCACATTTATATTTACATTTAGCAGGACTGTAGTGTTGAATTGTGATAATCCCTTTGGTTGTGATAATCCTTTTGGTTCTGGTCTAGTCTTTTTTGCAGAATTCCTGCGGTTGATTCATTTCAAAAAATGTTTCTAGTGATGTCAGATAAATGTATTATTTAAAGCAAAAATAAATAAATCAAAGACACCTTTTTACACGTGAAGAGAAACCTCAGATGAACTTAAAATGTCTGTAGTAAGTCAAATAGAATTATTTTTACTCACAGACAAACTGTATTGAGGTGTATGGACAACATACAGTATACATTTCAGAAATACAAAATGTGATATGTCAATATGTTTTTGCCAACTTTTTATGAAAAGCATGCATGGGGAGTTCCAGCCAAGTTAATATACAATATATAATATATAATAATATAATAATAATGTAATTAATATAATAATGTTAATATATAAGTTAATATATATAAGTTAATATATATTATATATATAATATATATAGTGTATACCTTTGACAGTTCTACACTATCAAGACTTAGTACTGCTTTACTCTACTGCCCACATACTGTAAAATGAAGCACTCTCTTGTTCAACCCTTTTCTCAAGGTCATTTTGGGCTATACAATGTAGCATCATTTGAGAATTTGTTCTGATAACATTTGGAAAGTCTAGGGGAGACAGTTATGTGCGTGAGTGGGGCGACTGTGGCTAAGTCCTTCAATCAGAGGATCGGCGGTTTGATCTCCGGCTCCGCTGGTCGCATGTCGGTGTCCTTGGCTCATGTGACAGGGGCGTGACGAATCAGGGAAGGACACGCCGTTACTGCTAAGAATCAGTCAAGTAGTGAATGCGGGTATGGCCGTCATTGTTTCCAAAGTTATCCGTTTTCGACCATCCACACGAAGAGGCAACCCCGGAGTTTTCAAATTTATCCGTTCTTGGGAGCGTTTTCAAAAGTGTCCGTTTTCTGTGCTCTGAAACTCCGGCGTAGTGTGGACGCTCAGTGTAAACGTAGCAAAACATATGCGTTTTCAAATGGAAACGTAGTAGTGTGGACATGGCCTTGGTCTGTTGGAGAAGAAGTCTAGTGGGCATGCTTTATGGGCCCAAAAATGCATGAGGAAGTCTGCAGAGGCTGCTTAAAATATCTGCAGAAGTGGCGTTACATAAGTACTAAAGTTCTGTGACAAATAAATCAACTTTGACTACTGATTTCACATTGGACACAAACAATGTTTGGTGCTTTTGGACCCACCCCAACCTCTTCTCTATGTCGAGTTTACAAATACAAATAGATTTTGTGGAAATTACAGTGCACTACTTTTCGTAGGTATAGCTAGGCACTGTGTATGAGAACATTCTGCAGTATTTGAAGCACTATGACACCAACAAGAGTGTGTATTATATGGGGAAAAATATGTAGGAATTTAAACCCGTTAAATACATATTTAATTAACACCCTTTCATCATCCTCATCAATTACAGTCAAAATGAAAAATAAATAATATTGTTGGCGCCTCACCATATGCTTAGAACAAAGACGGGCCTACTTGTCCTGCAGAACAGTCAGCACCCTGATTTGAGTTAAGATTCACACCAACCCCCCCGGGAGACATTATGTATCACCTATGTGTGAATTTCATCAAAAATTCAAAGCAGAGCTCACTGGACGAGGGCCATAAGCACCGCAGTGGACTTCCTGTTCTACGGCCTTACGTCAAAGGATCTATAAAAATCACCTCCAACGCTCCGCCGTCCCATCCGCATTGGTGAATGCAGGCACACTAACAACAATTGCTTTTTAAGAAACCCTAGGTTATAGTCTTAATTTCGCCTGGCTAATAGACTTCTATGCCCCATGCCATTCTCTCCCCGTTAACGTCGACATTTTGCCGGTCATAAGGAAGAAGAATTCCCTTAATTTCCAAGGAAAACTCTGCCACACAGAGAGTTTATCGCTGCGCAGCTTGAAGATCCGGAGCCGAGTTTTAACCAAGAAACTCAAAGGACCACTTTGACCGCTACGAAGTCATCTCACACTAAGAGGCTTGTGTCTGGGCAGAGATAGCTCATAGCGTGTTAATTACATTGTTTGTTTTGTTCTAACGTGTTCCTGTGTATGATCACGAACCACAGAGTTCCGTTAGTGCTGTGAAGAAACTACTGTTGTGTTCCGTACTGCTGCAATAGTGTTGCTTTAGATTGTCACCGCGAGTGAAGTTGGTAATTGTGACCGAATCTAAGTTCGCCAGTTGGGGTTTTGGGTGACAGAGAAGCAGTTTTTGTATTTTACTGCTGCGATGAGGATCTGCCTTGTTTTGAGTGTTTTCCTTTTTTCCTCTTCTTTTACTAACCCCCACACCCACACTCACAAACATAGCTAAACCAGTATGTGTGTATGGCTAACTATCTCAGACACGTGTGTAAATGCAGTCTCTATTGGTCTCGTGCCATTTTGTAGTCTTGCATGGCCACGTACGAGACTACCCCCTCCATTTTGATTCTGATTAAATGATAATTACAAGAGACCGCAAAGAAAGACCTTCTTTTCCTTTCTGCCATGAAGCACTCGTGTTTGATAGCAGAGTCTCAAAACCAAAGACTCTCTCCACCAAAAGGCCATTTTGTTGAAAATGAGATATATTCTCTGACCTCTAGGCTGTTTTTCCATTCATCAGAACTTGTTCATTTCAAAACAAAACATCCTTCTTCCCCCATGAAGTACTCGGTGCCTGAGTGTATCAAATACCACAAGGTATTCAGGCGTCTGGCCTTCACTGAGAAAGAAATCTCAAATAATGCATTCTGTCATTAAACACCCTCCTTTCATTCACACCCACCACAGTCTATATGACCCCTGTATATTTTCAACCTCTAGCGGTAACAAAGGATGGACAAAAACATCCAAACTGTCATTTCTGAAGGGGGAACAGAGAACATTTAATTGTCTGCTGTCCATTGCTGCCTCTAAATGGTGTCCATTACTGCTTTTCTTGTATATGTTGCACACATGTCCCGTCTTACCATTGATTTTTTTTTTTTTCGCATTTTCCTCATACTGGAGCTGTTGGAAGAAAAAACAAGCATTCTTGAATCATAACTAATTGGCTTGGAGCGATGCAAAACCCACTGCCAAACAATGCCCATTGAGCATGATTAACAGGTAATCACCTCATGTGCCAGCATTTTCAGTTATGTAAGCTGGTGAGGTGACTGAAGGAAATCTTTCCCCTGCCGTTTTATTGAGGTCATTTGCTGGTAAAAACAAAATCATCTCAGACCTGCAGAGCTACGTTGTTCAGATGTAAATACTCTGGTTTCATTTTGCCTGCACTGATGATGTAACCCTACCAAATGGTAATTAAATCATTGTGTCAGTGATCAGTTTCCCAGTGTTTCCAGTTGTTAGTGGGTGTTTCCAGAATACTGTACTAAGTCGGGGATTTAATGACTTTTATATGCCAACAACATTTTCAAAACACCAGTGCACTTGCAACATGGGCCATGTGGGATGTAAAAGATCTGGGTAATTTTATACCAAGTGTAAGAGCAATTTTGTTATTGTTTTGTTTTTGTACAACCTCCCACTACTTGGGGGCGTAGTGCCGGTGTGAATCAGGGCACAGGTATTATAATCAGTGGGGTCATTGGATACAGGTGGTTGCTAGTAAGCAGAAGCAAACAGTTTTTGACCGTGCACATTTAATGAATGTAAACGTTATGATTTATTTGTTATGTGTAGAGGAAATGGATCATGACAGAGAAAGTGGTTGGCCTCTGTTTATGTGAGAAATAAAATGCCTATATTGGAAACTGGACTTGTTATTTATGGCACGCGTCAGAACAAACATTTCAGCAACCGTGGTGACTTTTTTGGGAAGGAATGGTCACTACACCAAGGAAATCACAACTGTTTGGCTTCATTAGCAACCGAGCAACTGTCATGGGAATGATACAGAATGCACCAAATTCCACCATAAAACAAAACAATAAAATAAAATTATATATAGATATATATATTATCCTTTTCAACTCAACATGCAACCAGAATCAGTAAAAAAATAAATACAAATTCTTGCAAGACACAATTTTCCTTCTGTCACATGGGGTGGCATTTATCCTCTGGCAACTTTGGTAAACTCTATTCATCATAAAAATAAGGAACATTTCAAACACTTCTGTATTACACTGTACAAACACTGAGTAAACACTTTCTCAAAATGCAAAAAGTCACAATGGGCTGTAAAACTGAAAAGCATAATTTATGATAAGAATTTGAAAATTTGTGCATTAGGAGTGTCTGAATTAGTTTCACCTTGGCTTTATGCCAATGTAAATGTCAATTACTTCTGATGTTATTTAACTGTATGGTACATCTTGGGGATGCTATGTAATGTGCATGTTGGATGTGTTTCTAAACACATACAATGCTGACACACTGTTCTTCTCTTACACACAACTCTCTCCATTGCTGTTGAAGCTGACCGGGAACCTACAGTCGGGTCTTCGTCCTCTGCCGTTTCATTTTCGCTCGTCATAGTGTGTTAACCTCAGCACATGGAGTTTGAGGGCTAATCTCGCGCATATGAACTTTGGTTCCTCTTTAAAAAAATTGTAGTATTAGCTCTAGAAATAACTGGACTATGACGGAACACATAATTAACTTTTGACGGAGATCCATCTGCAGATGGAGCTCCGCCAACCCCAAAATCCGGAGGACATGGTCTCACAGCAGTGGCTGTAGCATGCTGAACACGCGAGCTGTTAGCAAGCAGAAGTAGCAGTTTTGTTAGCAGTTGGTAGCTGTTAGCTATGGGCTACGGGAATATGGCTTGTTAGCAAGCTAAACTGCAGAGTGCGTCTACATGCCTTGATAGTAATGCTCTGGTTAGGGAGCTAGCTCACTAGCAAGGGTCCATAGCGTCAAGTTAAATAAGGTAAAGCACAAATAGATTGAGGAAATATAACCGTGCTCGGTCTGTTGTAGCTCCAGGGGGAACATGAGGTGTGAGTCTTTACTGGCCTCACGATTCAATTCCATATGACTCATCTATCAACTAGCATGTGTGTAAGCTCCACTCTCGGTGAAACACAGAAATCACAGAAGAGAAAGGAGAGAAACAAGCGCAACAGTAGACAACTGACTCACACCGAGCTGAAATATAACTAACTCACAATTATGTTCTGTCACAGCATCGGTGCAGAATCCTTCACGGCCCTATCGCAATACATCTTAGAATCAAGACATTTCCACACCTCTATTTATGTGTTGCCAAGTGTACGTACCAAAGGGAAGCTGAGGAAGCGGATTCTTACTTTGACGCTGATGGTTGTTTTCCCCAGGTCAGATGTTGCAGGCAGCAGATTACATCTAATGTTAATTCTTTGAGTAACTTTGACTGTTGTCCTGTTCCTAATTCAAATTGTTTATTATCTTTTATTTAAGCATAGAAGTCCAACAAATCATCTTGTGCTACACTGTCCACTGAGCTACACTTTGCCCTTTAGCAGACAATTCATTTAGACTGTGGCTTCTTTCAAAGTATAAAATAATAATAATAACTAATTCAAGGAAAAACAATATATGGCTTCCAGCCAAGGAGCCTGCTCATCTGACTCCAATAATCATACACAGAACTGGAGGGAATGAACAGGAGATACTGATAACTGCAGTACAAGCACCACAAATGGCCTGGACAGCCCTGCAAATGCCAACTTTCACTATGAGCCAGGTTTGTATATAAAATTGCCAAAAAAAACATTGCAATAGAATGCAAAAGTTGATCCAAAAAGGCATCAAAAAAGTGTTTCAAAGAACATTTCCACAGGGGCCCTTAAGGGTATGTGATACTCACTGTTGGAAAATCTTAGATCCTGTATCTTGGGGTAAAAAATCCCAAGAATAAAAGGTAAAAGATTGTCTTTGATGAAATGAGAAACTTATGAGTAAGTTTAGGAAACTTCTTTGTGAATACAAACTTCTCAAATAAAATCACTGCAAGAGATAACTGGATGACAAACTGCAGATTTATATGAAAAAAAAAATGAGCCCGTGTGTTTGTAGAAACAAGGGAAGAAGTGACAAGAGGGTGAACTGTCATGTAATTATGTTGACCGTATTAGAAAAAAAATCTCAGTTTGAAATCTACCATGCATAAAGCATACTCATATTCTTACTCACATTAATCATCCTGTCAGAGTTTAGATCAAGTACATTTATCATTTATAAATGAGTCAGTGATGGAGATGGACTGGGGGAGGGTGGGGGGAGACTAAGGGTGTATGCATGTGTGGTTTTAGGATTAAATGATATTTAGATCCTGGAGAACAGGAAGGCTGGTATGTAGGTGTCACAGAGTAAATACGCAGTGGACAACCGTCCAAGAGGTTTGATGTGAAGAGGTGAGTCGGAGATTTCCTCTCATGTGCCCACGTCCAATGTCAACATTCAAATGGTGCTATTGGCTGGAAATCTGGATGTGCAGAAGGAATGCAGAGTTCATTGTTCATGCTTCCCCGGGGTCTCTTCCCAGTTGGACGAGCCTGGAAAACCTCCAGTGGGAGGCTTCCAGGAGGCATCCTAATTAGATGCCCGAACCACCTCAGCTGACTCCTTTCGACGTGAAGGAGTAGCGGCTCGACTCCAAGCTCCCTCCTGATGACCGAGCTCCTTACCCTATCTCTAAGGCTGAGCCCGGCCACCCTACGGAGGAAGCTCATTTCGGCCGCTTGTAACCGCGACCTTGTCCTTTCGGTCACGACCCAGAGTTCGTGACCATAGGTGAGGGTAGGAACGTAGACCGAGTGGTAAATTGAGAGCTTTGCCTTCCGGCTCAGCTCCCTCTTCACCAAGACGGTCCGGTGCAGCACCTGCTTTACTGCTGCAGCCGCACCGATCCGTCTGTCGATCTCCCGCTCCATCTTACCCTCACTCGTGAACAAGACCCTAAGATACTTGAACTCCTTCGCTTGAGGTAGGCACTCCGTCCCCACCTGGAGGGAGCAATCCACCGGTTTCCGGCAGAGCACCATGGCCTCAGATTTGGAGGTGCTAACTCTCATTCCTGCCGCTTCACACTGGGCTGCAAACCGCCCCAGTGAATGCTGGAGGTCACGATCCGAGGAGGCTAACAGGACCACATCATCTGCAAACAGCAGAGAGGCGATCCCGAGACCCCCGAACCTGACGTTCTCCACCCCCCGGCTGCGCCTAGATATCCTGTCCATGAAAGTCACGAACAGGACCGGAGACAAAGGGCAGCCCTGGGGGAGGCCAACACCCACCGGGAACGTGTCTGACTTATTGCCGAGAATGCGGACACAGCTCCTACTGCAGTCGTACAGAGACCGGATCGCACATTGTAATGGGTCCGGCACCCCATACTCCCGCAGCACCCCCCACAAGAACCCCCGAGGGACCCAGTCGAAAGCCTTCTCCAAGTCCACAAAGCACATGTAGACTGGTTGGGCAAACTCCCAGAACCCCTCCAGTAGTCTTGCGAGGGTAAAGAGCTGGTCGACTGTTCCACGGCCGGGACGGAATCCGCATTGCTCCTCTTGTATCTGAGGTTCGACAAACGGTCGGAGCCTCCTTTCCAGCACCCTGGCATAAGCCTTCACCGGGAGGCTGAGTAGTGTGATACCCCGGTAATTCGGGCACACTCTCCGGTCCCCCTTTTTGAAAATGGGATCCACCACCCCGGTCTGCCAGTCCATGGGCACTGATCCCGACCCCCATGCGACATTGAAGAGGCGTATCAGTCAGGACAGCCCAACTATGTCCAGCGCTTTCAGCATCTCAGGGCGGATCTCATCCACCCCCGGCGCCTTGCCACCAAGGAGCTTTTTGACTACCTCTTTCCAGGACCCCTCCCACCGACTCCAAGAAGGCCGGATACTCTGAACTGCTGTTTGGTGCGTAAGCACAAACCACAGTCAGAGCCTTGCTCCCCGCAACCCGTAGGCGCATGTAGGCGACCCTCTCATTCTCCGGGGAGAACTCCAACACAGCGCCGCTCAGCCGGGGGCTCGTGAGTATCCCCACTCCCGCCCGGCGCCTCTCACCCTGGGCAACTCCGGAAAAGGACAAAGTCCAACCTCTCTCCAGGAGCTTGGTTCCAGAGCCAGTGCTGTGTGTGGAGGTGAGTCCAACTATATCTAGCTGGTATCGCTCCACCTCCTGCACCAGCTCTGGCTCTTTCCCCGCTAGCGAGGTGACGTTCCACGTCCCTAGAGCTAGTCTATGCTGCCGGCGATTGGCTCGCCCAGGCCTCCCGCCTGACCCGCCGCCCGGTCTGCATTGCACCCGACCCCGATGCTTGTCCCTGCGGGTGGTGGGTCCACAGGGTGGCTGCTCCATGCTGTTTATTCGGGCTGAGCCCGACCGGGCCCCATGGGCGAAGGCCCGGCCACCAGACGCTCGCCGATGAGCTCCCCTCCTGGGTCTGGCTCCGGGAGGGTGCCCCGGTTTCCCTGGTCCGGGCGAGGTGGCTAAAGACCGTGGGCTGCTTATCATTAGGGTCGTTTGAACCGCTCTTAGTCTGGGCTCTCCCCCGAGACCTGTTTGCCTTGGGAGACCCTACCAGGGGCTAATGCCCCGGACAACATAGCTCCCAGGATCACTGAGCCACTCAAACTCCTCCACCGCGTTAAGGTGGCGATTCGCGGAGGATTCTGGGAAGAGACCCCGAGGAAGACCCAGAACACGCTGGAGGGATTACATCTCCCAGCTGGCCTGGGAACGCCTCAGGATCCCCCAGAATGAGCTGGAACATGTTGCCGGTGAGAGGGAAGTCTGGGTCAACCTGCTTGGCCTGTTGCTACCACGACCCGACCCCGGATAAGCGGAGGAAAATGGATGGATGGATGGATTGTTCATGCTTACTTTGTAAAGTTGAATGAAACTGTTTGGTTTCTTGGCTTTGGGCAAGATCACATGTGATGAGTCCAGTTCAATCCTCAGAAAAGATCCAGTCCTGTGTGAATCTAGATCGTGACCAAAGAACATTTTCGAGGCTGGTCAGTTTACATTCTTTTTATGTTGCTGAATGAGACAGGTAGGAGACACATTTTACTGTGTTAGATCTCTGAAGTTACTTCTTTGTCATTCAGACACAGTGATTCAGGATATGTTCTCATGTTCAGACATGTCAGTTAAAAACACTGTAACAAAGAGTCAAATGACTCCCAAACCTTGGCTCAGGTCAACTCCACAGCTTTGTCTAGGACCACCCACCCTGTATATGTCATGTTGTGTGAACTCATTTTATCAGGTTATTAGCATCAGCAGGGCATTGTCATTTTGGGCAAACTTAATTGAGAAAATTTGCACTTGGATTTAAATTTGTATAAATATATTTTACGCATGTAAAGGAATACATTAAATCACTTGTGCATTCCGATTTCTTTTCAGACATCCACCTTCTTACAACCCTCTCCACTCCTTGCTTGCCCACTCGCAATTATCTCCAGTCAAGCACCAGCAGCAAAGCCCTCAGTCTACAAGAAAAGCACATTGTAATTACAAAAGGTATGTAACCTGTTCTCTCACTTTATAGCTCTTTTTTGGACAGTGTGTAATGTGTTAAAGGGGAATTTATGAGGCCATACAATTAGAATTTCATTCTGGTTATTCTCTTATTCCAGACTCCTGGGATGCAGTTGAAAAGTCAAACAAAATACGCTCTAATGTCTTTTCCTAACCGGCGGCGGCTGTTATTACTGTGGGTCTGCCATGGTGAAACTACAATGTTCCGAAGAAAAAAGTGCATCTCCCAGTCCGCCCTGTGTGTTCTTAATGTATTGTTCCATGTAGGCGATGTAAACAGCTCCTTCAGCAAAACGCTGACACCACAGCTCTTCCTTCCTGCTTTACAATCAACACTGCTCCCAGTAGATCGCACATACCAAACCTGTCAATTCACTCATGTGCAATATAAATTAAAATAGCAAATTACTGATGCCTAGAAGTTTCCATTATTCAAAGTGCAAAGCATTTATTCACAAATCTGAATAGTGGGTGCGAGAGATGATTTTCTGCCGTAAATGACACAACCAGCCCCGAGCCTCAACAGGTCTCACTAAGCGGGCCTGTCTTCACATCGGTTTGTGGACCTAAATGGATGAAATTTGATCCTGTGCCTTTCCTGAGAACCTGGTCAGAGGACCCGGATTGCCACCGGGTGTTTTGTATACTGGATGTCACTGTCCATTTATATTTATCAACGTGAATCCCATTCAAGTTACAAGTGTAACCCAGAGATATGTCCATAGACTGTAGATGTAATCGGAAAAATGCCATAAACCAACCTCCACCATGCAGAGAAGGGATTGTAATTATTTGTAAACTCATATCTCATATTCATGAACTACTTTTTTGCCTTTGTACAAGAACTGTAAAGAAGCAAGTTAAGTATTAAATGCATTATAGAGAAGAAAGGTTGAATATCCTGTAAACTATTTGATTTGGCTGCAAAACATTTACTCAAATGAAGATTTTTAAGACCTCCCGTTTCTAAAGCATTTAAAAGTGAATTGGCCTTCTTTGTATAATCCCTATAGACATGTAAATAGTGTTTTTATCAGTGAACTATTTGTGATGTGCGCGGCAAGTTACAAAAATTCAGAGGTGCACGACCAAGAGCCCGACCACGCACATTTTCTGCTGTGCCTCGTGCCGGCTTCACTACAGCGAGTATAAACTCTTTACAGTACCCATCTCAAAAGGAGTGTGGGCTGATCTTTGCTGGCTGGGTTGTGCGTTGCCATCAAGACGTGGATGGCCTGCAGGGCATGTTCCCAGATAGTGAACAGCAAAACTCTGCGGTCCTTTGGCAGCATGGCACCCTCCATTAGCCGCAACTCTGGGCTTCACACTGGCAATATACATTCTATGTTAATCACTCTATCCGATCATCAAATATGACTACAGCTTCTCAGCTCCTTTTGATCAGATTTTATGAGATCAGATGATATCTTGACCTAGAAATTGCTTTTGAGTACTATCAACTTGCATACACTTCTTTCAACAGTCCAATGTACTTTGAATACAGACATTTGAAGCATCTGCTGATGAAAACCTATAAAAACGGACACATGACAGTTTGTGAGCAGAATGCATGAGCTGTTCTGTAGGAAAATCAAATCCAGCAGACAACACAAATTTGGTCAAAAGTGTGAATGAAAGTGAAATCTCCATCGACTCATGCTGGTGCAGTTCAGCAGCAGCCATGTGTTGTTCTACTGGTTACAGAATCAGATGATATAGAAGATCGGTATCCAAATAATTCTCCTTTGAAGTGGATTTCCTGCTTGAATCTTCCTATTTCTACTCCTCCTGCCACATCTACATTTCTACAAATCCCATGCCTTTGTTTCAGCAAATAAACATTTCTAGTTCCACAGCAATATCTTCAAAATAAATTAAGCCGTCACAGCAAAATCACAAAGTGGCTTTTAGGATGCTGCAGGACAAAACAAGACACTAAACTGTCCGATTCATAAAGCCTCTGCCAGAGTTACTTATGTCATCTTTAATACTTTGTACTGTTGAAGAAAATGTTATATCTTCAAGTTGTATTAACTGTATTGTTTTATATTGCCTGTGTATTCCGGCCAGTTCTGTCTTTCTCATCAACCTCTGTGTAGACGGAGACTATTTTACATTAATTAATAAGGCCACACCTCTGAGGTCACACCTCAATTTATCAAAGGCCTTTCCATTTCTTAAACAGACCTGTATTGAACCTGTGCAAATCCACTTCTACAGACTCGACTCGCTCCCTGGACTGAAAACGAATACACATCTTGGTTACAGATACATTCAATCTCCTTGTCCTTCCTGAGAAGCTTAGCCCAACACACACCTTTTGTTTAACTGTTATTTCCTGTAACCCTGTCTATAATCATGGCTCATCTGAACCAGCCACAGATTTGGACCTGAAAGAAACTTTTCCTCAACAGTACCTTATGACTAAATGAAGCAGTCTGTGTGCTGAAGGTTAGACATGGCTACCACTCATCTCCAAGCCAAGATAACTCTGGTAACATGGCAATTTTATCAGTACCGACGAAGCTCCTCCAGAGCCGAAGAATACATATTAAAAGTGTTTTCCCAGGCTAGTATGACGCCCACACATATGACATTATCTCACAATGGTAACCACAGTCATGACATGAACTTGTGATGATGTGAGTGTATGTAGAACTAACATTCACTCCAATAACACAGAAGCCCACACGGCTCTCATGACAACCTCAGAGGAGCTCAGAGGACATGAAGAGGGGAGATCCAGAGCAGCACTCTGATGGAGGACGCTCGCTCCATTCCACAAAGACTCATTATTTATCCCTTAGCGATGTGAAACTAATTGTATTCATCTCCACCTTACACGAGCCCACAGAGCTGCCATGTCCTTTGAATTAACGCACAGAGACATCTACATATACCTGCCAAGTGCACTGAACAAAGATGGACGAGCAGTGCTCGTTCATGCACGGCTGCTTTGATTGAAATTTTTAAAACCTGACCGTTGTTTCCTCAGTTATTTTCCTCTTGTGTTGAGCTTATTGGTGTCATACTTTCCATATTAGAGCACACCCTTTACAGCTTTCAGTGGTGGAGGATGACAGGAATATGTTTACAAGCGCTCACGTGTACAGAAGTTGTAATAGACGATCTTAACGTAGTGAACAAAGGAAACAAAGTGTTACTAACCCTGGAACACAAACTGCACACACCCACTTTCCCCCTTCTTTTATATTGGGGCTGCTCCTGGCCTGTGCCACATCGGAATATTAATGCAGTGGAACATTCCAAAGTGGAAGTCATGGCCCCTGTTGGCTCAAACTAAATTAAACCAGGAAAATAATACAGTGGCAACTTTGGCAAAAACCTGTATGACAAACTTGGCAGGCGTGTGTTCACAGTCGCTTCATATCTTCTCCAAACTACTGGCCCAGAGCTTCATCTAAGCAAAGGACTGTGACCGGCCAAGCCCCCTGAAAGGAGGGGAAAAGGAGACAATGGAATGAAATGTGCTGGCACCAGAGAGGAGAAGGTTTGGCTGTGTTTCCACCCCCTCCACACACACACACACACACACCCTGTCATCCCACTTGTGTCTTTGTCTCTTCTTCCCTCCCGATGCTTCGCCTCCATTCTGCCTCTTCCCTCCTGCAGCACAATCTAATCGGAGCAGCTTCGCTCCCCTTTGAACCACCTCACAATTAGGCAAAGATGAGCGCTGCCCTTGATGCATTGTAGTTACAACCACTCCGCTCTGCTGGAGTTTGACTTTGATCTCCTAAAGGCTGCAGCAAAAAAAAAGACGCCATCCGGCTACAGTAGTGTTTGCCCTCGCTCCATCAGGCTCTGCCACGCGATGGGCCTGACAGCCCCCGCCCCTGAGGCTTAGTGTCAAGCAGATATGGAGAGGAAATCACTGTATCACTCCTACTCCCACACTAAAAAAAAAAACATGGTAAAAAGTGTTAAGGACACAAAACAAATGGCGGCGTCAATATTTTAAGCGCTGTCGTTTTGGAAGTAGTACACTTGAAAGAGAGCTGTAATCTAGCACTTTACCTGACACTCTGGCAGGATGGGCCAGATAAACTCTGTGCTGGATAGAGAGCGATGGAAGCGGAGCAATAACAGCATCCTTTGAAGATTAGAGTGACTGGTGAGCGTAGTGAATTGCTCTCCCGGTGTTCCGCGGTGGCAGAGACATTATGGAACATTTGTCACCAATCTCTCTGACAGAGAAATGTCAGACTTTTGGTGGGGAAAAGACAGCCCTGACAAGCTTTCCTTTCCAAAAAAAAAGTGATTGCAAGGTACTTTTAGTCCCACAGGAAACATGTCTCCAGTTCAAAATACAGAATATTTCATTATTATGTTAAGTTGGATGCCAGACCCATTACCAAGGTCTATATACAAACAAGGTTTGATTAGTTTGATGACTGCAGGGTCTCCTAAAATCAAAGTGAAATACAATGAAACTACACCATCATAGTCCGTTCCAAAGTTAGTCTACATACAGAAGATGTGGATCAGACTAATGCAGGACTTACATCCAGGAGGCCGCTGGTCGTGTCCCATTGGAAACCATATCAAAGATTGCTTAGTAATTCAATTTTCCGACGTAACTTAAATAATAAGCCAAACCGTGATGTTTTTACTGAACCTATCCAAGTAGTTTTGTTTGTTTTGTTTCAATTCCCAGTGAAAAACATGTCTTTAAAACTGTGACCGTAATCTGGTTGAAAATATGTTTTCCATCATCACAAAATCTCTTATCCTCCTTGTAGAATACACAGAAGAGCAGTTTAGTAGAAGTGTATCCTGTTGCTCAGGCAGAATCAGCCAAATTCAGTCCATACATTTCTTTCCAGTTTAAGCATAGAAAAAATCTTGAAATGCAGAAAATTAAAAAAAAGAATATTGTGTGTATTCACGATTTTCGTTTTCCGTTTTTACCATTACACGCGTAAGACTTAGAGAAACCATGCAGTACATGAGGCAGGTGACTTTAATTTCCAGTAAAGGAACTACCTCTACCCGACATAGGATTTTATTTATTCATTCTTTTCCTGGAGAGAAGCTGAATTGAAATGAAACAGGCTGAGTCAAATAGCAGAATGAGGATAAAAAAAACAAGCTATTAGAACCCTGTAAGACTAGGGCACAAAGAGAAGAAGTGAAGTGAATATATGCAGTGGGGGGCTGATGAGCGAATGAGAAGCAGGTGAGTGGGGAAGAGCAGGTGAGCTGATTCTATTGGCTTAGAGGGAGTTGGAACAAGGATGACAAGACAGAGTGGATGAAGACCCAAATCATGACCCGTATCAATAAATGACTTGGGTTATTAATATTATCATTTTCATTCATCACTGATGATCACCAAACCAGCTGAACAAATATTTTGTCTGGAAATAGAGAAATGAATCAAACACAACCTTTAACAGCTGTGATATGATATATACTTTATTGACAATGTAATTGTGAATAATTAGACCATGTCATGGAAAACTGGACTGTTCAGCGTAATCGTGTGACTAACCAAAGGAGTCTCCTCGTGCACACCAACATATTCTGACCAGTCAGCCTGACTGAAGATGTGAACCCAGCACCTCACTCAGAGAACCCGTTCGATACAGCGCGACACACTCACAAGCTCTTTACAAGTAAAGAGATTCACGTGCTCTGACTGGTTTCACGAGTGTACTCTGGAAACCAATATGTTTTCAGAGACGTTTCTGTTCAGATTTGATGCAGTAATGAAAATAGCAAACAGATGATTCAGCAAAACTGTGAGTTTCATGGTGCCTCCTGTTCCAGTCGAGCTTCATTAGCTCAAAAGCACGTCACGTCTTTTAAACGTCAGGACAAGCTGTTATTCTACAGTACAACAGTAAAGAAGTTTCCCAAAAGGACTCTGATCTCATCCAACTCATTCAAATAAAAGCCAACAGGTTCACTTTTACACTGATGCAACATTCTTTTACTGGTTACATGTTAATTAAGCTGTCGGACCCGAGCTATTATGCTGCCCTGTATTATGAGGTTAAATAAGACGTGTCACATGGTTTTAAAAACATCTTCACCTCCATGTTTACTCTGCTATCTCAGAAAAAAGCAGAAAATAAAATAATCGTTTTTCAAAAATGATTTTGGAAGTGCTAATTTGTTGCGTCTTCAGTTTGCATGAGCACTCAATAATCCTGGCTTCAGCCATAAAGTATCTGCAAGCAGAGGCTAAAGTGATTGAAGCCTCCGTTGAATCAATAACTCTCCCAGGCTGAATCCAACATGGCCAGCTTTGCATGATTAAAAGACCTGGAGCACAGAAGCAGTTTGCTTAATTCATACATTTTCTTTGTTTACGCCTTCAAAAAAAACGGCCTAATTACAAATAATTAGCCTCACAAGGAATAGTGAGGCTCTGGAGATGATGCAACAACAGCTGTATTAACCATTCCTTTTGATTCTGGCATCATTTTGGGACAACTCGCTCCAAGATGTTGTGTGCTCCGTGACTTATGAATAATAGATGAGCAATAATTTGACCTCTGAAATATTAACAGGAAAAAACTCATCCTGCGACACTTTTATCATCTATAAAACATAACTTAGTCACAAAAATAAGGTATATTATGTGAATATATAATACAGGCATGGAATACAACAGGATGTTTAAATACAAACAGAAATCAAAAAGCTCCATAGGATTAAATGTTTTGTGCTCATAAACCCGATATGTGCATGAATGGAGGACAGAACGTAGCTATTCATCCTGGCTCAAAGCTTGTCGTTAACCTCTGTGGAAAATGCGGCTTACAGGAGTAAGCTGTAATAATACAGCAATGCCACAGCAGCAACATGTCTGCTATAAAGGGATTTCACAAATCCAGAATTCCATCACTGGAGTAGGAATCTACACTTTTGAGGGAAACAACTGCGACTTCTTGAATGCTTTTTCTGGATAACATCGCTCGTCCTCATGAAACCGTTATTAAAAGTCTGTGCACTGAAGGTTGGCTGGAGGTTACCAGTTCAACAGTACAACGTACGTCTATGTCTGGATGTTACATTTCATCCAGCACCGTTCAGTTGAGTGATCTGAGTAATAGCTTTACATATGGAGTAAATACATGCAGCATGAAATACTAAATAATATGTAGAAGGAAAGTAATAGATTTGAGCTTATTCAAACTCAACCTATTATTAAATCTTAATTTCATAATGAAATTCAAACTTTTCTTTTATTATGTTGTGGCAGTGGTTAGCATTGTAAGGACAGGGAGAGATACTTGTTGAGACAACTTGACCCTTCTTTAACATTCAAACTGACGAGGACTTATACGTGGAATTCTATCCATACAATACATCTGTAGGGATAGAATACATCTGTTTTTGGCTGTAAATGAAAAAGTAGTTCCCTCGATCAAAGTTGAATATAAAAGCCTCCCCTCGTTGATGATCTTGTTGGTCTTATGAGCTGTTAGAATAAATGGTGGAGGAGATGAAAACTGGTCATGAACAAAAACAATTCAAAGCTCAATACGTTTCATGTGCAGTGACAATGATGTTGAATCTGTGGGAATATGTCACACTTTTGACATTTGAAATATGGCATAAGAAAAATCGTTATCACTGTATTTTTTTAAGAGATTAGCCTATTTATTTTATAATCTCTATGTCTTTACTAAATATTGAACAGATATTCAGCTGGCACACTGAAGGAGTAGATCGACTGCAGGATTGTGTGATTCTCGTCAGAGGAATAAAATACTAAAGTGAGGGGGAAGCAGGCCGTCACACACCCGTGATCAGCTTTGCTTTTGTTCTTTAGAGATACTTCACTTTCTCATTGGGGCTCCTTAATTTCTTGCTTCCTCATACTTCTTTTATTCTAATTCCCACACTATAACACTTGCTCACAGTTCATTAAATCAATGTGAATGTGCTTAAGAGGCAGAGACATCGAGGATAGCCGATCATTTACATGTCCGAGGAACAGTCACATGTTTGGGAGTGAAAAGAGAGGAATGGCAGCGCCTCACAGTCAGAGAGAGAGAAGAGAAAAGGCAATAGAACCACTGATAATAGACTGTCTGTTCTAACTCCCCTCGCCAGTCCAGCAGTAGGAAGCTCTGCATGTCAGTCTGCGGCACACGGGGGAGCTCAGTGGGGACTAAAGGAGGTCTGGATCCTTATCTGACGAAGAGAGGGGAAGCGTAGAGTTTCAACACTGTCAGCAGCTTTTTGCAGCAGACGGAGAAGCGGGGCATTGTGCTGTCTTGGGCTTTCAGCCTGACAGCCTCGTGTCGTGTTGTAATGTGCGATAAATAGTTAACATGCTCCATCTTAACCCCGAGCCAGTTTGAGCCAGGCCAGAGTTCAGCCGCCGGTATGAATAAAACATGGTGGGTATTATTTGCCCAAGGAGATAACTAATGTGATATCCAAAGTCCAGATGTTTTCACACTGGGAGCGACTGATAAATGACAGCCAGTTGGTTGTAGTTTTACTCCCCAGCATCGACTTATGTGGAAATGTGTCTCAAAGGGTAATGTGCCCCACAATTTAAATGAAAAATTTCTGTGCCGCTTTGATTTATTCTGCAGAAGAGCTTCTGAATCAAAAAAAACCTCAGTGATCCCCAAACGCACCCTGGCAACGACACCTAGAATTTCAAACATTGGAGGAACAAAAAGAAGAGGAACAATCCGAGTGCGTGTGTGCATGTGATCCTCTGTGGTATGCAACCAGCAGGGAGGGTAATGGAATAGAAAGATGTAGCTTTATTGACATATCGATTTCAAAGGCTTGCGGTGATGAAAACGCTGTGCATTCTATAACTTGTAAGGACTAAAGAGTAATCCTCCAATTTAAACTGCTGGAGGCTGCTGTAAATAGATTTTGGCAGAGAAAGAAACTGATAATGACTTTAGGCTGACTATTACATTTTGGGTGTTATTGGGGCTGAGATATGCAGTGAGCACGCTCAGTGCCCACACGGATCATTTCCAAAGTGGAGAGCACAGAGTGCACATCATTCCAGTTAATTCCTCTTGTGCGAGTCTGAACTCTTTTGTTGCTGAGCTACAGAATCAAGCAACTGTTGCCAAAAAAAACCTGGCTTCTAGTACAACTTCTGCCCCAGGTAGAGGACGTACACTAAATCCTTTTTTTATGACTTTAAAATATTGCATTTGCATCACACTGAGCTGGGTCTGCTGTTACAGTGCATTGCATGTGTCAATATAACCACTCACCAAATAAAAACCTTTATAGGATTGTGCACTGAGGGCTGAATAATTATTATTCAATAAACTGATGTTTATGAGAGGGGACACAATTAGTTATAACAATTTGTTCATAAAAAACCTGAGTGTAAATGCCTGAAGCAGAAAAGTTGTGTTTTCTATTCTTGGCTGGGGAGGAAATGTTGACATATAGAGTGAAATAAAACCTAAAAAATAAATACTCACCCTTTAAGCTGCAAATGTTAAAATGTCCAGCTAGTTTACCATTTACAGTAGTGATTAACCAGGTGGCGATTGGACTCGGGAGGTAGAGCAGATCTTCCCGTAGACCTGAGTTTATGGTCTCATTCTCTAGTTTCAAGTCTTCTTTAATACAGCACGATGTTCATTGAGTCAAACAGACCATAAAGTCGGGTAGGCTTTAGGGCTACCTTGTAATGGACAGATTGCTACTAGAGCCGTATACGGTGTCTCTATCAAGGCGTCACTCCTCCAAAGTCCAAACATAGACGCTTCCATTCCCTGTTTGCAAAAAAACAAGATGGCCACGGGCAAAATCCAAGACAGTGACGGACAAAATGCCGAACTCGAGGCTTCAAAACCGCAGACCACAAACCAATGAAGGACGTCATGACGACTACGTCCACTACTTACTGTATGTCCAGTCTATGCCCCTAACCCAGTGTTATCTCTGAGGGTAAGGAGCATTAGCTAAATACGTTTCAGTTCAGGTTACATTCAACAAGTCCAGTTCATAACTTTCACATCCACCGTATCCCCCGACAGTGTGGTGGACGCAGTGTAGGCCAACATCAGTTGTGCTCCTGAACGGAGCATAAATGATAAAACATTTAACAAGAAATTCTAGGCTGAGGGATGCTGCTAGAAATAAGAGTTACAGCATAACCTTTTAAGGGCCTCCTTCAGCTAAAGGAGCGCCATGACAGAAATGATCCCTGGAGTCAAAATCAAAGAGAAAAGACGATAGGCAAGGGCGAGTGAATAGTTGAAATTTCAGCAATCAGCAAACTTAAGAGATAAGACATGCAGGAGGAAATGTGGTGAGCATATATGAGCTGTTATCAACCATCTGCACACCTCTCACCCACTGTGCCTCCACTCCCGCTGAGCGCAGAGGCTGGCGTGTGATGCTTCGCCAGCTCCATCTGATTGCTGAGATCAGATCCAGGTGCAGCTAGATGCGACTCCGATCCTGCATGCGCGGGTGTCATCACCGAAGATGATTTCCCCATGGAGGCCTCGTCTGCATGTCTCAGGGAGGAGAGGGCTGGACTGGACTGTCAGATCATCCTCGAACATTTTGGAAATTATTTTCGATTTATTGAGTGGGATTTTTTAGGGTGTCACTGTGACGCTGCATTTTAATCAGTGATAAAACAAAAACAAAAAAAAAGACATTCAAGTCACAGCAAATAATGGAGGGATCCCCTGGGTTTATCTGGAACAAGATGATTCATCCATCCAAGTTCCATCAAAACCAGGCTGTTGGCCTTTTAAGGTTTGAAATTCTGACCTTTAATAAGTGTCCCCATGAGGAACATCTGTCCCACGTTTCAATGCTGGTGCAAAGATCCATCAGCACTCGAGTGTCTTTCAGAATCAGCCAAGTGGTGTCTGGAGTATCACTTTAGATATCACTTGATAGACAGACCAATCAGTTTCTGGACTAAAAAATGAAAATATTGCAGCAACTAGCTTTTCCCATGACAGTGGCGTTAATGTTGCTCATTTACAAGTTCACAGACTCATGCATTTGCATCTCAACATCTGTCAGAATGTTTAATATGGAGTTCATCTGCACATTTGAATAAGGAGGTGAGAGTGTCTGTTTCACCGATGCCCATTCACTTGCTTTGTAACATGCAGCATTAATCAGCATCATCAGGAAGCGAATTAGTAGATTGTCCAGCAATTGTCCAATCGTAGCTTAGCAATCATTGCTACAGCTGACAGCTGATTGCGAGTGTGCAGCCAGTGCCATGGAGCTGGTGGGCCAGTCTTGGGAGTTGGACCTTGTGAGACATGCTTACTGTTCAGCTGTCCAGGGTTCCCAATGCAGACTTTGATCCAGTGCCAGTCATCAAGTTGTGGCATGTGTGAAGCCTCTGGTCTGGAAGCAGAGAAGGGATGATTGCGATGTTGAAAGCTGTGAGGACATGTGATCTCTCTCTCTCTCCTTCACTTCATTCACATGCAATCACATTTACATTGTAAAGTTAAATTGTGTTTTCTCTCATGAATTTGAATTGATTAGACTAAATTAATTTGTTCTATACTGCACAGATTACATCTACTATATATTATTTACTGCAAATAATAATATATGTTTAAACGGACACAAACAGACAAGTTTTGTTTTTTTCCGTTTTGTTTTTAAATGGTAAATGCACTGCACTTGTATTTCTCTTTTCTAGTCTTGTGACCACTCAAAGTGCTTTAATACTGCATGTCATCATTCACCCATTCACACACATTCACACACTGATGGCAGGGGCTACCATGCAAGGTGCCAAATGCATCATTCACTAACTAAGCACTCACATCGATTCATACACCAATGGCACAGCCCTCAGGAACAATTTGGGGTTAAGTGTCTTGCCCAAGGACACATCAACATGGACTAGCGGAGCACCAATCTTCTTGATTAGGTATATGTTTTCAAATACAATGACAGGACACATAACCTTATCAGAGCTGAATATTTGATGACTGTGGTGTTCGTCAGATCAGATTTTTTGTTTGGTAGTTCAAATTATTTTATAATTGTGGATTTTATCAGATACGGATGTCAGAATTGACCAAAAATGTGAAAATATGAAATACGAATTAAACCCCCCACATATGTTTAAACCAGAGGTCTTCAACAGGGGGTCAGAGGTACAATTAAAAAAATAAAAATCAATTACATTTTTTTTTTCTTCTCTAAACATGAATCTGTCCATTATTTTAATAGTTCAGTATTGTATGCAGGATAACAGGTATGTTTAAGCATAGCAGTGCCACTAATAGTCCATCACTCATTTTTGGTTTCACATTTATGTTTAAAATGAAAACATCAATTTGAATAGCTTGTATGCATGATTATCATGCAATTGACAGACAATGTTGATATTGGCATTGGTATCAGCTGACACGGTGTGTTTATAAATGGTAGTGGCACGGCCACTGTACTCACTGTACCTTGCACATGTTTAAAATAAAAACATGAATATATGAACCTGTGTATTATTTGAATAGATTAGTATTGAATGCACAATAAAGAGGTATTCATGGCACTAGGCCCATTTAATATAAAACACAATTGTATACAATATATATAGTCAGGGGTCCCTGCTCCATCTCTCTATCAGTTTGGGGGTCCTTGGCCTGAAAAACGTTGAAGACCCCTGGTTTAAACTATTTCTATATACATTATTGTACATTATGTCCATGACCGCATTGTTTTGAGCTGAACTTTTTCAGACGAAAGTAGGACGGTACAATCTAGTCCCACTAAAAGAGTCAGTACCGGTACGCAGTGGTGGGGAGAGCAGCTCGCTGCCACAACCCACGTACAGCAACCCGTCACGCTGATATTTCAACAAGTAAACCGTTACCACCGCACTGGAGGTTATGTTTTCAACTTGGTTTGTCTGTTTGTTTCTACACACCTTATATTTTACTTTCATTTACATTGCGAGATAGGGCTTCAACTCGGAACATTCACATGAACGCCCCCTGAAGTCGGTACGAGAACTCAAGAACAGACGTGTTGTTTAAGGAATCAAATACAGCACTGCTTCTTTGTAGCGTCCATGTTGTTTCCACATAATGACTGAAGCTCATGAACACACTGAAGTCGGAAACACGACTTCCCGATTCGGGAAAAGGGACCATCCAAGGAGCATGCCTTACTGCTGTCTAACGCTGACTGTCTTATATCCAGTGCTGGGGGGGTTTGGCAGCCAGTCATTTCTTGCAAATGTAAAATGACAGAAAAACAAAGTTGTGTTGTTTCATGATGTTACAGCAGGTAAAAGCAGCTGAGACCTGTGTAACTCTGCTGCGCATCACTTCCTTAACACACAAACAAACTACTGTCGACGAATTTAGTTGTAATTTACTTCTAATTTAAAACAAAACAAATTTTATGTTATGATTAAGTTATGATTTAAAAAGTTTTTAACAAATTATTCTGTGGCATTTTCAATACATGACGTCAAATGTTTTTAGTATCTTTCTACACTATAGAGGCATTAACACATTGAATGTGTGTGTTCAGAGATGCATGAAGCTGAAGGTTATGGTGGTAGTACCAGCAACAACTTCCATCTACTTTCACCGCTGGTAGTTTTTAATACGATACCTCCTCATTTCACTACAAAAACCTAATTTAGGGGCTACGTCTTCAGCCTGATCCATCTCTCCCCACTGCCTCAGTGAGCCACTGATATCGTATTCTTTGATCCATCCCTCTCATCACATCTGTCCCTTAACTGCTGACAACTCATCAACTGAGACAGTGTCCTCAATTCTAGGAGGAGATAATCAATGCAACTTTATTAACAATTCAACAATGACCTAATGCATTACTGCATTATTAAGTCGTCATTCTTACTTGGAAAAGTTGGCCCCGTAAAAATGAATTAAACTGCTGAAGTAGGCCATTAGCCTCTGATCTGAAAATGCTCAACGTATCACTCACGTATCGCTCACACACTAATGCTATGGTTTCCTCTGCTAGGGGGTGAGGAGGCTCCTGAGCACCACATGCTGAGTAGCATCACCTTAACCAGAGGCATGTGTCGAGCGGTGTGTGCGTACAAGTGCTCAGATGTGTTTGCTTGAGTGTGTGCATGCTGCTCGGTTCTTAGATGTTTTGCTGTGGATATGATACTCCACGGCTGAGATGGTGATTCAGAACAGGTGGTCTAATGACTCACCCATGACTCGCTTACTCTGCTTACTTCAGTGATGGAAGGAAGAGCTCTGACTATGTTCCCTTTTCCCCCCAGTCTCATAACATTCTCTGAGTGCTGTTGTGGATGCGAATGCTACCCGGCTTATGGTAAACTCTCCGCAAGCTCTTGGTTTTAATCTACATGCAGATTTCTTTGATGTGCTATACCGAGACCAGCGGAAGGAATTACTCAGCCAACCTCAGAGCTCATTGCTCATGGCCAAGCTGACTGCACCTGGGTGAAACGTTTTCCCAACGTCCTGTGAACTCGCTCGGTGAGAGGGCAGATTGTCACAGTCGATCAGCTCGCAATTCAATATGATTGACCCAGGCAGGAAATCTTTAACTTGCTCATGCATAGATGGAGAAGGAGACGGTTGCACATCAAAGCGTCAGGGATGCAGATTGCTTATGCATGCTAACGTGGCAGCCAAGGTCAGGAAGAGTTGCTAAGTGAGTGCTCCCAATCCAGCCGCTGGGAATGAAAGTGGACATTTATGTAATGCTACTGTTAAGTGATTCATGCAGTCTCTGATGTTACAGCTGTACACTTTTTAAATATATTTTACCTCTACTTGACAGTCAGAGTAGAGATAGAGAGGAAACATGGGGAAGAGGTTGGGAGTCAAGCCGTGGACATTGCTGTTACCAACCTCTAGGCTAACAGGGCGTTCCCAGTTACAAACCCGTTTTCACTGGAATTAGTACCCCAGCCAAAATCTGTAATGTTTAACTGAGTAATGGGTTTTTTAAACATAATTTTACAAGACCAGACATGTTTGAATCCAAAGTATTTGGTTTTGCCTCTGCAGACTGACTTAATTTCCCCATTTCCTCCCCACAGTGTTGTTTTCTTCAACCAGGAGATGAAAATCCTTCCATCTAGTATTAGTGGTTGAAGGTTATGACTGGTAATATTCTATATTTTATAGTAGTGGGTTATGTACACACTGTGTAGTATATTCGCATTGTTCTGATGATTATTCCTAAACCCCAGTAGTCCAAAAAATGTCTCATTGGAACAAAAGCCTTTCCTCGGTTTGCCCATTGTTCCGAAAATAAACATTCTCCTTGCTTCAAACAGAAGTATATTGGTAATTATCATGCGGTTATATCCGGTCAAGACATTTGTTTCCCTACATTAGTGAAGGCATGAGGTGCCCTACTCTGCCTCTGGTTGTTTTACCCTGTTATTCCTACCCTCAATTGAACTAATCTCACTCCTCATGCCTAAACCAACCCATGAAGGCAACGGGTCATGAGAGGCAGAGTGGTTGGTCAGGTTTTCCCAAAGGTACCAGAGGTCTGATTATGTCATTCTGCATAATAGTTAGTCATGTGCTTTGGATTTTTGTACAGAGTGTGTATTTTTAAAGCAATGGGCCTTCAGAACAATGGGACATTTGTCGGACTATTTGGAGTTCGTACTAATGGATGGGCCATCGGAACATTAAGGTACAGCTCGCTGTCCGTTGCTGGCTACAGTACATTCAGGAACAGATAAAGGACGAGAGAGTGGAGATCTACGGGATGGTCTTTTAGCATGATTAGCTTGTCCGTGATGGGGTGAGGTCGGTCAATCAAATATGATAATTAATTTGAGGCACTCAGAACTGACTGCCCCTTGAAATTATTGCTTATTTCTGCTTTTACAGTCGATGTCACTTGGACGATGAGATTTTGAACATCAATCAATCATGACAAAACATCCAGCGACTTTTGTATTGACTATCACATAACTGTTCATCATGAAGTGTTGTGATGAAAATGTAATAATGAAGTTTATTTAAAATACTGAATTTGTAGGAGTCCATTAATTGAGTTTCTCTTTAAAGTAATCTAAAAATACTGCTTATGTTTATTGTACTATATATTATTATTATATATATCACAAATTATTGATTGCTACAAATAAAAATAGAATATACCAACATATACTGTGTGATTGAGTGGCGTATAGCTTATATTACCTGTTGTGACAGGTAGTTAATAAATAATGGATTGATAAGCATTTTGCCTTTTTGCTTTAGTGGTTGAATCACCCCAAATTGATTTTTCACCACTGGTCCTCTATCTAATCAAGCTAGATACGTGTTCCTGATAAATAGAGTAGTGTGTGTGTGTGTGTGTGTTGGATGGGGCTGCTGGATATTTTAAGAATTTGCATTTTGAATGTTTTCTCTCCCAACGGATTTGATTATTAAGCATAAATGAAGAGATTGTGGTCAAAGCTAGGGATTGAAAGACACCTATATTTGCCATGAACAGACACATTTGATATATTCATTACCTCTCCGATACCCAGGATAACAAACATAGTGCTCTTTACATACTAAAAGCCTCTATTGCACAGTGTGGGTTATAGTTTATCAACCATCAGGGCCAATACAGTGGGGGAACAAAGGGGTTTGTGGCTGTAATGTCATTTCAAGTTGTATTTTGAGGGTTTTAATATGAAATACAAACAGAGGGTTTTGTTCATCTGAGGCAGTGGTTTGAGAAGATGACTGAACGCTGCTGAGCACAAAAGCTCTCTTTGCTCCCTCTCCATACGCAGGAAATGCCCAGTGTGTACTGGCCGGAGATGATCAGCACTACATGCTTCTGCTTCACGGAGCGGCGGCTAGCCTTGTCTGTTCCTATGGCTCTCTTCACAGATGTGTTCATAAATTAATATTCCTGTCATCTCCCGCTTTCTCTACCTTGCCCTAAATGCATCTCTAGAACCCCTCATCCTTGAATGTGGAGCTCCCTGAGTTGAGTGCGAGTCACGCCAACAATCTTTGTTGGGAGACCGAAAAGGGTTTATTTCATATCATGCTCCATAAACCAGCACTAAACCTGGGAGGGCGAGTAATCAGGAGGTGAACACATTGTGGGCCACGGGGATTCTCCAATAGGGCTGCACCTCCAACTCCCCAGGACTCATACCAAGCGTTAAATCAAAGATGGGCGGTGTGGGTGTTGGGGGGGGGGGGGGGGGGGGGGGCAGCGGCTATACGTGGGGCTGGAGATTAGTGCAGGAGAAATGATTCCATGCTAATTGGAAAAAGAAACCCAACAACACCTTATACGCACAAAACCCATTATGCGGAATCATGGCGAGAGGGAGTGGGAGAAATTGAAAATGTGATGAATACAAATGACTACAGAGTTTTAAAGTGAGTGGGCGAAACTTCTGATGGCAGGATCAGCGTAATAGGGGATAAAAGTATAAAAGTATTCAGAATTAAAATCACAAAGTAACCCCGAGAGGAGGGATTTGAAAGCAGAGGCCTCTGGGATATCATGTCGTCAGGTGGGAGAGTTTGAATTGAGCCATTAGGTGGGATGAAAGGTTGGTCGGTGGATGTACCCGCCTGTCCCAGCATTACAACACCTGACACAAAAGGACAGTAGATTTCAACATTTCATGATTGCGCCTTCAAAGGCTACGCTGTGTGAAAAGGAGTGGTTGTATTGTACTGAAGGAAGAGTAGGAGCTGAAAGAACCTTGGGAGGAAATAGAAAAGCATGCAGACAGTAATGGGTGGAGGTTCGGCTGGGGCTGTACAGTTAATTCAAGCTGACAGGGTAGGGCATAAAAATGACTTTCTCTCTCTACAGCCAACTAGAGGGCCAACCCTGTCCAATCTCTTTGATGGAGAGAGGTAGGCTCCAGTCCCCTCCCCTCCCTTCCCCGACAAAGGGTGAAACAGGAGCGAGAGGGAGGCACTTCATCGAAAGTTGCAATGTTTTTTGAGTGGACAGCCTCAAGGGCAGCTGGCAAGAGATTAGAGGATGTTATTAGAAAGCAATGGGCTGTACCTTCCACTCATAATCCTCCCACATGGGAACAAGCGATCTGTGAGTGCACCTCACCTGATGCTATCAGTGACATTACATCCCCTGGACTATGAAACACACTCCTTACCCCTCCGTTCACGTAAATGTTTTGCTTCTTTTTTGGCACTCACATTTACCTCAATCTTTTTAATTAAAATTTTTTTAAGTCTAGGCCCAAGAGAGCCCCGTTGAAAATTCCCCAAACCAGAGGTCTGACTCTAAAGGACCTATGCACTTTAAAGCACAAGTATGCCGACAAGTTTACATGACAGGCTCAGGTTTTTGAATAAACAGAGGTCTTTTCGGGACGCTAATTTTACTAAATTCCGTCACACTTCCCCTCAAAAATTGGGAGCTAGCTTGACTCATTGCTAACGTTGGTGCTAATTACCACTAGACAATGCTTATTGCTTATGTTATTTCAACACCTGCTGTGTCATTGGCATCTCCTTAGTACTCAGTGTTGTGTTCATCTCACATTAAACATAGAAGGGGGAGTCTACTTAGCATTAGGTGTCAGTTGGTAACTGCTCTTCTGAGTGAAGAAAAATTAATTGTATGAAAAATGAATTTTGATTTCAGTTTGACAACACACGTGATGACATAAACTACAAACTGCATACATGCATAAATAGATAAAAGCTGTCGTGCTCTGCAAGTTTTTGATTTGCTTTTGGTTTTCTTCTCTTTTTTGTTGTTTTGTGAGTATTTGTGTGTGAGGCTGTGGATGTTCAAATAAATACTACAGTGATACATTTGACATTTAATTCTTAAGCACAGAATAGTCTAACCACAACAATGAGCTCTGGGTTGTCAAGGATATTGCTGTTGTGCCAGATCCGTCTATAAAACTGTGTTTGCATTTGTTTTTATAAGCATATGCATGTAGGACCCGATCTGACTCTCAACTCGTCGGATATTGATTCTTGGTCAGTGCCCCTCGGCATCTGATATTGATGCACCATGGCTTTCAAGTAACTCCAATGTAAACCCACCAGCATCATTATTAGAAGTGAGAGAAACTGACCTAGTATAAATAGCGAGATAGTCCACAAGAAACACAGGACTTTCATCCAGGAAACCTCCGTTAGTGTCCCGTGTGAAACCGAAAGGAAAGTCGACATCTTGTCATGTCAGTGATGTAACCCACGTAAAATGTTAGTCACTCGGTAGTCTTTACTCAGTCAACATCAATCCACGCTAAACCTAACTTAAGTAGTTTTGTTGCCCAACTTCCTGTGAAGACAGAAGTTTATTTTGAAAAGACACTATACATGTACTGAGTGGAAACTGACACGCCGTCCCTGACACGCCCATGACTGACGCTAGAGGGGAACCTAGAGGGTCATAGTTTGACTGACCAAGCAGCGGTATTTGACCAGTTGGTAGTAAGAATATGCTGGTATATATATACCCATCAAAACCTTTAACATACATGTGAGCAATCAGCCAAAACCTATTGAGTCATGTTTAAGTAGACTGTATAAATGATGTTTCCTATCTAATAAATCGTGAAATTGATGTAAAATGAATTAGTGAATCCACTATAATAAACCCCTAATGAATGGTAATGAGAGCAACCATCCCTCACGCTCACAATGGTCACAAAATAAGGCCTTGAGTGTTAATATCAGTCCCTGATACTTTATGCTTGTGAAAGAATGGAGAATACTTTTCTTTCCAACGCTGCTATTCTATCAAAATGCCAAATATCATATGAGCATTGCAACTCTATCCATAATGCTTCTGTCATGTGAAGCCATCAGTGTAACAGATTCCATGTCTGAAAACAGGCATCTGCTTAACCAAGTGTGACCATCTTGGTATGCTGGGTAAACCGGGTTGCTTATGCTTAGCGTCACAAAGCACTTTCTCTTAAAAGCAAACTTGGCATGGAAAACATGACTTTTTGTTCTCCATTTGCATTTTTTTTTCTTCCAGGTGCTTCGCCTCTCATCGCCCACCCATGACAGTAATTGTTGTTTTCTTCACAGGGATGCTTTCAACAGGTTTCTCAGAACAAGGTCACCCAGGAAAACATCCTCTCAGTGCACTGTTTTCTGTTTCCATTCAAGAAGTTCTCACTTCCTCTTTGATCAGCCAAGGCTCCTTCAGTTTCATTATTACCGATATGCACGTATTATGTGCCCATAATATGTCATTATCACTGTCTTACAGTATGTGCAGCACAGAAAGCACATCATTTTATACACATTAAATTCATTCATTCTTTATTAACTTGTATTGCGTATTAGTTGGTTTGTTTTTCACAAAGGCATTCCTTCTGTCTGGTGTACCTTATTAACCAGAGTAGAGCACCAATGGTACAGCCATGAGAGCTTAACGAGAAAAGCTGATAATAGAGGTTGGGGTCAGGATGTGCTCACCTCCAGTATCTTGTCAACAGGACTCAATGTTAGCATCATAATATGTCCTCTTTAGTATGCATTAGTGAAAGGTAACCTTGAATATATCCGATGGATAAAAAAGCTCCAGCAGTGAATTGTAATTGTAAATAAAGGTATGTGATGTAGTCTGATTAAACCCTATCTACTATGTGTAGAAGTGGAATTCTAACCTCCTGTACTAAGCCTATTTAACAAATGACATTAGTGTAAGCTGTTTCATATTTTATGTGTTTACTAAGCGGCAACATTTATAATGAGACTTTCATAAAGCAAACGTTCTCTGCTCACCATTGTTTTCCTGGTGAACCACAGAAAACACCTTTGATTTGTATTTTTCTACAGTTTTGATGCTACCAAGGCGACTGATATGTCACATTGTGTGGATCATGTGTGACTTTTCTTATTGACGAGCATACTTGAATTGAAGGCTGAAAAATTATTAAATTATAAAATAGCTATGACTTTGTGATTCTGTTTAGGCCAGCAGAGAACGCTTTGCTGGCCCTGACGGCCCACCACTGGCATTTATTAATGAGTTTTCATATAAGTTAATAAGTTAATCAATCAATGCATTCAACAATCACACACATTTGTTTTTAAGACATGCTTCTTTAGTTTATATTTACACTTCCTCGAGAAACCAATAAATTAGTTAGTGGGCATTAAAAAGATGTCGATAACTAACATTTATATAAAAGAATTTTAAATATCCGTAGAAATGCATTTTCCGTCTCTAAAAAGCATTCAACCTGAGAAATTTCTACCTCAAACATAAGTGTGCGTCTGTATCACTATATTCCTAAATCGTCTGTCTAACGTGTGTGTATGTTGTCAGCCACAGCGCAGACGCCTCCTTCACTCGCTGTGACCCACATGCTGCTCACAAACATCTGAGCAGTTTGCCCTCTCTTCTTCCCTCCACATGTCACAACGCTCTGCAACATTTAAACATTCAGTAAAAACACCACAGCTGATGATCGCTCTTCATCTATTATAAAGCACAAATTTGTCGACATGGTGATAATTATAAGAGATTTAACGGAGAGACTGCAGGGGAATGACTCACCATAATTGCAGCGGCCATAAACGCATGCTTTATCGCCTTTATAAAGTATTCATGCTCCGTGGTTGATGTGCTCAGAATGGTTCACGACAGTCGCACTGACACACAGCGTGACTGATCAGAATAATAAAACCCCAAAAAGGGCAAATGGAGGATAATTCTCAGGAGTCAAAGTACGGTTACTATTATTTTACCATAGCTGAATTGTTGTATTTTCAAAGCAGTTATAGTTATTTTGTACGTAGGAACATATTATATCCAATTTTGAGGAAATCTGTCAGCTAAAGTTTTTTTTAATTTAGAACAGGAACAATGGGGAAAAAAAGACTCTTAGGCTGAGGAACCTGAGGAAGCAGTCTACAAACGTCCTTCCTCCAGGAGTCTAGGACCTCTGTGTAACGACTGTGGAGTCAAACTGACCCACCTTTTCTCCAGTGACTCAAAGCTGGAAGAGTGCATCTCATTTGAATTATTAGTTTACTGAAAAAAGTCTGCTGTCACGTTGCTGCACAAAATATCCCAAATTAGCATTTAAATTAAGCTACAATCCTTTCAACATGAAAACGAGAAAAATGATTCACCATCCAATCAAAGTGTTACATATATTGTTCTATCTTGGAACACCTTGTGTTGGGGACTCATACTTGTCTTCAGTTATTATGTGTTGTTCTTGTCTGGGCAGGGCTTCTCTGAGACATTTAGAAAGGCATGAGCGCAGTCTTTCTCTGATTATTAGTGACAGTAACTTTGAGTCATCTGAATGTGCATTCAATTCATATACAGAGACACTTAGATTAGTTCAGCAAATGCTTCCACAGCGTTCTCTGTTACAGTATGGAAGTCATTAACAGGGATTTCATTTTCTATTAAGTATTCAAATCACGTCACACTCACTCGACAGTTTTGCTCTGGGAGTACTGTACGTCAGACATCTCAATGATTTATTCCGTAATCTTTGCTGCTCAATGTTAATTAAGTGTTGATGATAGTCCATATACAGTAAAACACTATGTTGGTGTTGGACAATCACACCTGGACTAAGTCTGAAGTTTAAGGTTAATGAAAAGTGAAATTCGTGGTTAGCTATCAAATACCTGCTAAGAGTTGCTAGTTCCTCACTATCAGTGCACATGAATGTATCATTTTCTGCTAAAGATAGAAAGTTTGAGTTATCATATAAAGTTGTTTCCGTCTGGCGTGTTTTGTCTATGTTCTTCTCAGAATATTCAAGTGGGCGTCGCCCCGTTGATTTCACATACTTTATCAACACCATCAGAATTCAGCAATATTTGCTCATTTGCCAGAGTTTTTCTCCCGATCAGCAAATTTTTTTAAAGTATTTGAAATGGGATTACTGCGTATTTACACTATGATACAAACGGCAGCAGCTTGACGAGGCGCTGAGCGTCTATTCTGCGCTGAGCGCTGCACATTTGGAGTTTTTTCTATTCGCTGAAACTTTGTGTAAAACTATGAGCTCATCACCGTCACTTTCTACCCAGGAGTCCAATCACAGTGGGGGGGGGGCAGGAAAAATGGTCTTCCACAAAGATGTGATCAAATGTGTTTTATTATGAGTTGCAGTCTTATTGTGTATGTTATGTTATTCTTTTTTTACAGTGGACTTAATGTTGTCCTCATGTCTGGAGCACTGGACCCCATGTGTTATAATAAGGTTGATCTAAATATGAAAAAAAGAAGGGTACTCGTGGAGATGTTTCCTGGCTCACAAAATCTCATTAGCTACATTGACCTGCAGGTCCGTCCTCTCTCTACGTGCTTCATCCTGAGTAAGTGCAGATATTCTGCATCATAGCAACCAGAAGCAAACAAAGAGCCTTTTTCAGAGGAGAGCGTGGCATTTTCAGCTGGGAAGAAACACTTTGATGGACACGGCCCCTTAATGAAGCAGAAGTGTTGTTTTGTCAAAACCTTTATTGTTACATATTAAGTCATAGATATTTACTGTTTCCAAAATGTCAACGTGTAATATACCCCTGACCTAGTCGAAGTCCACATCTTGATGTTTTTGCTGCACTAGGTTAACAATGTGTATATTCCTTACTATCTTCATAAACAGGATACATATGACATTAGGATAGAGGACTTACAAATAGTCAAATAAGCATAATGTTTTGGTTTCATATTGCCTTCAATGCTCCCTTCATAGTCAATAAGTGGTTGGGTAATGACAACCAAATTTGATATGCCTGCAGTGTCTTGAAAACTGCTGGAGCCTACTTATCAATGCGCCCTCCATCCCATTAACGGTACAGTTGTGGCACTCATCACTGCTGTACATCAGATGTTAAATTGGCCCTCTCTCGGTACAAGCCGCTGGGGTCTATCCATCAAACAGTATCTTAAAATGACTGGATTTCTCTTTCATTACACGAAATCAAACAAAAAAAAAAGATTACAGCTTAGAGAACACATAAAAAGGGACAACTGATCTTGTGACAACGTTGAGTTAATAAATAAAGGGGAAATTGACAGAAAGTAATATGCACTTCAGAGTAAAAAGCAAACACGCATTGTATTTTCACAAGTTAGTTTAAATTGTTTCCTATGTGTATTGCTTTGCGCCTGGCTCAACTAGTTCTTTATAGATGTGAGACTTTTTACAGTACTGTTGCTTTTAGTGCTCTTTGTCCATGCTAATGTCAGTGGATAGAGTGTTTTCATATTCAAGCTTAAGTTGTTGCTATTAAACAGCTGCTGAGGATGTGATCTTCCATACAGTTCGGAGGTAATCTGCTTCGCTTATGTTTCAAAATCTTTAAGTGGCAGTGATGTCCTTTGGATCTACAGAAGGGGGGGGGGGGGAAATAATGAGATATGGCAAAGTAAAGGAGGACACAGGATGTATCGTCAGGTTATGAATACACTTTTTGAAAAAATGGCATCAGTGTTTTAAGTGCTACTCACATATTTCCTTCCACGGAATAATATTTCTTACGGATTGTTTTGTATGCATTCAATTGATTCCACGTTACTAACCAGGTGGTCTCATACATAGATGCATACAGAAATAAAAAAACATTCTAGACCCCCCCCACCCCCACCCCCTGAGGCACTCACACAGTGTGTGTTATGCAGCCTTGGCGCCCCTTGGCAGTGTGCCGCCTACTGGCAATCGATGCTCATTTTACTCACTCATCCACACCCTCGCATTGATCTGTGTCGCTCCGGCAGCAACTCATCACTGCATTTCCCATCCTGTCTGGAGTGCAGATGGCCTACATGGACCCAGGAGAGAGGACTGGGTGTATAAGGTCTTTGGTAGTGGGAGCAAGGGGAGATAAGGGGAGGATACTGGCAGCGTTCAGCTAGGCAGATAATGTTCCACAATGGTTGTACATGAATGGACGTGTTTAGTACGATGGGTGGGTGAACGGATGAATCTTCAGACCAGAGCATGGATAGATGCATGAAACATAGGATGCCATGGTGATGAGGGAGGTGGGGTTCAAGAAATCACTGCCACCATCTAAAGAAAACAAACGAGGGAATGTGCGGATATCACATTCACCCAAATAAAGGTTCAGCTAAAGAAAGGATCAGGGTGAGCATCTGGAGGCAAGAAGAGCACAACCACCCCCAAGGTTGACTGTGTGCGAACTGTTATTTGGTAATCGTAAATTTGGAGGGGAAAATTGCACCGAGAACTACATCATCATCATCATCATCAACGACAAGTGCTTCATTACTACAGGCCTTGTGCTGTGTAGGAACATGGCCATTGGTCACACTGTTCTCCACCTTTGGGGAAGCATTCCTGGAGCAGAAATGTGGCACTGCTCAGGAAAAGATGCTAACTCCAGAGGCAACATGCTTTAACAAAGCAGGACGTGTGATACTCTGATTCAGGGATATGCACTGAGGAACGACCCAAATCTTTTGAACGGCTCTCTGGAAAGAACGAAGGGAACGGACTCATACTTGATAATCATTCTGTTTATTGTTTGGAGATCATTCCCTGTCCCTCAGGTTGTGGCATGTTGATACATATTGGGCCTTAAGATCAGCCTTGTCTCCTTCGCCGAGGAGTATTTTTTTTAAACCTCTTAGGAATCTGGGATTACAGATTTGAATGTTTTACATTTCAGGAGGAGGGCATCTCTGTCTAAACCTCACCTGACGAGCAGTGTCCACTGTTGGTTGCCATGCATCTTTGTGCCTTCCTTTTCTGATTTCCATGCAGTTTGTGGTCACTGAGCCTGTACTTGGTTAGAATCTGTCTTTTCTGTCTATCTCAGACATTTCATAATTAGTTCTAGGGCCAGATAACATTCTAATCTTTTAGAATTTAGTTTATTCTTAGCATAGTTTATATATATATATATATATATATATATATATATATATATATATATATATATTATAAGCACACTAACAGGTTAATACAGGCATGGTGAGTGCACACAGACAACATAATTGACATGCGTATTCATCAAAAGAAATGATGGGGCACACAAGTACCCATTTCAGGAATATAATCCATAACATGTTCATTCTATCTTTTTACTCCTTTTCCAATCCCCTTGAAGGCAGACAGCTGGGCTGCAAGAAGAAATACTAACTCATCAGGGTCTTAGGAAGTTCACAGTCTTCTAGGGTAATGCTTCCAATCACAGTCACCTCTTCTTGTTACAAAGTCTTTCCACGACAGAACAAAAACATCTTAATATGACACCACACAGTCTGTGAATAATAGACGTATCCTTGATCTGACTGGTGAGACTTGGAAAAAAAATGAGCTGCTTCAAACACAGACAAAAGTATCACTGTGTTCTGCATAACAATGTGTGTACAAGAGAAACTTCAAGTACCTTGAATTATATTTGTGTATCAAATGTGTCCTTTTTTGTATGTGGCGCCTATAAAGACGAGAGGAGAAAAAAAACAGATTGAGTATGAGCAGAGGCATAGTTCAGTCCCTGGGCAAACTCTGAGTTGCCATTTCAAATGAGGTCACTTACTTCCCCTCGGATTCTAATGACGTTTATTGATGTCTTTAATAACTTTTTCCTTTCTGTTGGGTATTAATAATGGACATTGTGGTTCTGGGGTGGTGCTCGTGGTGGCATGAGAAACAGAACAGCCAACGAGATGGGAGACCGATGGGGAGAGGGAAGGACAGACAGTGATTGAGAGAGAAAGTGGAAGAGATCCCACGAGTTCAGTCATACTAATCCCTTTGGCCGAGAGCTGTGAGTCAATTATTCTTCATTTGTCTTTCATCTTGCCACTGCTGTCTGGGAATGGGGCTCCTCCAAGGCCTGTCAGGCACTTATTGATGCCGTCTGGCCTGAAGGGTTTACACAATCCTGAAGATGGGACCAGAGACGTGCAGGGTCCAAGGGGGTAATTGTGTCAGGAATTGGGGTTGGTTGCCATATAGGTACCTCGTATTGGATTGTGAAAAATGGCATGAGATAGAACTTTATCTTAAAAATAAAGTGGAGTTAAGAGTGTTTGGCACTGTTACAGTTTGATACTGCTGGAAGTGATGGGAGTGAGCTCTGCCTTATGTTTGGACAGGACACAGTTGTAATATTAGACACAGCTGCTGCTGCAGGACTGTTTAATGAAAATGTATACTTATGTGTGATGTAATAGCATGGGCAGTGTGCAATATGTCAAATGTGGTTAAGAGCAGATTTTGAGAAATACTTTTGATTTTCTTGCTGAGATGAGAACATTTATACTCTCATAACCAGCCTGATGTCATATACAATGTGAAATGATGGTGAATATGTGGTGCTTCTTTCATCCAGTCAACAAGTGTTGTTGCCTTAATCTAAAGTTTAAATAGTTTCACCGAACTAAATCATAAACTTGTTTAACCTAACAACATAGTTTTTTGCCTAAATCCAACATGACACTTGTTTAGTCCAACAATGTAATTGTTTTTTTTATCTAAGGTTAAACTTGTATAAACTAACACAAATTGGGCCAAACAGCCATGACAAAAAAAGGTGATGCACACAACGAAGCAAGTCAACAAATTATTTAATAAGTTTTAAGTGTGTGCATGCACACAGATAACAGTAGATAACAAAAATGATGCTTGTTTTGAAGAGAGAGAGTGTGTGTGTGTGTGTGTGTGTGTGTGTGGAGATTGGCTGTTGCCCACATTTAAAGTAATACAAAGACAGCCCAATGGTGTTGAACTCCTGGCAAACAACATCATGTTGCATTACAGCAGTGGTTCTCAACTGGTCTCGCTGCGGGACCCACCATCACCCCTTAATGACAAGCCAAGACCCAAATGTTCAACTTCTCAAAGTTATTTAATGAAAAGATGGTGAAGTTTGAACCTGAGCTGAAAATGTCCTCTGCAGTGGTAGTGTAGGGAGCTCTCTTGTGCAGAGAAATTGTTCCTGTAAGTCCCCGTCCCACATGTTTCACGTCAACGAGTAAAACTGCTTTGTTTATGTCTGTAGATTCGTCCATTTGTAATGCAAAATGACCACTTGCCTAAATTCGAGCTGTGGTCTGTTGTTTGATGTCTTCAATTCGCCTACTTAGTGTCATTTGACAGAGGTATAGTTTTCAGTTCATCCGCTGCGGATTGATCCAACGAATGCCGCTTCAGTTTTGACGGCTTCATGCTTTCTTGTGCCAGAACCTCGCTGCACAAAACACACTGAGGTTTTTGCCCTCATTGTCCTCAATGTAAGAAAATCCATATCTCATGTAGTCGGTGTCGTACTTGCATTTCACCATGCTCTATTAGCATGAAACAAACGTTGTGGGTGTTCTTCTATACCAGGGGTATTCAAGTACATTTCCAAAAGGTCCAGATTGAGAAAATCTCCTCGTGCAAAGGTCCAGAACATTACAATAATATCTAACTTGTACTATTTAGTGCCATATACATATATATATATATATATATATATATATACATTGTATATATACATTGTGTATATATATATATATATATACAGACAGTGTGGAAGAATGACATTGTTGGAGACAAGGGGATCAAAGGTTTTATGGGGATAAAGGATTATATTTGAGATTTGAAAAAGTATACACAATAACTACTATACAAGTACATTTTATTTTTTTCATTTTCACCAACTTGTTATAAAATACTGGATATTTTTCAGTCGTTGAGTGTCGAGAAAAAAACTTAAAAGGACAAAAAAAGCGTCCTCTGGTGGAAGTGTCACTAGAGGGCCAAAGGCAAATATTACAAAAAGTCAAAAGAGCAATGTTCAGGAGGTGTCAACCCTGCAGCTAAAGTCATTTACTATATACAGTCATTTAAATTCTAAAACATTGTAAGAAATCATGAAATGTATCAACAGGCATGAGGCGAAGAGGCACAGCTATGAGTCTTTTACTGTGAAGCCAGAGCAGACAGGGAGTTCTTTGGCCAAGATCAATCAATGAAAAGCTGACACAATGATTGTAAATCCTAATAAATAGTGGGAGGGAAGAGTGGACTTCTTTATGGCTCTGACAAAGCACAGCAGGGAGTGGATTGTAAAACAGAGAAGTAATATCGGTTTAGCAATGTAAATGTAACTCAAAACATCAGCAACTCCTATGTTATGTAGGAGCCAACAGCACTCTGTTGAGATACACCCTCCTTCTTATGCTAATTGGTGAGCAAAACAACTGCATGCAAACACTGTGTGTCGTAAACTGGAATATGTGTTCTGGCCAAATGACAGGAAACGTGAGGAGTTGAAATAAGAGCCTGTAAAATTGGTACGAATATTACATACATATTACACATACTTAATTTATTGGAGGCATAAGGATGAATTAAATGCTGTTTTTATTAATTCGTCATGTGTGGTGGAAAAAAAAATCTGTTTGACCTCCCAGTGAGAAATAATCACGATGGAACTACTTAAAGTATTAAAAACATATTTAATGAACAGACACTTCAATCAAAATTCATCTGAATGGATAGAGCTCTTTCCCCACGGATGGTTCGGAGGTCTAACCCCAATAAAAAACAAAACAGAGTATATATGCGCGTTATCTCGTCTCCTCTCCCTTCACCCTCCCCCTCGCAGATGTTGTTGGCCGCTGCACCCACCAAGGCCAGGTTCCCAGCCTTTTCGTGGGAAGAGGGTTAGGGTGGTATAGGCAGGTTTAAGCAATACAAGTTATAACTAAAAGAACCATATGATAAATTTCCACAACATCATGTATTCAATCATACTCATTCATTAGATAGAATATTTGTGGCATTTGACCTCTTTTAGTTTTTAAGGTTTATAAGATTGAGTTTTTGTTTTCGCTGAGCAGAGATTGTACATCATGTGAAATATGTTAATATGACATACACATTGTGCACATATTCAACACATCTTTTAAAAGAGAGACAAGTTCTGAAGTACTGATGGATCATCTTCATGTTGTACAGCAGAGAAAGTACTTCTTCTCCTTATCTTTGCACAGTATCCCTTCTATGAAATCTTTGCTGAATCATCCGACCACTTGGTTTCTAAACGG
Source organism: Anarrhichthys ocellatus (assembly GCF_004355925.1). NCBI lineage: Eukaryota > Metazoa > Chordata > Actinopteri > Perciformes > Anarhichadidae > Anarrhichthys > Anarrhichthys ocellatus. Next base: position 913,366 of record NW_022280096.1, read on the forward strand.
TTGAGCTGAAGAGCAAAGTGTCAGGAGGGGATTCAACAGCAAACAAACATATTGTAACATTAGCATGCCTGGCTAACTAGCTTACTTCCTGCAGTAACCCAACATACAACTAAAATGGAAGGAGTCTATGTCTGTTTGTGTCTGTCCTTCGACTTCATCGACAATCATCTGATCGACTTGACGCTGTACAGCTGAAGACCGTGGGAAGTGCTGTGCTAATTGCAACTCTACGGGACATATTAGTAGTGCGTTGTGTTTTGAGAAGGGACCGCAATTACCTTTTACACTGCCGAACGGCATTGTGGGTAGAACTCGCTACAACAACCCGGTCTCACTCCCGATGTGTCAAGTACTGCAGTTGGTCAGTAGCCCTCGGCGTCTTATTTCAACTATCTTCACTGTAAACCCATCCACGTCATTATTAGACGGTCAGAGCAACTGACGTAGTTGAAATAGTTTTGGTAGGAGTCGAGGATGGATTGGTCAAACAAACTATAATCCCATACAAGGGCTGGGTAAATGCATTGAACAAATCAACAACTGGATGGGCCAGAATCTTCTTCAATTAAACAAAGATAAAACAGAAGTAATTTTACTTTTACTACTGTACTTTATTTCTTAAACTGCACTGCAACTTTTATTCTATTTTTAGCTTTTTAATGTTTCAATCAATGTTCTTAATTGTTTTTAAATCTCCTTTTCTCTTGCCTTATGTTTTGATGCTTATAATGGTTTTATGTGAAGCCCTTTGAATTGCCTTGTTGTTGAAATGTGCTGTACAAATAAACTTGCCTTTTCTTACATAACTTTCGGACTTTACAAACGCCAGTTGCTTAACTACTGTAGTTATTTTACAGAACAAACATATTTAAATACAAGTAGGAACTTAAGGAGAGTACAAGTATACGTCAACCAAAAAACTACGAAACATATGTTGAAAGATTATTTTTAAAAGAGACAATATGCATGTAATGAGCTTGACATGCTGTCCCTGACATGTCCAAAACTGACTGGAGGGAACCTAGAGCATCAGAGCTTGAAGCGTAGGGCCACTGACCAAGCTGAGGTATCTGGTTGAATCATTCCATGAAAAAGTCAACTAAACCATCAGACGCCCCGCAGACGGAGGAACCACACTGGGAGGCTTAAGATGGAAAAGGACATCGGTATGGAACGAAATATATAAATGTGCAGCTTTGAATGTTTAAATATAGCCAAGTTGGAACTAATCGAAACACTCTTCCTAATGCACAGGTATTCATTTCGTATTATTCTATTAATTTTCTATTTTCAATTGCATAGCATCAGAGATGCTTTTCGGTTATATAGCCTATTGTGACGCGCTGCCTTTGGGGAAAGTGTTGGTTCAGTTTTCGTACAGTGTAATACACAAGTGTTCCTTGTTTTCATGATGATACATAGTTAACCAAAGTGCCTTTGGGCCAAATGTTACCTCAGTCCCCAGCACGAGGTTTGTGCCTGTTTAGAATAAATCCATGTGCATTTGGGTTTTTTTCTTCACTGTACCGAACATGCACAGAACTGTGACTCCTCAGCCCGGCTGAACCAAACCATGTTTTATGTGAACCGTTACACACCTACTTATAACACACCTAGGAGACACTGGAAGTAGCAGGAGGGAGTAAAGACATGTGGTAAATCTTTCAGGTTGAAAGGTCAAAGGTGTGTATGCAGCTCCCATCAGCCAGTGGAACCGTATCGGCTCAACGTCATTGTCTGCATCACCGAACTTAAACGCATCACAGCTTCAGTAAGGTTACAACAATGTTACTCGAGGGAGGGCTGGTACTTTTATGACAGACATCAGCATTTCTCCACATGCCTTTCACAAGAACACACCCTCCACTGACAGCTAATTAAAGAACATATATATTTTTTTAACTCCCTCATCATTTTTTGCTTTACACATTTATTTGAAATATTTGAAATAAGCTATTAAAACAGCCTTACCAATTAGTTTTTAATTGCACCTGAGAGGATCAATGGAAGACTGTTCAGGGTGAGCCTCCTCCTGTTCTGATGTAAATAAGGCTGCTGTTCTTGATATATGTGTCAGGGAGTGCTGCCAGCCTTCTGCAAAGTCACTTTAATGATTCTCTTACTGTAGGCAGCAGGCGCTGAAAAAACAAAAAAACAGACCACAGCAAAATCAGTTTATACCTACAAGGTCACACGGCAAGGATCCTCGCTGGTCTTTGTTGATAAATATTGCCTTCACTCCTCGGCTCCTTCACTCACTCATGCTTCCATTTTGTTGCTTATTTTTTTCGGTTTCTTTCAGACTGTGTAAAAGCCTTGGCTTTAGAGGAGCGTGGGGGCAGATGATGTCTGACCAACGGTGGCTTTTTTTTCCTCATTTTTTTTGCACCAAGGGAGACAAAAGATGCAAGCCCACACAGTTCCATTGCGAACCAGAGGACTGTGTAATTTCACTCACTGCTCTTTTTTTCCCTCCTCTCCTCAATCCATCCCTTGCCCTGTGCTCCTCCCACACACCGGTAGGAAATGTAGCCTCAAAGCGTCACCACCCACAACACCAGCTCCGAGATCACAGTCTGCCACTGAAAATACTCCCCCATACAATGATTCCAATTCTCTCGCTTCCACATGGATGTGCCTGCTGCTGCACAGCGAGGTGCCAGCGCTCCAAAGCTTGGTGGTGTGGATGCGATTCACCATTAAACACCCTTATATCTACATGCTCACACACGCATACACGCGCCACTACACATGTATACATGATGTTTTGTAGAAACGGATGTGAGAGGTGAAGTCACAGTCTCCCTCGAGGGGCCCATGGCTCTTCCTCTCACGATGTCTTGCGGGACGCCGCTGAAGCGCCCGATGGGCTTTGAAACAAAGAGGCATCAGTACAAACAAAGTCGCTTACAGCTCAACTCTAATCAAGGAATGCGTAGCGTTGCCTGGAAGAGTTTGGGATTACAATTACATGAGATCTATGATTCATAAATTTGCTGATACATTTATGGATGTCTGTTTTCTCTCCAGCAGCAGCAGCAGATGTGCGTGATGTGTAGCAGTTGTCCCTGTAGAGTTTTCTCCTCGTGGATTTATCCTGCGTCTCTCTTCAGCGTCAGTATTACAGAGAGCATCAAAGTCCACAGTAGAGCTTAATCAGTATACTGTAAATCCGCATAAGAAATATGCTATTTAATTAATAGCCACGTATCAAGTAACTGCCAAGGCCAACACAATAAGTAAAAATATCTCTGCTTTAAACCGGTGGCGGTCCGTGCATTTTATACCTGGGCCTTCTGTGCTGTCCTACTAGGAAATATGTTTTCGGTGGACTCCGCTCACCTAACAGACAACGGGCTGTGTGACCTTTAGAACCCGGAACAATAACAAAAAACAGCTGAGGTCCGCACATGTGTTCAGGGAGGCTAAGCTAAACTAGCTTAGCTGGGAAACAACAGCAGTTAGCTGTTCCCTACTGATTCAAACAGAGAATCAAATGTCCGAAATAACCCCGCGATGACGGGATGCTTCGTCATTAACGAACAAGTCGGAATCAATGTAATTAACACAATGACAAGAACCAGTCACATATATTTATATGACAACATAAAATGTCAAGCATATGAAAAAAGGGGCATTTTGATTGAACATTATTGAATAAACAATGAACTCCTGTACAACTAAAATAAGTGATACATTTTTGTGATTTTTTTAAATGTTTCAGAAATTATGGTTTAATTTAAAAATGTTACACAATTAATTCATGAGATCAATCATTTTAAAATGTCTTATTTATTTATGTAACATCTAATACTCTCTTGTTCATATTGTGTATTTCACACGTAGTAACTGAGTAAAGTAACTGAGCCCGTTCATCTCTTAATGTGATTGTCTTAAATGGCAGCCGGCTACATATAACATTCCCCAACAATCAATGTGACATGCATCTAAAATGTAATGAATACTCACACCGAACAGTGTGTCAGACAAGAGCCATCTCTTTGACAAGCAGTGGCTCATAATGGACTCCCTGCCAGCCATTTCTAATGACTTATATCTGGCTGCATACTCTAACCTCAGCATTAGCTCAGCAGCTGTTAGCAGTCTGCACTGAACAGCATGGGGAAAGAAATCTAGTAACAGTGAGCATGACATCTGTTGGAAGCAATTCAAAAATAAACACTAATCTGTTCCTAGTACTTGCCAAAGTATTAATTTAAGAAAAAGATTCTGTATCCATACTACAACATATCTTTTCAGGGAACACGAGAAAACATGAAACAAAACCACTCATCTTAAAAGTCTCCCGACAGACTTGTTTATTTCTATTTCCAATGAGAAAATCTTTGAGGATTTTTTATTTTTTCCTCACATCGTGTCGAGTCCAAGCAGTGTTCTGGTCTGATATGCTCCTCACTTGAATATGCAGAAAAGGAGTATTTGTTTGAAGAGCCAGCCTAATGCTGCTGACAGGCCTGTGTGCATGTGTGTGTGTGTGTGTGTGTGTCCCTGGGAATAAGGATGAAGTAGGTGGATTAACATGTTTGGACAGGGAGACTGACTGTTTGAACAGCGTTGCTGACTGAATGACAGACTAAGTGAACATTGACTCTTATGTAGAGTAAGAGAGATTGTCCTGCAGTGGACAGCAGCTCTGTTTTCTGTGGATCAGTCCAGCCACACGCAGCGACTGCTGATGGCTTTTTTTCCTGCTAAATTTGTGTAGAGTTGCAAACGGCCACCAGTAGAAATAGAGAACAGCCACAGGTCAATATTGGCGGGTTGTTTAGTTGAGTAACTTGTGTTTGCTTGTGTGAGGGATGGATTACACCTGACAAGACCCAAATATTCACCGGTGCTTAGAAGTGTGTCCTACACAACATACAAATACTCTTGGTTTAAAAGGCACTAAACTAACTCGCTCCAAGCCCCAAACGAAATGCCAGCAAAGCAGTGACGTATATTTTTTTTTGTTTTTTTTTTCTGCTGCACATTTGCATTTTTCCGGGGCTTGTGATGCTTAAAAACACACAAAAGTTGGCAAACACTTTAGAACTGGCAAAAATTGCAAACCTCTGCAGAGATTGGGCTCGGACGTAGCCATTGGGCTCCATACCTCCCATGTTCACAAAATTCACACAATTTTTCACCATATAGGAAGTCAGCCATGTTGGATTTTGTGCGTTCATTTTCCTTTTACAAACAAATGCTTGAGGACTTTAGAAAAAACAATGTTCAACACGTTCAAGCTGATAAGTACTTCGATTTGATATCATAATTGGGCTTGACGGTGGTACTATATAGCGGCCCCCAATCACCTTTAGCCTTTGAAAGCCTTTTTTAAACCCTTGATTGGCTTGAAAACTTGGTAAACACATTAAAACCTGTGAACACTACTAGAATGTAGAATGCGGTTTGATCTCCCACTCCACTAGAAAAGAGATATACAAGTACAGTCCATTTACCTTTCACCATGCACATTTAGTGGTCTTCACAGCGCCCCCTAATGCGTGAAAGGCTTTAGGACTAAGGTGCTCTGCTAGGCAGAAAAATCCCTAAATTGCACGAATCATTTTGGCCATATTTTACGCCCAACTAGAAGCGAACCATTTGAAACATTTTTGCATTTACAGTTTTATGTAATGTATGCAAACTTTTTCAAACTTGGTTGGTATAACCCTAAGACCATTGTTGAGAAGGAGTAGAAGATACCTTAAACAATGATATCATCGGTCATGTGACTATATGCTATTTTAGGCACTTTCCATGTTTTGAACTAACTGACAACAGGAAGTCGGCCTTATGTGACAAAGATCATCTTATTTACATGAAATATACTGTGGTCTATATATGAATAACAACATGATGTGTACTGTGTGTGTGTTCTCTAGCAGGACTTAGCCAACAAAGTAATTGGTGCACAATTTACAAAACTTAATTTCAAGACAACATGGGCTAAGTGCCTTCATTAAACAGCACATCTGCAAAGAAAAGTGCCAAAGTGGATGAGACAACGCGCTAGGGAGACCTTAGGGGCCAAAAGAAGACAGGCTCTTCAGGCAGGATGGCCTTTGTGTCCGACGCTACGGCCCGAATTTTTTCTGAACAGCCCTTTAGCGACTTGCTGCTCAGAGTAAACTCTGCCAGTGTCTCCCCTTCTCCTCACTGTGCACACGCAGGAAGGAGAGAGTTACTATGGTTACGGGCATCAGTGTCGCCAGGTCATTTTGTCCTCCTGTAAGCCCCAACTCAACAAGAAGCCTAATGTGTGTAAATGTGGGCTAGTCTCTCCGTAACATCACAGCCTGTCATAATAAATGCAGGTCTGTGTTGTGTGTGTGTGTGCTTGGTCTGATGATCATCCACCCCGTGACTAGTTCTCTAGATCCGCCACTGTGCAGAGGTCTCTTATGTGTGGAATAAAGTCAAATGCAATGCAAGTTGTATTTAGTTTGTCCTGGCATGTATGCACATAGCAGCAGTATGCTCAGCCCGTGGTACCGCCCCCAAGCTGTGATTGATAGCTGGGGTTGATTGTTTCCATTTTCGACTCATTGTCCATGTCAAGAACAGCTACCCTTCACCTCCTCGTTAAAACAAGTGAAAGCGCTTTGCGTTTAGTATTGGCAGGTTTAAGCTGCTCTCTGCTGGGCAGCACTGAAATGTAATACACCTCTTCACTATTTTTTTTCTCTGTTGTGATTTGATTTGAATATGGCGTGGGATATTTTTGTCTCAATGAAAAGCAATTCATTCAATTGTTGAAGACACGAAGCCAAATAACTGTCCTTTTAACTTAAATGTTTTCATGTAATTGTAATTAAATAAATGCATACATAAAATGAAATACATATAGCAGTGTGTATTTCATTTTATTTGTTTGTTTGATTGATTTTAATTTGGGCTTTTTAAATCTTCCATACTTAGTTAGTAGATCCTAGATGGCAGCGGTGCGGAGACAGAGGTGAGCACACACACATTGCTCATTTGGAACAATGTTAGCAGAGGCAACTACGTCCTCTAGCTTAGGGTTGTTTTAGCTAGATAATACACCACTGTTCTTTGTTTTGCATTATGTTGAGGTAGCGGATAACGCTTGCACTGATTTAGGTGGAATCCATTTCATCTTGTGTATCATTTGACTAAATACTTGTGATATGGTTTCTCTGATGCAGCTCATCGACCAGCAGCACAATTTCTCTCCTGCTCTAGTTTGATCTGTTTTTTTTGTGTCGATTGCTGATAATTTCCTAATATTTAATCCATATGTATTCATCCATATTATTTGGATTATTGTTATTTCATATAAATGAATACTAAAACCTTTAAAAATCATTGGCATATAACGTGTTTATTTATTTATATATTTGTAAAGAAAATAGCACAGAGTAAAATGTAAGGATTTTAGCATGTTGGATAAATTGTGCTCTGAAAACAACAATGCAGTCATTGAACAACAATCTAATGTAATAATAATAATATGGAATATGGTTTAAATAAAAGGATGTATTGGTTACTGAAATGGAAACAATAAGAAACTGCAGCAGAAAGGTAATTCTGCTGCTGGTAGGTGAAGTACATCAGAACATAGTAGCATACTTTAGACAGGGAAGATGTCTGGAAAGAAACAATCAATAAATCAATGCCAGTTTTATTCTTGTTGTTTGCACCTCAAAATAATGAAAACATTTTTTTTTTAATGATTGCACTGTTGGTATTCAAGTTGCATTGTGGGTACTGTAGGGGCCAGGTTTTGGAACAATGCATAGAATAAAGAAGGTGATACCTGTGAGGCTGCTGCATCCATTGTAATACCTTTTTTAAATTGTGTATATAAGCACTATTTGTTTTTGCGCTTTCCAAGAGCTCCAAACTTTTTGATTGCACACGTAAATTCTTGTCGTCCACAGTAACCTCATTGTTACACTCACAACATTTTAAAACTCAGCTGGAAAATTACAAAAAAATAATAATAACAACAAATTATAATCAATTAGTGCAAGAGCTATGGGACTAGGAGATATTTGGCCAACATGGATACCGCTGAAAACTACAATGTCCAGACTTGTATCTTAAGCTGAGCCAAACCCGCTCCTTCGACCTCGTTTGAGAAGCTTATCAGTGTTTGGCGGCACTCAGACGGCAGACAGCAGGAGGTCCACTCCTGGCACAGGAGGCCACATGACCAGATGGAGAACTAGATAATTATAGTTATGTTCAATGGGATCATTTACCACTTCAAGTCATTGTTGGCCTCACTGTACTTGTTTTGAATCGATTGTGAAATTCAGTCATTTTATATGCTGAATAAGGTTAAAGCCACTGGAATCAACGTGTCTTTATGAGGCTGCCAGTATAAAATAAAGGTGTTTTTGGTTTGTTGTTACAAATCATTAAAAGTTTACCTCTCTGAAAGTTTTTAGCCATTAACAGTGATGCAAAGTGGGCTCTGGTGGCCTCAGTCTGTGCAGGCCTTGGCTGGGAACAGTCATCACATATGTCTGGAACATCAGCGCGTGAGGACTTCCAGCCAATCTTTTTCAGATGGTGGAAACCATCTCTGTCCTAATTGGGGGATGAGGCTCTCCATCACTTTTTAATCATAACTTATTGCTTATTTCCTGTGAATCATATCTGGGACCAATTCTAGTCAAACCGTGGATGAGATATTGAATGGTGGTCCAAGAGCAGAGTCACTGGCAGTGTGTGTGTGTGTGTGTGTGTGTGTGTTAATTTGTGTGTCCAGCTTTACTCGTGACTTCATTTGTATCTGCTATGAGCACTTTTCTTTAGCCGTGACCAAAATGGTAAGGAGACAGATTTCTTCGAAACACATTAAGCACAATTTAATGAGCGTTGATGCATTTTTCAGAGACACCCTTGGCCGGAAACACAGTGCAGCCCTCCTCGTAAGTCCCATTTAATCTTTTTCTCATTATGAATTATGGTACAGAGCTTAAGGTGTGTGTGTGTGTGTGTGTGTGTGTGTGTGTGTGTGTGTGTGTGTGCGTGCCAGCAAGCAGATGCTGCCATCCTCACATCTTTCCAACCTGCAGGAAATGGTGTCCATATGATAACCACACACACATGCAAATACACACACAGACACACAATACTCCTTTCTAAGTACAGGGTTTTATGTCTCTGCTTCTTCAGCATACCGAGGCGACTCGAGAAAGGAGAGCGACTGGAGCAAAATAACAGAAAGAAAGTTTCAGCCAGAGGTTCCTCAAACATTGAGAGCGAGCCACGGTATGTTGATGCGCTTGAAAGAGGACAACTTCTGATAAAACACACAAACCTTTTTCTGGATGATCCGTTTTCCATTGAGTCCTGCTTCAAACGTGTTCCTTCATTCGAAGCCTATCACTGAGTAACAGAGACTCCAAAACAGTTTCATTCCAAAATCTGCTCGAAATGAAGTGTCAGAAAACATAATTTCATATATTGACATTTTTTTGCTTGTTTATTTTACTAATGTCGGGTGTTTAAATGAAATCTCTGACGTATATTACAGAAGTAATAATGAATGTCAGGATAACATTCATTTCCACTGTGCTACACATGTCAAGGTTGATGCCATTTAATAGCAAAATTATGACGGCGTCGGAAAAACTACTCTCAAATTGATATCTGGTATGATACACGATACATACACGTGAGATACGTAGACATACACGATATGGTGAAGCGTGAATATAAACATCTGTCAGCACTGGAACAACATTAGTGTTGACCCAAAACTACAACTGGTTTGTCCACTCACGTACTCAACGGCGTTTTTGCATTAGGGGCCATGGGGCACGGCTCCACCAGAGGGCGCTGTTGTACAGAAGAAGTTATAGGCTTCTCTCTATTTCACACTAAATAATCAACTTTGTCTTCAAAACATGTTTGCAGTGGTGGGCCGTGCATTTTATACCTGGGCCTTCAGTGCTGTCCTACTACAGTTGAACCACCTCCTAATAACCTCATTATGACGCCACAGCTACGGTTATTATTTGTTTCTAGGGGTGTAACAATACACGTATTCGTATTAAACCATTCGGTACGAGGCTTACGAGCCGAACAATATGTTTGAATAATACCAGTGCATTTGGAAAATGCAGAAGCTTAAATTGTGGGAAATATAATGTTTTGGGTGGACTACACTCAACCTGGCAACGTGCTGTCTGACACGCCCACCCCGGAAGAAAAACATTGTACTCTGGTGAGGCGTGTGTGTTCTGGGAGGCTATGCTAAACTAGCTTAGCTCTTTATACGGTGCAAGAGTGTGCACGTCTTGCTAGTTAGCTGAAGAGGGACTGATATTGTACTTAAGTTAATGTTACAACAGTAGTGATGACTTACAGTATGTGGATTATTTAACTACTGTAGGATTTAGCACTTTACCCCTAGAGCAAAACATTTAAATAAAACCACATCGACCGGATGACTTAATCATATCTCAAAAAAGGAAAAGATAAAAAAATATAAATTCAACCATGAGTGGTACAAACTGAAAACTTGGTTAACTGCTAACATATATAAAAAAGCCCTGTTCTGCTTTCCATGTCCTCTGTTTGGAAGGGAAACTGTCTGGACAGCAAGTGGATTTAAAGACTTCAAACAACGAACGTTGCCTCTCAGCTTGACGGTGCGTACAGACAGATTGAACAATACAACCGTCAGACTGAAGAAAACAAGTATGTTCTTGGCAGAATTATAACCTGCTTAAAGCTTTGTGGAAAGTGCGAAATTGCCTTGCGTGGACATGACGAGTCTGCCGGCTCGTTAAACACTGGCCTTTTTTTAGTCCGTATTTGAGTGTGCGAGTGAGACTCCAGGCTAAGGAACCCTTATGATGCGCAACCCTATTTTAAGGGCACTTTAAGACATTATTCAAAACGAACATTTGGATTACATGTGCAATGTTTACGAGGATGAGGTTGCCTAACAGATGACACATACAACTTTCTGGTCATGAGTCGGCTACTTGATGTTGACAGATCTTTAACGTTTTCCTTTGGTGGTCTTATATGTTGGTATGGTAAGTCGTTGGATCTTCATTGTGTGCTTTTAGATGGCATTATTCTGCTGGAATTTTGTCATCTCTGCTGTTGATACATTGGTCACAGCAATTGCAGTGTCTCCCCTCTCTCACATGCTTGATTGTGAGAGTATGGTTCAATGTGATATATCTATATGGTATGTCTGATGGTATGTCATTGATGTGTGTTATCCCCGCCCCTTACATGTAAGCCCCACCCTCTTCCATAACCTAATAATAATTTGTCGTAGACTCTTGTGGCATGAATAATTGCACTCAACTGATTTCCTGTTCCACTGTGTCTGGCTGCAGCCCGGTAATCACCTCTTGCAGCTTTAATTTAAGTCATTGAAATTAATCTTTATTTAAAAATATGCACATTATCAACTCAAATGATAAGGCCCTTGATGCCTTTATTCTTACCAGTCTTGTGTTAAAAAAATGGACATGACACATATTCTAATATAAAGTTGTATTTAACAAAGCCTGAGAAATACACATAGTTAAAGAAGGAAGTCAGATGTAGTATTATAAAGAGCGACAAAGTCTGTGAAGGAAAGACACGGAGCTTTCAGCCTGGAGACCAGAGTTTGTGTCCCTTGTGAAACAAAAAGTCAACAAGTTGAGTTTTCTGAAAGTTTGGCTTTCTGCTCCTCTGACCTAAATCTTTGCACCTCTTTCTTTCTCTCTCTCTGTTGAAGTTCATTCTGGAGGTGTCCTCCAGCAGATTTCTGTGATTCATTTTCTTCAAACTCTTTAAAATAAAAAGCTTTTCCTGTGTGTCCAGTTCATCAAGGCGACCGAGTGTTGCTGCATCTGTCTTGCCCTGCAGTCTCTCTTTGGCTTTCAGCAGTTCCCTTTTTCCATTTGCCTTATGTGATGTTCTGCTGAAGCACGGTTCTGAAGCTTTCTCTTCAGTGTTTCCTCCTGATCCCGTCTCAGAGCTTCTTCCCGTCTAGACTGCATTATATCCTCACACTTCTGGCCATTTTTGTTTTTCTTTTCTTCAGTTCAATCAGTACCTCCTTCTCCATATATCTCCAGAGAGGGCGTGCCACATCACCCGTTGATAAGTGTAAATATATCTTTCGTTTTTTGGGAAACCCCCCTAAAAAATGTATGAAACTCTGGCAGGACGAAGCAGACATTAACACTGTACCTGTACATCACAATAAATCAAATAAATAAACTAGCTGACGGTATATTAGGAACTTAAAATGTGTTCAATTGCAACCAGCTGCAACAGTTAAATGCTGTTTAACATTATGGGATCAGTAATAATAAAACATTATATTATGCATATTTAAAAAGTTATTCTGCATTATGAGTACTTTATTGTTCTGATAATACTTGAGTACTTTAACTTGAATTTTGAATGAAGGTTTTTTGTGTATATATTGTCGTGTTTCTAGAGAAAGTTAATCAGCATTTTCACAATTGATTAATTTTCTTTGTAATCGGCAGAACATTTGTTTTGTTTCTGACTTGTATTGTGACAAATCAAGCAAGTTGAAGATCTCACTGTAGGTTTTGGGAAACTTGATTTTCTACGATTTTCTAATACTTTGAAGACAAAACAATTAATTGATTAATCAAGAAAACAACCAACAGATGACTATTATAGATGCTGTAGCACTAATCATCTTTGCTTTTTACAACTGTCTGCTGCAAGGAAAAGTGGTTTTATTCTATTGATCACTGGCTGTGAAAACCTTATTAAATAAATATAGATATAAAGGAGGAGAATGTGACATATGTGTGTCATGTATCACTGTATATAACTCCCAATGTCGCTAGTCCTGATTTGTTTTGCAGCTCTAGACTCCATAAACCTGCATGTTGGAACTAAAACATCCTGCACAAGCCAACTCGCGCAACAGGACACCATTAGTCCTTTTGTATGCTTTCTTTAGTGTAGTATCCCTGGCAACTGCAGTACCTGTGAGACACTGATTAAAGTTATTTTCCGCACTGCCAAGCCTATGAGAGCTCACCATTAACACTCCATAGAGCTGCATTGTCAGCACACTAATGAAGCCAGTGTGTTCTTTTTAAAGTGTCATTCTGGATTATGGCCATAATATGAGGGTGACAGTGAATCTGTATACGTGTCTCTGTGAGGCCTAACAGCGTGGGTCCCTGTGCTCTGGCCCCCTTCGACATACACTGTGTGTACATGTGGGGCCTCGGCGCCTGCACGGCCCAGGATCCCTGCCGTCACCTCACCGGGCGACTGACACTGGAGTCATTTCATCTGACAGGTGACTTAACAAAGCTTTGGTCCGTGGCAGGCGGCAGACCAAAGGCGGGAGGATGTATGTTGGGCCTGTCAGCCTTGTTTTCAGCTGGGAGCTACGTGTCCTGTCAATATTTAGATTTGCAGACAGATTCTGCATTATCAGAGCAAAGAGAATGGGATATTGCTGGCTGTGCATCACTGTCTGCAGCTCTCTTTAATCTACTGAGAATTATTTAAATGCCACCTGATGTCAGTTATTGAGGAACACTGTGTTATGGAAATATATGCCTCATATTTAGCTTTTTCAAAATTCTCTTTCAAATCTTTCAAAGACACAATGTCCTCGCTCAGCCCACTTGAAACACAAGGAATGTCATAGTTCAGCCTTGCTGTTCTGAATGGATGAGACAGGACAAATGAGATGGTGCGGGCACTGCTCATGACAGCAGACAGAGGTCACGGACATCCAGCCCTTCAGCCACTAAATGTCTGACACATTTATTGGACGTGGAAAATGAAAATATCGACGGCTTTAACTCCTGGGTCAGAGCTAGCAGAAGAGACAGGCTAGCTAAATGGCGAGGACGCGGCAGAACGGAGAACAATGGCCGCTGTGAATGTGTAATCATAATCAATGGTGTCACCGTACAACCACCATTAGGCCAGCAACAGGTGGAAGTAATCAAATGGCAGGTGTTGGTAATTATATGACAGCAACACAGCCAATGTGCATTGTTTGTGGCGATGTAGCATATTGGTGGGAAATGCATGAAGTGACATGAAATGTTATAAATGGAAATGAATTCTCCTACTGGTATATTTCCACAATGCTGTGCTTCTGCTGACAAATGCTGGTCAGTCAAGGATGAGATGCTTCACTCTTTTACACCTACGCTCCATCAAACTTAATCATGGTTTCAGCAATTAAAATATATTATACGTATATATATATATATATTAAACTCAAGGACAGTACTCTTTCTTTATTTCTCTGTGACGTTAGCAGGATATCACATTTTTGAACAGATGTCTATAAATGTAACAGAACGTAAAGTGGTTAATTATATTAAATTGGCCTTTCTGTGTTTATTTGATGGATAACAGATATTGACAAGAAATGTGGAGGGAGAGTCAGACAGACAGATGACGTCGTCATGGTGACGCTCCATCAGGACATGTTTTATCTTTTCTTAGCATTGTTTCATAGTGTGTTTTAAAAAAAAATACTTCTCCATATATTCTCATATCTTATGATGGCCTAAGTCAATGTGAGTTTTTATGCAGATTCACGTCCAGATGCTGATTCAAATTTTTGGTACCAAGTTGTAATTAATGACTTCATCAATGATGAATAAATAATTAACATGGATCATGAAGCCATAAATAAGAACAGCTTTTGTGTTATCAGGTTGTTGTTGGTTGGTATTTATCTGCATGACACTTTGAAATGAGAGGAAACATCTGGAGGGGGTTAATAACAATCATAAGTCATGGACCTACATTACAACATCCACATGAATTACAAGATCAGCCTGCTGTCACCTTGAGAATGAATCAACAATTCAGGGTCGACTGTCTCAGCATGACTTCAATTCAATAGGCTGGACTACTGCAACATTGTCTTACAGGTCTCTATAAAAAAATCAATCAGACAGTCGCTTCAGAACTTCTTCGGAGTCAAAGAATTAGTAGAATGATTTGTGAAATACTACTGTTGGTTTATTAAGCAGTGACAGGTATAGAGCTAAAATACACTACGACCCGTCCAGACCTCTCAGATTAACTGGGACAGCTCGATCTTAATTCACCACATATCTAGAAAACATCCGCTCTGCTCCAACTCTGTTCTTTTACAATCATGGCTCAAGACTTTTCTGTTGCTGTCTTTAATTAAATTAAATGTTGGCCTGTTTATTTACACAGCAATTGTTATTATCCTGTTTAAACTGTCTTATTGTCCTTTAGCTTTCTTTTATATTCTATCTAATTTTCCTCATTTTAAATCCTATTTTTATAGCCTCCTGTCTGTCTCATATCGTTTCTTAATGACTTTAATGTCTCACGTAAAGCACTTTGAATGGCCTTGTTGTTGAAAAGTGCTCCACAGATAAACATGCCCTCTTTTATACTGCAGGTATGTTTTTTTAGAGAGTATTAATTATTGTGTACATTTATAACTGCATAATTATCCAAAAGAACGTATAAACACCATCAAAAGGGACTTTTCAAAACCTGGCGACCAAAATATTTATTATGTTATTAATCGCTTACATACATTACAAGTTTTTGGTCTTTTCCTCTTTCAATAGCCTTACAGTCTGCTTGCACCTTCAAACCATAACCACAACGGTGTTTTTTTTTGTTTATTATTATTTTACTGTTAATCTTACTATTGATGTAGTATACACACCTCTTTATAGAGTGTGTGTGTGTTTAGATTAACTGTATATATGTAGGTTTGCTGAAACAGCTAACCATACCAATACAGGACTATACTGTATATCTAAAGTCAGAGTATGGTCGTGGTTCTTTAGCTGCTTGTGTTGTGATTCATGGGTGACTTGCTGTATTTTCCCGTTGGGAAGTATCCATCCATCCACCGATCCAGCTTTAGTACAGCATTTAGCAACTATTCATGAAGCCACTGGTTTACACTCATAAACCCTGTACAAAGAGTGTATTTTACACATTGGCTTCTCTTGAAATCATTTTAAGAATTGTGCGTCCCTTGGCAGAGGTTCATTGATCAGCGTCCATTTAATGAAACCAAACCTCAGATTTGTATCTTTTTCTTTAAGTGTTGAGGTCTTTAACAAGGCAGTTCATCCTTGTTTTCTCAGAGATGATTCTCGGCTGAGTTAAGGGAGGAGAGCCAGGAGAGATATTGTGTGTGACACTGAGCTACACAAATATGCCCGACTTGACTTATTGTGAAAAATGCAACCACAGTTCTTACCCGAAAATCTCACAATCCTTTTTCTTTTCCATTAAGAAAAACAACTATAGGTCATTGCTGCTATTAGCCATGGGACTGTACACGATCTGTACTTGTTATTACAGAACAATCAATGTTTTACAACAAGGGAGGGTTACTGTACATCAGCTAGAGGGATTAGAGGCTCCTATAGCCGATACCACTCAGAGGAATCAAGCACACAGAGGAGGAGGGGGGGGGGGGTGTTAACAGACCTGGGCTCGGGTATAAATCAATACCCAGCGTGCAGTGATATATCCTCCCAGTGCCGATGAGCGACTGGCCCTCACACCCACGCACACAAAACAATCTTGGTCCCCGATGTCAAAGCAGCCAAAAGCTATCGCTGTCATGGATCACTAGAATGCTGATGTGTCAGCTGAAGACAAGACAAGCTGGAAGAGATAGCAGGTCCGTTCTTTGAACTATGTGTAATAGATACTTAAGGAAAGGAAAGTTTGGCTTTAGGTTTATTGTTGTTTTTTGGACAACAATGTTTAAGTTTAATTATCATTTGATTTCAGGATTTAACTTCCTCAAAATGGTTATTAGACAAAGGAATTTTCAAGTAAGCTTTTCATAAAATATCCATACATTACAACTTCTTTAGTAGTCCTGAAGTCGTCCCTAATCCTATAAGAGAGGAGTCTGACGCTTCTAGCCACATTGTAATCATATCGAAGGTTTGGAGGCTTGACTCTGTAACACTGAGTTGCGGTGACGGATTGGAGGAGCTGTGTAATGGGAGCAGAGTCTGGGTCATTCCACAGTGACGGGTTGATGTGTCCAAACACATTGACTCATCCCGACTCCAGCCAAACATTTATGAAAGGAAGACGAGTATCTTTGTGATTCAATCAGCACGGGGCCGTTTGACATCATCCGGCCTGCATGCGTCAGTGATCGGTCTGTATGTTTAGACTAAAACACAAAAGGCGCTATTACACGGCTGAGCGGGTCCACTATTGTTGGTATCATGTCGGTTGACTTGGGTATGGTGATGTATTAAGGGTGTCATCATTCAAACAGTGTGTGGGCTTTGGTGCAAGGCCACAGCACAGGTTACTATTTGAAAAATCAATAGGAGGCAAGCAGTTTATATATGATAGGATCAAATCTGCTGCAAAGAGAGCAAGACCATAGTTATTCCACCTTGCAAATTGGGAGGTAACTAACACAAACTACAAAGAAATACATGGCTGTTTTTCTTTAATACATGCAAAAGGTCCCAATAATAAATGTAATACTCTATCAAAACAGATTGAACCTGGTTTACGGCTTCCAACAACTGGTGAGCAGCGTAGTGTGCTGGAATGGAAGCTGCAGTGTTTTCAGGAATGATATACTATTCTACATTCACACAGCTGATGCATTTTTTATGTTTGAAACCTGAGAGGCTTTCTCACCTTCAATTTTAAAAGTGTTTACTCAGCAGCAGTCCTGAGACTGATGAAATAAGTTGGAGCAACTGAATTAAAAAGGATTCTTCACCATAGAAAACTGTCTCCAAAACGGTCCCCGGTGACACCTTCTGCGTGGTAATGCGGTTGGAAAAAGGTCCAGGCTCACCAATAAAGGGCAACCCTGGTGCAGTCTCTCTTCTTTTGTCTCCCACTCTTTGTTGCTTCTTCTATTGTTCTTCCATTTTGTGACGTGCATGTGTATGTTCCTTAACTGTATGGTAGCCCTGAGGGGCAAAACAACAAGTCATTAGCCAAACATCAATTAAACAGAAAGCAATATTTCACTAAAAACAAAAGTTTGACTTTTTGCTTTCTTGCTGTGTTTTGCCTTTTAGGGCTACCGTACATAAGCCACAGTACCGGCTACTTACTTTAGCCTTGGGCTAGTGAGTGAAATATATGTGATTTCACAGATGTGGCATGGAAATGATAAACTGTATGTACTGGTGTGACGACCCCTCCCATCCACTAGGGGTCTGTGTACTGTTTGCTGCCTACTCTGTCTTTCATGATGTTAATCGGCAGCTAACGAGCCCCACCTGAGCCTGCTGGAAATGGCCAGCTAAAAAGATGCACCACCTTAACATGGCGAGGTGCCTCCCCTCCGCTCCGACTCTCACGTCAGCTGCTTCATTTGATTGATTCTTTGGTGGTTTGTTTTAGTTTGGTTATTTGTTCGTTAAATAAATGTCTTACTTTTATCACTTGTCTTGTCTCCCTTATGTTGCAGCCTTTGAGCAGGTCATAACTGGAACATTTATTCCACTCATTCACTTTGTGTATTTTCAGCCAAAAACTCCATCCAGGCCAATGTAGATATTGTACGAGTTGAAGATTCACTTTGACTTGCACACTAAAGTAGTCCAAACTTCTCAGCGAACTGACAATAGAATTTACACCAGATAAAGAACAAGTAAAGTACAGAATCCAATTTTGTTGTCACCTCATAAAAACTACATTTGCAGGAAGAGGAGTAATGCTCTTATGTTGGAACATGTCCCCAAGTTGCCTGCCTCGGGTCAATGTTGTGCCTTTGGGGAATTTTACAGTGAGCAAGATGAAGCACATGTTGGCCTGGGTGTGTACTGGCCCCAGGAAGCTAGCTTTACCGCTGTGAATTATTTACAATGATGTATAGGCCCCAATGCTGGGAAACCATTCTGTTTTTGGCTACAACCTCATATCTGTTTTCTAAGACATATCCATCACCAGGAGAAATTGAGAAAAATAAATGGTGGATATGTTTTTGGCTCCTTCTTGTGCAGGACACTCCAACACCTGAAAGAAAGGAGCCCAAGCTGGATTTCATAACACACTTATGAGGATCAGAGACACAATGCATTACCTGTCACGGGATTTCACAGATAGGACCCAAACGCAAGACCACAGGAGACAGAGTCCGATGTAACGGATTTTATTTTGAAGGTGTGTGAAGGTGTGAAGCCCGTGGTCTGACACCGGAGGGCAGGCGGATTTGACGGTATGAGTCCCGTGGCTCGACACCGGAGGGCAGGCGG
Organism: Anarrhichthys ocellatus; assembly: GCF_004355925.1. Classification (NCBI taxonomy): domain Eukaryota; kingdom Metazoa; phylum Chordata; class Actinopteri; order Perciformes; family Anarhichadidae; genus Anarrhichthys; species Anarrhichthys ocellatus. The sequence goes on from NW_022280096.1 coordinate 932,589, forward strand.
ATTGACGGTATGAGTCCCGTGGCGCGACACCGGAGAGTACGCAGATCGACCAGTACTCTACACCCGTAGCAGAGAGGAGAGCGATTAGTTCAGGAAGGAACAACGGGGTTCAACTTACAGAACGGCGGTGGAGGCTACCGAGGCAGAAGACAACACGGACTGACAACCCAGGCCTGCAAGACCAGGGTTGATATGCTGCTGGGTAACGAGCCAGATTGTCCGCAGCTGTGCATCCATCAGGGCGGTGGCAATGGGAGGTGTCTGGAGGCAGGCCCGAGAAAACAACACCAAGCACATGGCACAACAAAACAAACAGGGGAAAGACAGACACATGAGGAGAGGAGATTGGGGGGAAACAGAGGTTAACACACAATGGGTCAGACAGGGATCCTGACAGTACCTCCCGAATGGAAAAAATAAATATGAATGCAGAGTTCTATGCGTCTGTCTGTGAATGGTGCATTCAAGTGCTGAAAGCTCTGGACATCCAAAAGCTGAGCTACAAACCGAAAAGTGTCTTTTGGGTCTAACAGATTTCAATCAGGGGAGAAAAGTGAATGATTAGTAGTTAACATTTATTATGACAGATGAAGCGTTAATGAGTTACACAGAAATTCTTTGGCACTTGAACTCGACGAGGAGATTTGTGATCGAGTTGTGATTGCCCTGAGCGGCAACAATATAAATCCCCAAAAGTGAGAAGGAAAACCTCGGCGATATGATTCCCCAAAAGAAAGTATTAGTAAGTAGTAAGTAAGAAAGATTTATTAATAAAGCGCTTTTTACAGACATAAGTCACAAAGTGCTTAACAGGGGCAGAATTAGAGACATAAAAAAACACAATGTGACCATATAAGGTCTAATAATGTACATACACACAGAATGAACAAAATCAAAACATGGTTTAAAAGCAAATTTACAACATGGTTTAAAAGCAGGCCTATGACATGAGTTTTTAGTCAAATGCCAGTCTAAACAGGCTGGCATTTGGCGAGTGCGTGTTATTTACCGACCTGTACTTGAATGGCTGCGAATTTTGGCAGCAAGTTTGTGCGGACTGCTAAGAGATGAGGCATGAAATAAACATTACGCTGCAATTGAGGTTAAATGGATAGCCAGCAGTGGCTAAAGGGCTGCGTTCTACCAGTCTGTTGTGGCCAGTGCACTGTACTTCTCCGTAGTCTGCTGGGGGAGCAGCATTGGAGCCGGAGACACCAACAGACTTAACAAACTGGTTAAGAAGGCCGGCTCCATCATTGCTGCAAACTGGACACTCTGGAAGAGGTGGTGGAGAGGAGGACACTGAAGAAACTATTATCCATATTGGATAACCCGGACCACCCTCTCCACCACCTACAGGGACAGCGGAGCACTTTCTCCAACAGACTGATCCAGCTACGCTGTCACAAGGACAGATACAGAAGAACATTCCTGCCCTCTGCTATAAGACTCTATAATAAATCACCTCTGGCCGGATCATCCACACAACTATAAGACTGCTACACTGTTGTTTGTTGTCTGGATAAGTCTTTGCACTATTGTTTAGTTATTCTATTTTATTGCAAATATTGTGCATTTTTATATTTAATATTTTTTAAATATGTTTTACTCTTTTACTTTACCTGTACCTATTAATGCTGCCGTAGCGAAAACATTTCTCCTTGTGGGATTAATAAAGTAACTATCTATCTTCAGTGAAAACTGCACTGCTTTATGTGTAGTATTATGGAAAACTCATGATCTCTCTCTGAACCACTGATTTTTGTAAGGCCACGGACAAGTGGACCTGCCAGTGAAGCTATTCATGCACACGGTTCGACTGTGCTTTTACATTTCCCTCTCCTCATGCATGTATTCATTTCAGTATATGGAGAGCTTCCAGACTAGCGGAGAATTGTCCTCTTCCCTACTAAGAAAGTCATTACAGCATTCTGTTCATTTTGATGTAGTAGCACATTTTAGTTATTGACAGTGTGAAAAGGGAAATTAGGTCACATAAATGTGGAGCATGAGGCGTTCTCAGGACACACAAAGACAGTCTTTAGCTTTATAGGTTTATCTTCCAGCCCGTTTGAAGTCAGTGATTTCAGGTCATTGGCATTCAAGCACTGATGAGCAACAGCGATGGCTACTTAGTGTCTGAGGGTGACTGACGTTTTCGATTAAAGTAAATTTTGTGAGTTAACTTTAAGAGGTGGATATTGATTGATCTTGTTTTTTAAACGTCTTCATGCGTATGATTGAAACTGCTCAATCGCTCCCGGTTTCCTGGCCCGGTTGTGAGTCATTGTAAGCTCCCCAAGGAGAAATGTGGTGGTTTGAAGCCGCGATCAAGAGGACTCGGCTGAATAAGAATAACCACAATACATTACGCATTGATCAGTTTCCAGGCTTTTCAATAGCAATTGATTGTGGTTTAAATGAATGGACGGACCATTGGAGTTCTCGGGAAGCTCTGATAACACACTGAGGGAGAATGACATTCTCATACAGGTAGACATTACTCCACTATATCTTAAAATAGATAATAGTTGTTTGCTGCTATATTAATGTTCTGAATTCAAATTTAGCACCTTTAAAAACTTCCTCCACTTACATTTTTCCTTCCTGTGCAGGGTTGCCTCTCACCTGCGTCTCCCGCGCGTAAACCGCAAACTGTCTTAGTGTTTTACACGTTAAGTCGCGCATAAACACGAGGTTGATCCTCAATAAGAAGGAACTGCATAAATATATTTACCTACATTTACAACCTGAGCAGAGCAATATTTGCTCCTCCAGAGACCTGTTTTGCAGTGTTTATTCATGAGCAAACTGTAACCTACACTGTACATTTACAGCCACGAGACAACTTCCCTGCTAACCTGTCCATCTGCACAATCGCCAACACCTGTCAGCACAGCGACCGTCTCTCTCTCGCTCAACCGCACACACTGCCCCATTGAGTTACGCTCATATGCAAGTGCTGCTGGGAAAATAGATAAGGAATACTCCTGGATTGGTCTTTGCGGCTCACCCAGGCATGCAAATCTGACTGAAGCCTTTGTTGAGCCCTTGTGGCCACTACCATGGCCCCCTAAGGCCTTAAACCCTGAACCCTCAGGGACTTACCTACGTCACCTGGTAAATGTTGAGAGTGAAAGTCTATAAGGGCTTGAAGTGGTGTAAATACCAACGGGACAGCACTTTGCTTTAACATATCATGTTACCACGACAATATCAAAAAATATTATGTACAATTGTGGGTATTTATTTTAACTTTTTACTCCCTGATTTGAATGTCTTCCGGGCTCTTTCCTCACAAAATGAGGTAATTTCAAATATTCTATTTACTCGTTTTTGTCAAAACATCTTCAATGACAAAATGATCTGTTTGATGAATAAATCTGTGAAATATAATCTCTGCTTGCATTCCTCTGCTTTCATGTGTTTTTATATTTCATCCTTTAATCCTTAATGATTCTGAGTCAATGTAATTTTCAAGGCTTAACACTTCTCTTTGTTTACCTTTTTTTATGTCGCCATGCTTCCACTGGTAACCCAGTGTTTAACGTCACGTTGCTTTAAATTGTGGGTAATTCCCTGCGGCAAAGTCTGCAGAAATGCGGACTTACAGAAAGTGTTCATAAAAGACTCAAAATGTCTCCAAGACAAACACATAAACTAAACCCTCACGGACGTTACGGAGCGCGCATCAAAGCCCGTGAGTGTGGAGATTGGGATTGGTCCCCAGTCTCCACCTGTGTTCTGTTGTCTGATTGGTTTCTTGTGTATTTTTGTCCTACATGTCCTTGTGTATCCATTTAATTTGTCATTTTTTGCCGTTGCTTCACTTCACAAACTCACGTTTGGATTCACAAGCCTCACCTCATCTGTAAGTTTTGTTGGCCATCACCGTAATCATCCTCCTAGTTCCCGTGTGTGTCTGCGTTTGGGTCTACTCTGTTTTCCTGCCTGCTGCCTCGTGCAGACTTAACACTTTCTTACCCTTTTTAAAAAATGATGATTATTATTATTTGTTTATTTAAAAAAACAGTGAATCACCACAAGGTCCTTGAGCATAAAAGCAAAACAATATTAAGATGTTTGTGTCAATAGTATGTGAGATCAGCAGTTTTTCCATTGATTTGTGTAGTTTCAGAATCTCAAAATCATAATAGAATATATTGTTTACTCAACTAAAACCTCATAAGGGGTTCTGTTTTCATTTCCAGTGCTCCTCAAATTAAAGTGTTGTGATTAATTGATTATTAATATTAACAATGTTCTTAATTGTTATTATAATTATTTCAAAGAGTTGAAGAGCAGATTCCTCTCAAAGCCTTGTCAAGAAGTGATATCCTGCCTTGTGTCTAGCAGAGCAGTGAGTGTCTGAGCGGAAAGGCGGAGCTCTGTTATGAGAAGATAACGCGAGGAGATTGAGCAATCCAGCGAGCATGACACCGCCTCTGGCTGGACTTCTTGATTACCAGCCGTTCGCTGCTCCTCTATCCTCAGCGGCGCCCTTTACCACAGAAACTCCTCACCACTCGCCTCCCACCGCGCCTCATTACTGAGCCACCGCTGTGAGGTCCAGGATCAGCTCACCTGGGCCTCGGCACTTCAAAACTCCCACTTTGCCTGTTATTAAAACTGATCTGGAGCCAGAGCCCAGAGATGGTGGCAATTGAATAAGTGACTCTGTGCCTGGAGTTCTGATTGTGGTTTCAGTATCAAGCCTCCTGGTCTGGTGATGTTATTGGCTCACCTATGCAGATGGATCATCTGAGATCGTGTTACCATGACCTAACAAATGCTAATAAGGTTGGAATGACATCTCTTTTTAAACCTCTATGGCAGCATGACTCGTCTTCTGTGTTTGACTTATTCTACAGATAATAGCTGTGATTGGAAAATCAATATGGAATGTGGAGAGACCGTTGATGACTCAATTGAGCTCGCAATTAAAGGTATTTTGCAAAGTAAGATTCAGTTCAAAGCAACAAAGACAAGTTCTTCAAGGACTATTAAGTCATTTATGATGTTTAGTCGATATCATGTATCTAATATCTGAGGAGACTGTACATCAAGTTAACAGTGTGTGTCTGGTAGATGTAAACATGTAAAAGTATCATAGAATAGAATAGAATAGAATAGAATAGTACTTTATTCATCCCCAAGGGGAAATTTGTCATACAGCATAGGTAATGTTTGTGGCCTTTTACAGTATGTCCATTTTACCAATCCTCTAAACAAACTTGGAATGGTACCTGAGTTTATTTTGAATTACCCTCTGGCTTTTAAAGCTGCTATAATACAACACTGCGAATCCTCTTTTGTCATTCATGGATATTAAGAAGACTACTGCTTCTACATGCACATTACACATCATCATCTCTGTTCAAAATCTCCTGTAAAAACATCCTCATTTTAAGATTGGTCTCAGGAAGTTTGTTCAGAGAAGAATGTTGCTCAGTTTTTAACAATGCCCGTCCGGGGGCGTGCCCATTTGTAATGGGCCGATAGCTTGCCTGCTAGTATTACTGCTGGCAGTGTTCTTGACAACTGCTCATCGCTCTTTGTTATCCAGCTGCAGAAGTGACAGTCAATGATCCGCTGTGGACAATATGCTCAACTTAGTCTGCAGAGCCCTGAAGCTCCGCCCCCCCGTTGCTGCATGGAGCACTAGCTCTTGTTTATGCAAAGTTTAGTAATATTGAACGTTTTGTTTGTCCAAATTCGACTCTGCACATCCTCACGTTCCGAGCAATACACCCTCCAAATGTGAAATAAATCGGATGAATGGTTCTTAAGATCTGCAAGGACACACATACACTTACAGTTATTTCTAGTTAGATGCAACAGACTACTTGTTAGAATATGCATCAGTGGTGACTGGCCTCATGTGAGGATTAGTTTGCACACTACTCTTTGAGGCATTGAGCTGAGGGTTTGGAGTCGGGCAGGATTCTAAAGCTGAGTGAAAGAAAAGAGGAAGTTGGCTCCTCATGCTCTGCTGTTGGAATCAGCCAGGGAAGCTTGGAGGCATCAGCAGAGAGGAGGATGAGGACTCTCACATCTGTATCGCAGACAACACATCCTACCGTCTGTCAAAGTTCTCTACCAGCCCTACAGCCATCATTTCCACACAGTCCCTGATGATTAATCCTGATAAAGTGCTGCATTGTGCAGGAATGAGTCCTAAAACCAGGAATGAGTCAGCATTTTTGTACTTCCGGTCCGCTTGTGTTAAAGTCTGTTATTTTAAATGGGTTTTTGGTTTTTGGTTTTCTGCAATATAAAATATGTCAGTAAATACCACTGTTGTTGTTGTATCACGTTGACTAGTCCGCCTTCACAGCCTCTGTGTTTTTACTCACACTAATTTAACCGTGAAGTAGTTTGCTTATTGCCTAACATTAGCTTTTTACTTATGCTGATTGCATTCACTTTTCAAGATTACCGAGTTGAAAAAATGTATCATAAATCGTTGGTTAGTCACAGAGATTATTTAGAGATATTTAAATCCAAAATCCAATGGAAAAATTCCCATTGGACTTTTGTGGAGGGAACCAGTGTGATACTTCTGGGTAGATGTACAACAATACCTCATACTGCAGCACTTTTGGCTCTTGCTGCTCTAGTTCCCATTTTTTTTTAAATTCACCTTGAAACATTTTTTTTTTGATGACTGAGACTTGGAAGAATTTTAAAAGGATTGAATAAAAGAATGAATGAAAGCGTCCTCATTTCTTTAGATTGCTGGCGGTTTAAAGGAGGCTAATCGCTTCCAACTCCTCTAAATCTTCAAAAAGACAATTTGTCCTGGCTAAGAATACAGAAGCAAACACAGGCCGTGATGCAAGAATGAGTCCATTGAAAGGACTATAAATCCATTACTGCCCCATTATGACTGTGATTAATTGCCCCCTTTTTTAATTCAGCCCTCTAATTTTAATTCAAATTGTTATGAATCTGGAATTCAATAAGGTGCTGAAATGCATTTTATGCTGGTGGTGAACTCTAATTAGTTACAATTAGACGGTTCGGTGTGGTACGGCACCGTTTTTCTCCGGCTGAATGTTTTGCTGAGGTCGCCCCCCCGTCTGTCTCTCAGGGAGCCTGCGGTTCCTGCTCAAGTAAACTGGTGTGCCCTCAGAAGCATATTCCCATTTTCTGCTTCACTGAACTGGTGGTCCCCAATAATCCTAACACCATCATTTAGTCAGGCAGGCTGTGTTCTCTCTCTTTTCTTTTCTTTTTTTTACTCTATTTTCTCCATCCCACACAGCAGGCTTGGATTCCCTGAGCCTAGCAGAGTAGAATTAATGTGTATAGTTTGTTGGCCTCCTTTTTTTTCATGCACCTTGTTTTGAATTCACACGGCCCTATTCATAAGCCTTCCTCTGTTCTGATTTCTTCTTATCCGGCTACCTCTTCCCATCCTGCACCTTGCAGTTTTCCAGAGCTCCCTCCACTCAAAAAAGGCTTTCAAATACAGGAGCCTGGGCGAAGTGCCTTTCCATCATCCCTCCCATGCTCGGTCATGCGGACAGCAGGTTGGGACAGAGCGGCCACTGCACTTGTGTGCTGAGAGAAAAGGGAGAGCGAGAAAGAATGAGGCCTGCTGATGGAGAAATAGGGAGAGAAAGGGAGACAAAGTAAAGCCTTGCTCCCATGCTGGAACTCTCTCAGGTCATACTAACAACCACCCCCCCCCCCCTCCCCATCTAAATCAGAGAGATGAAAAAATGAACAGAACTTATCTATAATAACCAACACTGGAAGGGACTGAAACAAACGTAAAAGCTCTGCCAGATAGTGTAGAGGCGAGGGAAATAAAAGTGAAGCTGCCTTGCTTGTCCTTTGCACCATGTCCTTTAAGACATGTCCATTTTTCCTCAGATAAGGATTTGATTAGCCAGAACAAGCTCTCCTTAAGCTCAGCCCTCTTAGTTCCACAGGCGGGAGAGACATCACAGATGAAACAATATGTTGTGGATATGAATCAAATGGGAACGCTACGCGCTGGAAGAGTGAAACGTCGGTGTGTACAGAGGTCTATGAAGAACAAAGGCAGCCGAGGCTTACGTTGATGGACGCAAATCCTGAGTCTTGGTAACTACCCGCACCCACGCCCGACAAGAACTTTGATCTCTCACATCCAGTCACCTGGCTCTTTTCCACTAGCCTAAATACGTCTAGACAGATAACGCACACGCAACTTTATTCCCTGAATTTCAACTGTTTACTCGGACGGATTCTTTCTCTCTCGTCTGCTCTGCCTCCAACACAGGATCAGAGATGAACATTTACTTCTCCCAATAATCCAACTTAAAAATAAAAGCTGTCTCTTATCGAGGTTAAGGAACATGAAAGTCAGCTGTAGCTTTTATTCATTCGCTTGTTTCATGGGATGAGCTTTTTCCTCAATTTGATGTTGCATCAGATGAAACATGAGCAACACCCGACAATAAATTCACAAGCACACCATGTGCACTCATGCTGAGACTGAATCCCTCCCAAAACGAGGTTTTACTGTGGAGTCATGAAAGTAAAACACGGCTACAAACACATCCCCTGAACGCCACACGCAGCAAGGCCTCTGTGTGTGTGTGTGTGTGTGTGTGGCATGTTGATATCAATTCAGTGTTCCACATCCACCTCTCCTCACTTCCTGCGCTTTACCTCCATGTCATGTGTGTCGAGAGAGCAGTTTAAAAGCATACCACAGAATCAGAGAAGGCTTTTTATTTTTCAAATTAAAAGCACAACAACAAGACAAAAACACATTTCAGTAATGTGACTTTTCTTTTTACAAATGACCAGTTTATTAATTTGAAATTACTTGACATTACTACATTACTAATGCAGATTTGGGGGGTTGGTTCTTTTTCTGTAAGCCGACATTCAGCATAAAGGCACACACAGACACACATGCCAACATGAGGCTGTACTTAGCATTTAGCTCAAAGTACTGATGTCAGCATCTTAATACACTCAACAACAATGCCACTAGGTGAATATGGTGAACATTTTACCAAATAGATATTACCATTAAACTTCCCCAGTTGACACTTACATTAAGACTATTATTTTTATTACAAGCTTTCTATAATGTTATGTTTTAATATGCAATTGTTGCATTATCATTTCCAGAACAGAAATGTGAACATTGGATAAAGCCAGGTTCTAAGTTATACATATATTGCTGGGCAAGTTAACGCGTTAATTTCGCGTTAACGCATTCATTAATTAACGCTGACAATTATTTAATCTCGCGTTAACGCATTTTTTAAATTTATTATAATTTTTTTTTCTTTTTTTTTGAAAGACAAGAGACAATACATAGACATAACAACAAGAGGATGACAAGAACAGTGGGATAAAAGGCAGCAACATCCTATAATCAGTTGTGTGTGTGTGTGTGTGTGTGTGTGTGTGAACGTGTGTGTGTATGTCCTTGAGCCTTTTTCAAGATGGGAAAAAAAAATGATCTCCGTGGTCAACTCAGCAGACATTTACATGTTAGTGCACCTATATGCTGAAATTCACGGTAAACACATTTAAACGGCACAGATCGGGAGCGAGCGAAGGACTTTGAAAGTTAGCGGAAAGATTAACGTGAGACAACATCCGGTTTCTTCAGACGAACATCCGGTTTTCAGAATAAGATGCCAACAAAGTATGAATTATATTCACATTAAGTATAAAATATGCTACCTGCATCTCGTGAACCAAATGTTATTGCCCTTTTGTTCATATAGCAGTACTTTTAAAATAAAAGTGCACAATACACTACTTTTGAATTCATTATTGAACTTTGCCATAACAATGCGATTAATCGCAAAAAATCCATGCGATTAATCGCGATTAAATATTTTAATCGTTGCCCAGCACTAATATATATATATATATATA